>NW_026000137.1:649974-711189 GCF_001458135.2 Marmota marmota marmota
TATATATATATATATATATATATGCCTATATTTTATTTCTTTAGATTCTGAGTTTTCAGCCTTTCCAAAGTCTTTCTAGAACCCCAGCCCTAGATTTTATGTTGCAGCCTGACTTTCCTGGAAAGCATTCTATTTCCCATGCTTCCTTGATCGATTCCCATGTTGTCTGACTTCTGTGGAGGACGCTGGGGGCCCGTTCTCTCACTTGGGTGACTGGATGTGTCTCCATTATTATGAGCAGCTGCAGTCATCCTCTGCTGCAGGTACCCACCCTGTCCCCCATGGAGCTGTCCTGCCTGCTGGGGTGGGCTCTGGGTCAGCCTGGGTCCCACTGTGCACTGTCCGCCTGTGCCCCAGCTGCTCAGGGGCGCTCCCACCGCTGCATGCGTTCTGGCCTCCCGCAAGACAGAGCCTCTCGCTGCCCTTGTCCCCATCATTTCCCTGGCTGACCATGGGCTTGTTCTCCTATGACAGCTCTAAGGTCACAGCCAACTTGGGGCTCGGCTGGGAACAACTTCACATTTGCATTAGCTGAATTTCTGGGTTGGCCATTTTAAGTCTTCTCTTCCAAGAATACGACTGTGAGTTCATTTGTCTAGATTCTTCACGTCCTTCTGGAAGCGTCTACAGATTTTTCTTATGAATACTGTGCCTTTCTTAATACTTAATTCCTAAGTATCTTTCTGAGTTGAGAAAAGCTATTAATTTCTGTATTTTAACACCTATACGGCAGCCTACTAAGTCTGTAAATTGCTTATAGCAGCTTTTTGTATTGGTATAGGTTCTTTGGATTCACAGTTTACGATTGATCCTCAGCAGCTATGTAGCTCTCATTTCTGCTTCTTCCCAGTGTTTACACAAGCTGGTTCCTTTCTTGTCTCACTGAATTCATTAAAGTCTAAGAGACAATGTTAAAGTACAATGTTATAGTGGCCCAGAGTCAACTAAGGGCCAAGTTTTTCCAGTTCTTGACTTTAATTTCAATGATTTAAATAGTTTGGCATTTAGGATTTAATATTTTTATATTTTCTTTGAGTTTTGATAAATAATCTACATTTGTTTTTCTTCTGTTTTGCATAAAGTTTTCTGTAGCAATTACTGCTGTGATTTCAAATACCTTTTAAATATCTGTTGATGTGATTGATGTGTTGAGGTAATGGACTATATTAATATCCCAACTTTCACTTTGTATTGGTCTGTTCTTGTCTGCTTGGTCATGATGTGTCATTCTCCTAATACAATGTTGGCATTTTATTTATAATTTTGGTACTTATATTTTAAGTGAGATTAGTTTATAATTTTTATATTGTCCTATTATATTTTTGTATTAAAAGTCATGTGACCTTAGTAAAATGAATTTTTATGTCCTGAAATAATTTACATAACAGTAATATTGCACATATGTCAAATCTTTATTCAACTCTTTCTTTAAAAATTTTCCTAGTTGTAAATGAACACAATACCTTCATTTTTATTTATCTATTTATTTTTATGTGGTGCTGAGGCTTGAGCCCAGGGCCTCCCATGTGCCAGGCGAGCGGCGAGCGGCGAGCGCTCTGCACTGAGCCCAGCCCAGCCCCTTCATTCAACTCTATGTACTGATTTATTGTCATTTCCTCGTTTGTGACTGGATTAAGACATATCTGTAATCATTTGGCCGGAGAAGTAGTCCGGTGCCCTCTGTCCTGGGGTGTGCCCGAGTTCTGTGATAGGAGGCCTCGTAGGAGGCCGTCAACGGCACCTTCACACACCCCTTCTTAGAGCACTGTGCGCGTGTGTGTGGCGGGCTGGGGACGGGTGCTGGGATGGGCGCCTGTCTGAAGCCGGAGGCTGACTGCTCGGCTGCCCTGTGCCCTGAGGGCGTGCTGCTGGGCCTTGGCCCCAGACCTAGCGCAGGTACCCACGGTGGGGCCCGAGCAGTGATGAGGAGGGGAGAGCCAGCTGCCCTGGGGCTGGACACTCATTTCCCAGGTCCTTCCTGCTGTCCCAGGAGCGCCGAGAGGACTGAGCACCTCCCTGGTCACATGCCCTCGCCCTCTCTACGGGGGTGTTATATGGCCAGTATTTGTTGGTCATGTGGAGGAGACTGTGGAGAAGGACAGAGGGCATCTCTGTGTCCCCTTTACGCCAAGTGTCTGCGGTTTCTCAAGGCGATTACAAGTCTGGAGGCAGCTCTGTCGCGGTGGCTTTATGGAGATGTCCCACAGCCGCGTGGGCTTTAACCAGGGCTATCTCCGCGCTCACCTTACAATGCACTTGACTCCCGTCTGTCTCAGCCTCCTGCCAAGCAGTCTGCAGGCCACCTGTGCAGACCTCAGCACACTGCATTTCAATGACGCCAACGGAGTGGCCAGTGCTGTGGGCCCTGCCCTCTCCTGGGGCAGGGAGCTGGCTGTGGCACTGGAGGGACTTCTGTTGACACCTCACACTCCACCCTCCTGTTTCAGCCTCGTCCCCAGCCACTGCATGGTCCTGGCCTTGCAGCACTCAGGCCCACGGTCCATGAGCCTTGTCACGGTCCTTGTTCCTGTGCAGACTGACCTCTATGTGGCTTAAGTTTTTGTAGGAAACCAGCTTGCCGATTTCTGATAAAACAATTCACGGGGGGGGGGGTGCCCACTGTGCTCCTTGATAGGAACTCCTACACTCATAGAAAGATCTGGAAATACCCACGCCTTGGTGCAGGAGGGCTCTCCATGGCTGCGGAGAGGGACTGTGCCAGCCCAGTCTGTCACTGCTGGAGAGAGGCTGCCTCCCTGTTCTCCACGACCCCTGGACTTCAGTGACACAAAATCCTGCCCTACCACAGGGGTCCTGGCATTTTCAGGCCCATGGGGGACCCTTCCCAGCCACCCCAACACTCCTGGAGCTCCCTTGCCGCTAACAAAACAAACAGCAGTTCCACTTCATTTTTTTTCAATCTCCCTATTCATAGCAAGGTAGAAATGACAAACACACCCTAAGGTTGGGTTCCAGAGGTATATGTACTCAGAGATGATCAAAACAGAGGATCGAAGCCACCGCAATTCTCCCCTCCAGCCCTCAGAAGAGGAATGGGGGCTGAGCCCCTCCTCCCATGCACGCCCAGGGCAGCACCCAGATCCAGAAGACCCAGCTCAGGACCCCGCAGAGCTGCCACTGAGCACCAGGGTTGTGCAGCCATGTGAGGGCAGTGAGATCCGGCTCCTGTCCGTGCTGATCGGGCAACTTTGGAGAATCAAAGTTGGAATTTTCCATAAATTTGTAAGGCCATAGGAAAATATTTCATTCTATTTTGAATGAAAAATTACTCCTTCTATTTACAAAATTTATGGGCAAGCGTCCACTGAGCAAGCCTGCTTGTCAACTCAAGTTGAGTGACACACTGGTCTTCCCAGCACTGGCCAAATGGAGAGGTGGCCATCATTAGGCCCTCCTGTGAACAGGCCAAGCCCAGCTCCTGGGCTCAGGGGTTGGGTTTCCCACACCAGGAGGTGATGGCCCCTGCCTCCCTGGCCTGGAGAGGGGTGACAGGGCTGTCTGAGGGTCAGGGGAACCCACTGTGCATACAATGTGCTGTGCGCATCAGTTCTGACTTTGGCTGACAACAGAGATCCCAGTTGGAAGGACTTCAGTGACCAGCAGTGAACCTTTCAGCCCGTGCTGGGCTTCAAGTACAAAATGTGTCACCTGCGGTGTGACTTGCTCACAGAAGCAGTATATTCGCATTTGAAGAGAGGTAAAACTCCACATGTCTCCAAGCCTGGGCATAACACAGGGTCCCAGGGCAAAGCAGGGAGCAGAGGCCAGGGAGTTCTGGAAGAACTGGCTGTGCGTAGCCCCTTCTCAGGACCCCGGTGCCGTCTGGCGCTTCTTCCCGAGGGCCTCCACCTCCCCCGCTCGGCTCCACTCCTGCCTCTGCTCCCAAGATGCTCACTCCCTCCTGCACAGAAGCTGCCTGGTCTCCCTGCCTCCAACCCCTCTTCCATGTCTTCACCTGTGTGGGATCTGCTCCCAAGATGCTCCCACAGTCGGCGTGGCCCGTCCCACAACTCTGCCATACAAGGTGGGTCCCGAGGGTCGGCAGCACCTGCAGAAGAAGCTGCTGCCCTGGCCAGGTGCTGCTACATCTGCTCATGACTCACCTGGACCTCCTGCCACAGCCCCAGGGTGCCAGCATGCCCACTGAAGCCCTGCACAGCAGCAAATCGATCCTTTAAGTCTAACTTTGATTTTTGGAAATAGTGAAAACTCATTAAAGGACAGTGCTGTGAATTTTACTGGGAAATGAGCTCAGTGAGTATTTGGGTTAAACACTGGATGTGGCTATGAACTGTGTCCCTGATAATCCTAAAAGACTATTCTGAAGGTCTCGCTTCCAAAGAGAACATAATTGAAATCAGTCAATAGCGTCTAAGATGCTCTACGTTTTTAAAGATCTGTATTTAGGGGTTGGAACTATCCTCAACTTTGCTGTCCCCTTTGCCCAGATCTCTTCATCTCTGGGGAGAGTGGTGACACCCTGGGGCTCCGGGGCTTTGTTCAGGCACCCTGCGTGTTCCACTGCAGCAGAGAGAGGGCAGTCCAGAGGCTGACCTCCTGCTGCCCCTGCTGCCTCCGACATGGTGACATATCCTGTGTATATAGGATCGGGCCATTGATCGCCAGCCAGGCTCCATGGACACAGCCTTGCAAGGGCCATCCTCAGAGGGCCACCCGAGGAGGCTGCAGAGGCCAGAGGAGCTCAGAGGGGCCAGCAGACCTGGCTTTGCCAGCAGCTTCCGGTGATGTCACTCACCCAGGGCTTCTGCCCAGCCAGCCTCCACGACTCCCAGGCCCCGCACCCTGTGCGGCAGCCTGCCCCGACAACATGCTTTGCCAGTGCGTGGGCCCTCTGCCTCTGCACAGGCCTCGACGGGAGATGTAGCTGGGGAGTGGGAGGAGAGGGGGGGGGCAGAGGCCTGTCTCCCCACTCCCTGTGGCCCCGGGGTCCTCCATGGTGCTCAATGCCCCCAGACTGGGCTGTGATGAGGCTGCCTCCTCTGTCCTTCCTCCAGCCTCAGGGGCACAGGGGCCTCTGTTGGCAACTCAGGGGGCTCCCACTGCCGCTCCCCTTCTTGGCACTTACACTGGCTTCGTGAGCAGCTGCCCACTCCGTCTTCCAGAGTGGGCCTGGGTTTGGCTCCTGGCATGTCCTGCTCACAGGGTTATAAAGGCCTGCAGACCAAGGGACACAAACGTGCTTTGCAGAGAAGGCTAGCGCAGAAAGAAAAGCTATTATTATTTCAGTTTGTGATCAAGAAAGACCCTGTGGCCGCCTGGGACCTACCAGGGCTCCTGCTTGCCACCGGGCACTGCCAGGAAGCATTTGCCAACAGAGAAGGAGGAAGGCAGAGCGGTACCTCCATGTCCTTTGGAGAATTCGCCACGCGGGGCCCGCTTCTCCCCGATGCCTGTCCAGCCATCTCTGGCCCTCCTCCTCTCCCTCCTCCCCCCTCCTCCCCCTCCTCCCTTCCTTCCTCCCCTCCTCCCCTCCCTCCTCCCCCTCCCTCCTGGGCCTTAATTGCTCACCTCCTCCTTTGCCCAGAGGAAGTGCTGGGATCACAGAGCACACCGGCTGTGTCCCCTCTGCTGCTTTGCAGAGCAGTAGGCAGCGACACCTCCACCATCCAACCACCCACTGGCACATGGGCGCCCAGCCCTCCTTGTCCCCTCAGGGCCATCCTCTGGGCCCGTGTGTGCCTGGGCCTGTGAGCTCGTCTCTCGCTCCTCTTTCCTCCCCTTTCCCTTCCCTCTGCTCCTCTCCCCTTCCTCGCCTCTCCCCCACCTCAGCTTTTCCAAATCTAAACCAAATACAGCAAAGAATAAACTTGCTCCATTTCCCAGCTCCGTGGGGACAAGGGCGTGTCTGAGTTGCCCGTGTGCTAACAAAGGGAAAGGTGGTGAGGAGCCCGGGCTGTCGGGGACCTGGCCGCGCCCTGTCTTAGAATCAGAGATCACAGACTTCCCGAACAAAAACGGCGAATCCAGCGCCATCCCTGGAATACACACACTCCCTAACTGCTAATGTTTCCTTTTTGATAACTAAAAAGACTGTGCACATTAAATAAAAGGAGATTTAATTTCTAGTTTAAATACAGCTGCTGTGATTCTCGTGCACCACACAGCTGTCCCGAGGCTGGCACGGGGCCACGTTGCAGACGCTCCCCCAGCCTGTCCGCATTGTCTCTCTGACGCGCGCCCAGAACATCTTGGAGTGTTTGGGAAACACTTTTATTCATTTTCAGGTCTGCAACGTGTCCCGGGGGACGGCCGCAGCAGCCCACACCTCCGAGCTCTTTGCACCTGTCAAACTGCTTCCTTTCTTTCCCTCTGGTGACTCTTTTTCTGCACAGGAAAATAATTTGTTTCACCATTTCGTTTCCAATTCTGTGCAGAGACAGAGCCAGTAGAGTACAATATTTCCTACTCTTTGTAAAAAGATGCCTCATTTCTTTTTTCTTTTTCTTTTTTTAGGAAAAGAACCGATGACATGTTTTCATTTTGAAAACCACAAGGGTAGAATTTTGATCTAGAGGCTTAAGGAGATGTGGTCAGTCGGGTCTGTGTCTTTCAGGGTAGAGAGGAAAAGAAATTGCTGCCAACCGTGTGTCACTCCCGATTCATTTCCAAATGAAAACAGTCTTATGAGATATAAGGAAAAAATCAGAACGATTAACGTCTTCAAGGACATTCTGGCCACTGGCTTTAATGTAGTGGCTCTCCTCCAGAAGGCCTAGAGATTCCTGCCACGTTCTGCAGAATCATTGCCGTTGGAGGGCCAGGACTCTGTGCGTCCACACGCTAAGTCTCCTGTCTCATGAGGGTCTGACCTGGGGAGGACCCACAGCACCCAGCCTTGTGCATTCCTGTGACTCCCATGGGTGAAGGTGCCCCACCCCAGATATTCAGTCCTTCCTGCCAGAGACATCCCAAGGTTCCCAAGCACAGCTACTGGCCTGGGGCCTCCTGTCCCCAATCCTGTCCAGGACCCCTGTTCCTGAGCCCATCCCTGGACATGCTTGTCAGAGCCACACACAGAGCAGGGAATGGAGAATTTGCCTTTTGGGAAAGAGCAAGAGCCCTCACCTCCTCTCAGCCCAGTCACTAGGTCAGAGTGGCCACCACAGAGCACCACAGAGGGCTGGGGTCAGTCACAGAAATGGACCACCTCGCGGTCCTGGGGGCCGAGGATCTAAGGTTGAGGGGTCCCAGTGCCGCTTCCTTTCCCTGGCTCCCGGTGTCTCATGTGACCGTCCCTCGGTGCTGTGTCCTCATCTCTTACAAGGACCCGACTGGATCAGGCCCCAGGTGTATCTCCAAGCACTGTCACATCCCAAGGTCCTGGGGGTAGAGGCTTCCCCGTTGTGAGTCTTGGGGAAACAACCCCACTCCTGGTGCAGGCCGGGCCCATGGAGCTGCGTGCCCCAGTAGGCTTCCTGCCAGGGCACAGGTGCCATCTGCCCAAGGGTGGCACCGGTCACTAGGACACAGCAAGGACAACTGGCCGTGGCCTGCTCTCACACTGAGTGGATCTAACAGACACGTTCCTTGCCGATCCCTGGAGGGGGCATTAGACCCAGTTCAGATATTAACAGCTTGTTTGATGCCTTTGAGAAAATGGCTTCATCTCTCTCTGAGGAAAGGGGTGGGGATGGGGACCTCAGTGATCCCCGCCTGCCCCATGTGGACCAGAGAGAGGCAGGAGCAGAGTCAGGCTGGCTGCAGCTGGGGCCACCTCCAGGCCCCTGTCTTTGCAGATCAGGTGATTGAACATCAGCCAGATCTTGCTGGACCGCTGCTGAGCTGGGGGTCTTGTGCAGATGGGGTGGCCGCAGAGCCTGGAGCCTGGGCCACCTGGCTCTTCACTGAGAGAGGCCTGCAGCCCTCGGCCAGAGCATCCCTGTCTCCGTGGCAGGGTTTCGCCAGGTGGGCGCAGGCCTGCAGACGTACCTTCCTAAGTCTTGGTGGGATGCTCCTCATTTGCCACAACCTGCAACACTTTTTTTTGAGTCTGGGCAGGTGAAAAGGTGAGACTGAAGGGGACTCTGGGGCCACCAAAGGTGCCCAGAGACTCTGGGCATGTGCAGTCCCTTCCTGTTCACCTGGTGGAGTAGGAATGAAGCCACGGAAGGACACGCATCTGCTTGGGGGAGAATGAGCTGCTGCTGTCCCTGCTATGGAGAGTGCCAGGAGAGGGAACAGACAGATGGGGACGTAGGGACGGCGCACTCTGCCCACTGTCCCACAGCTTCATGCTTTCTGCAAGCCAAGGCCTGGAACAGAACTAGATGCCGAATACAGAAGCATTAACAGCCCCAAACACCAACAGTAAAACTACCCTTTTTAATTTCATGAACAAATTAAAATTTTAAAAAGGAATTAATAAATGAATCTTTTCTTAATTATAAAATTAACAAATCAAGAAATTGCTGAATGGAGTGAATATTCCACTTAGGGCCTGGTTCCACAGCTATACCCTGGGGAAGGACAGTGGGAGGAGGGGGCAGGGACCATCAAGGGCCCAGGCCTTCTGGTGTCCATAAGGGCCAGCCCCCCACAGTGAGTCAGTGGAGGCACTGAGGGAAGGAGAGCACGCGGGGGCTCACAGAGGCCACCGAGGGTCCGTGAGTGTGGGTTTCCCACCCCCGCTGCACGAGTCCTGCACCTGTGAGGAAGACCGTGCCCCAGAGTTTCCTTACCTGAGTTATGCGTGTGGGCAAAGCTTCACCTCCTGCAGCCCACCTGCACTGCAGCCCACCCGCACCGCAGCCCACATGCACTGCAGCCCACCCGCACTGCAGCCCACATGCACTGCAGCCCACATGAACTACAGCCCACCCTCACAGCAGCCCACATGCTCTGCATCCCACCCGCACTGCAGCCCACCCTCACCGCAGCCCACATGCACTGCAGCCCACCTGCACTGCAGCCCACCAGCACTGCAGCTCACCCGTGCTGCAGCCCACATGCTCTGCAACCCACCCACACCACAGCCCACCTGCACTTCAACCCACCAGCACTGCAGCCCACCACACTGTAGCCCACCTGCACTGCAGCCAACATGCACTGCAGCCCACCTGCACTGTAGGCCCCCACACTGCAGCCCACATTCACTGCAACCCACCAGCACTGCAACCCACCAGCACTGCAGCCCATATGCACTGCAGCCCACCAGCACTGTAGCCCACATGAACTACAGCCCACCCACACTGCAGCCCACCCGCACTGCAGCCCACATGCACCACAGCCCACCTGCACTGCAACCCACCAGCACTGTAGCCCACCTGCACTGTAACCCACCCGCACTGCAGCCCATATGCACTGTAACCCACCCACACTGCAGCCCACATGCTCTGCAATCCACCCGTGCTGCAGCCCACCCATACTGAAGCCTACATGCACTGCAGCCCTCCTCTGGTGCCAGCCTCCAGCCTCACTCCTTTTTCCTGTGGCAAGGACCCCACTCCCACGACCAGTTCTGGCCCCACTGCATGGACTGCGTGGATGCAGTTTCTTGGGTGAGATCCACCTCTCCTCCCAGGCCTGAGCCATTAAGGATGGAGAGCCCCCTCCATCAGCCTCAGTAGAGCTGACGCTGCGCTCGGCCACTCTGTACACTGGAGGGGTGGGCGTTCAGACTGGAGGCTCAGCCTTGCCTGGGCTGAACTGTCCAGAGCCCCCATGAGCTGGCACATCCCTAAGGGCACTGCATGTGCTGCCTCCGGAGCTCCGGCTTGTCTGCACTGCTCTGTGTGCACCCACCTTGCCAGTTATGGGGAGGCTGGGGGCCAAAGTCTGGTTTCCATCAAACCCTGACGTGCTTGGAGACCTGTGTCCTAGACCACGCTTACCCAGGCCCTCTGCAGGACATGGCCCTGTGTGGCCCGTCCTCCGACCCACCTCCCCATGCCTGTCTTGTGAGAGACTCTCCCCTCAGGCCCCTGAGCCTACCTGGCCATGCCCAACCAGGGCGCTCTCCCTCCTGGGCCCAAGATGAGTGAACCAACGAGCAAGACCAAGGGTGGCAGGTGTCAGCAGTGGTACTGACTCCTAGCAGGAGTCACGCACACAGCACGGGACACCCTGTGGGAGATGGACCACCTATTAGGACCACCCAGGACTTGAACAGAGTGACGTTCTTGTGGCCAGAGGATGGGGATGACTGCAAACTCTGAGGGTGAGCAGGAAGGGTGCTCTGCTGCCTGGTAACCCCAGCAGCAGGTGGGGTAGGTGTACCCAACCTCTAAGGTGTGTCCCTGTGCCTCAGTCACCTGAGCCCACCGCTCTAGGGCTCAGTTCCCACAGACTCACAAGAGGATGCTCAGGGCCTCCGGCAGCCTGTACAGCTTCGCCACGCGAGTTAGCAGCCCCTCCCCGCGTCCTGACGAGCTCCGGCTGGGCTGCCGTGGGGCCTGTGTTCAGTCCTGCTCCTTGTGCCTGTGCAGAGTGTGTGCACAACACGGACAACAGGACAAGGCTGGCCCAGTGAGCCGGGAGGGGACGGGTCAGCTGTGTTGGCACTCTGCCCCCCACCACACTGCCCGCCCAGGGCCCGGGAGCACAGCCAGCGGAGCTGTCCAGGAGCACCGAGGGGAACCTCTCCCTGCTCTCTGTACTTCCCTGCAGTCTGCTCGCCTTGGGGAAGGAGCTTCTGTAGACAGGGCTCTGGGAGTGCCTCAGGAGTTCTAGATTTCATGGTGGTTGGAGGGATGATTTTTCCCTTCAAGGCTAAGAAAAAGGCACTGACCACTCTGTGATGGACAGGGCAGCCTGTCTGGCCTGACAGCATGGTATGCTTCTGCTGCCTCTGGGACCAGGCTGGGCTGCACCTCCTGGTGTCCCTGGTGTCCTCCGTTTCTCTGCATTCTTGGGCATCACTCAGCAGGCCTGGGCTCTGTCCCCACTGGGAGCTGACCAGTTGGGTCAGCTGGACCCCTGCTGTGCCTGGACATGAAGCCCTGGCTGTGGCCCCTGTGGCCCCTGCTGGCTCTCTCTGGCCTTGTCACAGTGCTGCCTGTAGCAGACCTCCTGGGACCAGCGACTGGTGGTCAGGACCCAGAGCAGGAGCAGGGCAGCCCTGGTGGGAGGACCTCTGGATGCAGCCCCCGGGGAGTTTCTCCAGCTGCTCCCTCAGCCACCTGGTGTGGGAGCCCGAGTCTCAACGGGATGTGCTGTGGATGCGGCCGGAGGTCCCTCTGCCTGGTGTCCTCGGGAACGCTGGGCACAGAGCCGGTGTCCTGGAGCAGGAAGGAAGGCTGGGCGGAGAGTGCCCCAGGGTGAGCTGCTCCACGTGGTCACGATGGTCTGAGGTTCAGGAGCACCTGCCTGGCCTGTGAAAGGCCCCGGAGTCCGGTGCCTCGAAGAAGGCGTCTGTCACCTGGGTCCACAGAGCCCCTGGAGCCCCTGCTCACAGAGGCAAGCACTGAGCACTGTGGAGAGTCTCAACATGAGGAAGGGGCCGGCCAGGTGTGCCCGCCGCCCAGGTGTGCCTGAGCACGCGTGTGTGCAAATGAGCATGTCCATGGGAAACGCAAAGAGGAAGCCCACCAGGGGTCTAGAGAGAGGGGCAGAAGGGGCCTGTCCCTCTGCAGACGCAGCCAGGCCGACCCTCCATGCACAACGTCCCCGGAGGGCACGGTGTCTGGGTGCACGCGCTGGCCAGAGCGGCCGAGCCAGGAGCAATGGGGCCAGACAAGCTGATCCCAGGCTCAGACCTTCAGCACGAGAGCAGAGCAGTGGGGGCAGAAGCAATCCGTGTGGCTCAGCACGGAGAACAGGAGGTGAGATGGTAGGCCCCGACTCTGATGGCTTCTTGCCGTTCACTTCTGGTTCTCATTCCTTCTCTCTGAAACATGTCAAAGAAAATCTACTCCAGCACTCCAATCCCAGGCAGTCACCTCGAGCCGTGAGGGGTCCCTTCAGAGCTGCTCCCTGGGAGCGGGCGGTGGCGGGGGCCCTTCCACGCTGCCCATCAGCCAGCCCGTGACTTGTGCTGTGCTGGGGGGCTGCTGGGAGGGCTCTCGGGGCGTGGAGTCGCTGATTACTTCCTCACCTCCCCAGAGGCACCTCCTGAGAGTGCGAGGTGAAGACGGCAGAGAGGATCATTGCATGACCCTGCTGCAAAACGCAGTTGATGACCTGAAGGAGGGTCAGCCTGGCAGGTCGTTCTGTCTCCTGGGTTCTCTCCCGTGTCCCCCTAAATGATCCGGACACCCTTCTCTTTCTACCTTAAGGAACGCTCTTCTGTAGCGTGTGCCACAGTCGACACTGACCCAGGGCTGGATGGGAGCCGGCTTTGGCAGTTGGCCCCAGATGGACTCCACTGCCCCCTCCTGTGTGCAGGCGCTTGGGCTGTCCCTGCCTCTGGAAGTGTCCTGCTGTCCCCAGGCCCCCGCCTCCCATCCACCCCGTGACCCAGAGCTCTACCAGACACTCCCCACCTGTCTGTTTGGGGGAAGCAACTTGTGTGTCTTATGGACAGACAAAACCGTGCCCTGCCCTACTCTGGAGATGCGTGTGGCCCTCGTGGGCAGAGTGCCACCTACTGCAACTGTCCCCTCTGTCCTTTGTAGGAGTCCGTTCAAACATGGTCATTTCCCCAGGTCTGGATGTGCCGTCATCGGATGGCTGGGCGAGAGGGACAGGGGCCGAGAGGCTCCTGCTCTGGGCTTCTCGGACATCTCATCTCCAGGGCAGAGGAGCGGACTCGACAGACGGGGCAGCAGGAGGCCCAGCCGGGCAAGAGCAGTGAGAGAAGCTTGAGGCCATGCTCACTGCCCGTGCCCTCACCAGCACACGCTCCGAAACTCCTCCACCGCCCACCCAGAGGGGCCCACCTGCCAGGGACTGATGAGCTCCAATCAGCCGAGAGCCAGTTCCAGGACCCACAAGGAAGGCAGCATGTCCCCTTCCAGCACAGGCCACTTCTGGGCTAATTGAAGGAACAGGCCCAGGAGGCACCAGGGCTGTTTCCGACAGATGTGGGAGGCCTGCAGAGCCGTCCCTCTGGGTGGAGCACAACTTCCTGGTGTCCGTGCACGGGGGTCCCCCATTCACAGTTTTCCTGCCCAGGTAAATGCTGGCCACCTTAGCCTGTGACTCTCCCTTCAGTCACGACCTTCCTTCACCGTGGCTGGCTGCGGGCCACCTGCCGACTGGGGTTACTCCTGGGGGTACGTGGGGGCGAGGCGTTGTCTCACAGGCCAGGGCAGAGGCGTGATGCTCTTTATAATTTGGGGGATCTCTGGAATCAGAACTCTTTCATTATAAAATGCCGTGAGCCTTCAGACAGCAATCAAGCGCGAGGTTGCAGAAGGCCTCTGTGTTTCTAAACACATTACCAAAGAGCTGAAGCCAAATGGTGCTCACTGAAGGAGCTTGTCGACACCACGAGGCGTCCTGGGACGGCCGTCCTCCACGCGGTGCTGCTGAGTTCATAGACGGCTTCTGGCGCCTCGGGTGGAACCCGCAATTTGCCCATAGCCCAGACATCTCCATGTAGCAAGAGAGGGGTTTTGCCTTTGAAATCCCCTCCACCCGGGAGACTTAATCCAGTCTGTGACGTCTTGCTTCAGGTCTCAAAATCAGCTCCCTGGGAGCTGGAGCACGCGGAGGTGCGGCCCGGTGCCGCCGCAGCAGAGCGTCTTCGTCCTCTCACAGCCCGCCCTGCTCCGCTCCTTCACTGACCACAGTCATCCCACAGCTTCGAGCAGAGCCAAAGGGCCCTGCCACTTGGAAATGACAGGCAGGCTGGTGACAGGAGCAGCGTCGTTCCTACGGGCTCTGAGGTGAGGTAAGCGCACGAGCTGCCCAGGTTTCCATCCCAGATCACATGGGGCAGTTTGGGGCCAGCCCAGGTGTCCCGGGAACGAAGGAACTGTCGTCACCGGCAGCGTCGGGAAGGCCCGCAAAGAAGGTGGCGCTCCTGGTGGCTCTCCGAGGCAGAAGGGCAGGCCCAGGGGCTGGCTGGGCCCTTGAATTTAATAGCCTCCCTGAAAAATCAGTTCCGGAGAGTAAAGTGTCGGAAGTGGCACAGACCACAACAGGTCATGGAAGTGCGTGACGACTGCTTAACAAGTGTCCCATCGCACTTAAGAAAATGTGCTTCCAGGACCTGCCCTGCGAGGCTTCCGAGAGACTCGTCCCCAGAGCAGTCCGGCCTAGAGCTGCCCCTCCAGATGGGCCCTCCTGGGGCCACTGAGCCCTGGAAAGGTGAACAGTCCAAACTGAGAGGTGCTTGATGGATTCTGAAGACTCAGTCTAAAAACGAGACGTAAACCGTATCATTGAGAAGGTAGGTTGACGTCTACTGAGATGGAGTCAGATGGGTTAAAATAGACAGTATTCAGTTAATCGCACCCTTTTCTTTCCACTTTTAAAAATGAGGCTACTAGAAAACACACAAGTGACACGCAGTTTGCACTGTCGCCCCCTTCCGTGGCTACTGGACAGCGCCCCCTAGAGTCGGGGTGCGCACACGGTGTCCACAGGGGCAGGTGGGCACACCCTGATGGACGTGAGAGGTACCCCAGGACTTGGGAGAGGGAGTACCGGGAGCCAGGAGAGCACGCCTGGCGGCAAGACCCGTTTAGGTGGTGCGCGCAGATGACGTGTGACGCGTGAGATGACCACGCTGACAGCACGGGGACTTAGGTTGACCAGGTGAGTTAAAGTCACATAGACCCTTCCAATTTCATTCTCACTCCTTTGTCACTCCCTCCCTTTGTGGCCGTGAAGCCGGCTGAGTCCCGGGAAGGCCTCTGATGCGCTCTCCTCAGCCCTGGCTCTGTCCTCCCGAGACAGACAGGGACACCCGGGCTCCCCAGACTCACTACCTTCCATGCCTCCAGCTCTCAGAGGACGGACAAGCCTGCCTGGCTTTGGGGACCCGTCTGTCACTGTCACCATCACCCAGCATCCTACATTAACCAAGGAGTTGCACCCTCAGCACTCAGGGAGAGAGCCAGGACAGTGTGACCAGTGGGACTCCCTGAAGGGCACTGCACGGGGTCCTGCCCTCTGACAGGGAAAGGAGACGTTGGCCACTGGCAGGACTCGGAGGATGACAGATCAGGAGGCTGGGTTTGTCGCTGCGGTTACTATGTATTATTTATCGAGAGCATCGCTGAGTTCCTTCAAGGTGCAGGTTCTGCCCTGTGTGTGTGACTCCAGGGACCTCCCAGGGGTCGTTGGAAACAGCGATGGTTTGCTCCACTTTCCACGTGGGGAGAGAAGGCCAAGAAGGCAGGGGCACATCAGGATCCCACAGCTGGGAACCACAGCCTGGACAAGCCCGAGCCTGCGGTGAGACTCACGCTTCCCATGCCAAGGGCCTGGGGCAGGGGCAGAGGTGGGGCAGCGAGCCCTTGAAGGAGGCGGTCAGAGCAAGAGCTGAGCTTGGTCTGGAGAGAGCTTTGGCAGAAGAGGAGCTTTGAACCAGCGCTCAGTGTGGACCTCTGCCAGTCCTTCCTCTCTGGCTGCCCCGTCCAGCAGTGGGTAGTGATGCCATCCACCCCAGGGAGTGCAAAGGCTCTGGAAGGGCATTGTTCTTTTTAAGCCAAACAGTTTTCGGAAGCTCAGCTTCACCTTTCTCTCTAGATGCACATTTCTTCCCCGATGAGCGCTTTCTGTAAATGCGGAACTGGAAGTCGGCATTCTCCCTGGTCACAAATGCAAGGGTTCCACCAGGTGGCTCGGATCTGGTGGAAGCTTGACAGGGAGCCCTGGCCTACTCACGGGACACGTTCTGGCTCCAGAAAGTCTGCGACCCTGGCATCTGTGGAGCTGCCAATAAGAGCCAGGTGCTCGGAGCTTGAGAAAGGGGTGTCACCCAGCTCCACAGGAAACCAGCTTCCAGTGTGACCCGGGCACATCCACGCCAGCAGCAGCTCTTCTCCTGGCCTGAGAAGTGATGAATCCTAGGGGAAACTTCTAGAAGGCTCTGCAACCTGAGCCCAGGGCCTGGGATTCTAAGTCAGACTATCACCAGTGACGGCAACGCCTGCTGTTCTTGGTCCATGAGCAAATGACACTCAGGCAAGGAACCGTGGGCACTTTCCCCGAAGGGGTTCCAAAAGCTATTAAAGAAAGTCTGTTCCCCATGGAGTGTGGTCGCCTGAGGGAGCCTGACCTCATCTCAGCCATAGCCTGTCAGTGTCCCTGAACACGGTGTGGACGCAGTGGGAAGGAGATGCAGAATCCGTCTGTGCCCCTCGCCTGAGTGAGCTGCGTGCAGGAGAGCCAGCCGAGGAACACACGTGTGAGAGAGGTGCACCAGAGGTGACGCTGGTGTCCACATGCTGCCTGACTCCACGGTGTCCCAGCTCTTGGTCTGAAGTAAACTCCATTCTAACTCTGCCCTCTCCAGGGGTGGCAGGTAGTGACACAGGAGAAATGGTGGGACGTGACCATTGACCCCGAGTGGCACAGAGAGAGAAGCCCAGAGAAAGTGTGGTGTGGTCACAGAGTGAGCGGGCTCACCGCTCTGCTGGGAAGGGGGTAGGAGCCAGAGGAAACGGAGACTGAAGGGGTCTTGAGAGAAGAAGTGGCATTTCCAGGTAGACAGAAAAAATGGATCCAGTCGTGGGCAGGAGCACATGCTGGTCCCTCTGTGGCTCCCGGAGTCCCTTGTTCAGGCTGGGGAGGTCAGGGGTCAGCAGCTCCCTGGACTGGTAGGCCAGGTGCAGAAGCTGGGCCAGGCCATGGTGGGAACCTGCCAGCTGGCAATGGGGTGCCTGAGTGGGAGTGACGCGAGTGTCCTGGGCACTCAGGGCAGGGAAACAACATGCAGATGGGATTTAAGGACACCTTGCCTAAAGATGGGAATGAGTACCTGGAGGGGCAGGACGGGGCCTCGGGCCATCGAGGGAGCATGACGGAGGCTGGGAAGACGTGGGACTCTGTTGGGAGTTAAACAAGTGGTTGGTCAGAGCACAGCCAGGGACAGTGGAGGCCAGGGGCAAAGGTCTTTGCAGCTCACCCCTGCAGCTTCACAGACTGGAGCATGCTATGGTCACTCACTCACAAGGCTGGGCACAGGATGTTAGCCTCGAGCAGCTACTGTCTGGGCCCACATTATAGAATCCCAAGTTGAGAATTGGGGACAGTTGACTTTGTGCAGGTGTGGTTTTATCTACATGTTGGTTTTTACTGGACAGTGATGAACTCTACTTGTTCATAGTTAGGGGGTACACAGAGATGGGGGTACACTTGCTCATAGTTGGGGGTACACAGAGATGCTGTGTATGCAATTAGCATGATTCAATGGAGCTAGTTGACGCCTCCATCGCCTCAGACGCCACTAGCTCCTCCTCTCTGGCTGAAGCACCCGGCTACCAGCACCTCCCCGTGGCCCACGCCAGCTCTCTGGTTACCACCGCTCTGCTCCTGCTTACGCGAGTCCTTTGCTTTAGCTTCTACATACAAGTGAGATTGTGCAGCATCTGTCTTTCTGTGCCTGGCTGATTCCTCTTAGCCTAATGTCCTCTGGGTTCATGCACATTGTCACAGCACAACTTTTCTCTTTTTAAAGGTGAATGCAATTCCATTGTATATATCACAGTGTCTATCCACTCATCCACTGATGGACAGTTAGGTTGATTTCCTCTCTTGGCTTTGTGAATAGTGTGGCAAGGAACACAGGAGTTCAGATCTTCCTCTGACACACTGGTTTCAGTGCCTTTGGATCTATATGTAGAAGTGGGATTGCTAGATCACATGGTAGATCTAGTTTCAGCTTTTTTTTTTTGTTGTTGCTTTTGGTACCAGGGATTGAGCCCAGGAGTGCTCAATCCTCTGAGACACATCCCCAGCCCTTTATATTTTATGTAGAGACAGGGTCTTGCTGAGTTGCTCAGAGCATTGCTAAGTTGCTGGGGCTGGCTCTGAACTTGCAATCCTCCTGCCTCAGCCTCCCAAGCTGCCGGGATTCAGGGGTGCACACCTTGCCCAGCCTAGCTTCAGCCTTCTGGGGAGCCTCCACAGTTTTCTGTACCCACTTACATCCCACGAGCAGTGTGTAACTGTGCCCTTTCCTCTGGGTCCTCACCAGCTCCTGACATCTCTGTCTTTTTGATGATCACCTCCCTGACAGGCGGAAGACTGACGTCGCTGTGCGATCTTACTGTGTTTCCCCTAACGATCATGATGTGGGTCATGCCTCCACCTATGTGTCGGCCATCTGTGGGTCTTTGAGAAATATCGACTGAAGCTCATTTTCCGTCGGGTTCTTGCTGTGGCTCGGGTTCTTGGTGTCTGTTGCACACTAATCCCTCCTGGAACACAGGACTTGCCAAGGTCCCCCGTGCCAGGTCGCCTCTCCACCGTCACTTGTTTCCTTTGCTGTAGAGGTTTTCGGCTGGATGTCACCCCACTTGTCTGTTTTCATTTTTGTTGCTTGAGCTTCTGGATCAAAATCCAAACTAACATTAACCAGACCAGTGCCATCGGGCTTCTTGCCTGGTTTTCCCATCAGTCATTGCAGATCTTAAGCTTAGGTCTTCAGCCCATTTTAAGTGGCCTCTTCTGTGGGGGGAGCAGGGTCCTTGTGCCCTCACACCCAGTCTTCCAGCCCTTCTACTGAAGGGCTGCTCTTTCCCACCGTGTGCCTGGCATCGTTGTTCAAGACCAACAGACTGTAAGTGTGTGGGTTCTCTGGGGCCTCTCGGTCTGTCTGTGGGCCGACATGTCATTTTTAAGTAGCAGGAAAACACCAGAACAGTTCGGCCCCTGTGACAGGCCCTCAGCTAACACAAGCTCAGAGGGTGAAGATCTGGAAGCAGTTCCTCCCAGGCCAGAAAGTGACGGGCCGCCCACCCTCACAACCACTGCTTGGTGCCCTCTGGGAGCCCTTGCCAGGGCAACTGGGTAGGAGAAAGAAATGAAAGGCACCCAGCTAAGAGAGAAAGAAACAAATTGTTGCTGTTGGCAGATAACATTGTCGTAAATGCAGAAAACCCTCCAGGTGCCACCAAAAAGCCGTTAGCACTCATAAGCAGATACCATGAAGTCACAAGACACAGAGTCAACACACAAAACCAGCAGCATTTCCCTACACTAACCGTGAACCAGAGGAAAAATATATCAAGAAACATTCTCATTCAGAAAAGCTGCAAAAAAATAAAATATTTAGGAAAAATTTTAGCAAAGGAGGTAAAAGACCAGCACACTGACAATTCTGAAGTTTGATGAAAGCAACAAGCACACAGAGGAAAGTCACCATTTGCTGTGGATGGGAAGAGGGACAGTGTTGAGATGTCCACACTACCCCATGGATTCAGATTCACAATCCCCATCAAAATTCCACTCACAGAAATAGGAAAAGCAATCACCAAATGCCTACAGACCCACAGAAGCACTCCTGGGGCACACACTGCCTCACCTGGGGGTGTATCACAGAGTGCCATCAAGACAACATGTGACTCCAGATGCTCTTTGACAGTGTTACTGCTGCTGGTGGTCGGCTGTGTGGGCCCATCTGGGCCCGTGGAGATGGGGTAATGGTGATCAAGCAAGGTCTAGGACCATGTCGCAGTCCCATCAGAAGCGTCTCTGTGCACTGACCACCACCAGACTGGGGCTGTTACAATTTCTACTTTCCAGGCTGGAACAAGGTTCAAGAGCTAACCCGTGGCCACTCCTCTAAAAGTGCCAAGCCAGGATTCGGACCCAGAGGGCATGCCCATGTGCTCCAGGGTTTGCATGGGCTGTGTCTTTTTCTTTAAGGCACAATCTACTATATGATCTGCCTGGGCTGCAGGTCCCCATGCCCCCTTCAAGGTGGGCACCATCAGACCTGTGTTACCGATGAGTAGACTGAGTCCCAGCTCCAGGAGACTCTCAGGAGCCAGGGAAGAACCGCAGGACGCGGGACCAGCCTGGACTGACCCAAGGGGCTGCCCTGGTGGGCTGCTCTTGGACCGAGCTGTGGAACCACTGAAGACGCCTGGCTGAGGAAGAGAGGGACCGGGTGACGTGTTCAGAGCCCCAACATCCTGCCGCACACGTGAAGGTGCTCATCTCTCCTCGCACAGCTGCAGGCACGTCCAGGGTGGAGACAGGGGACTGGAAGGAGGCTGCTATTCCCTCTGGCCAGAGGCTCAGAGGGCAAAGCTCCTGCCACCCCTCGAGGCCGTAACGCTGCTGGAGATGATGGCACCTCGTGGGCCAGCGGCAATCTCCCCGTCCGACGCCCAGGGCTTGGCCGTGCCTTGCCAGCTCTGCGGCCTTTCATCTCAGTATCAAAGGGTCTTGCAAACATTAATTAAGCCATGGGAAAGAAATGCTCTCATGTCAGCTTCATGAGTGGGAAACTGAGGTTCTAAGAGGTCAGGTGCTCTGAGAAGGAGCACTCAGGAGAAATCCAGTGCAGAGCTGACATCCCCCAACTCTGCTTTCCTGAGTCTTTTGGCTCCAGGTATTTCTATTAAACTCCTCTCAGCATCTCTTTGTGCCTAGACCTGTCTCGTTATGGACCATCCAAACTAAACACCCATGGCTCTGTCCTGTGGTTGTCACTTACCAAAGTGATGTCACAAAGCAGGAAGGCAGAGCCACAGGGCAAGGGCAGAGATGGGCCAAAGACGCGGTGGCATTGGGGCAGGAAGGCCCAGGTGACCTTGGCTTTCCAGCAAAGCAGAGTGGGGTGGTGTGTGCAGAGACGCAAGGTGAAGGCTGAGGGTGGGCGATTGGGGCAGGCAGCAGCAGAGGCCAGGCTTGGTGCTGTCGGCTGGAAGGCCCTCACTGAGCTGCAACGGCTGGACACGACGTGGCAGGGACAGGTTCACTGTGGTACTTGAGAACTAAGAGATGGGGCTCAGGGGGAGAGTGGCTCAGGTCCCGGGACAGTGGACGTGGGCTGCAGCGTGGGCGAGGCCCCGGTGCAGGAAACAGTGTGTGGTTTGTGGAGAATTCAAAAGGCTGATGCACACCAGCCTCAGACTCTGCCCTGTCCTCACCTGTGCTTCTAAGAAGAGCGGGACTCGGCCCCCACCACACCATGAGGCCTTCTGAACCGTCACTGTGGCTGCTGCTGACTTTCAACCACACGCACACCGGCTTCAAAGGAGCACCTTCTCATGGCTCAGCTTTTACTGAGCTTCTTATTTGCGTGGAAGTTAATCTCTTAGGACGTGGCTCCCGACCCTGCGGGACAGTTTGTCCTGGAGCCGCTGTGGGTGGAGTCCACGTCTCCAGTGCCTGCATTTAAACAGCATACTGGTCAGAAGATGAAGACTGGGTACAGGGGTTTCTTCATTTTCATGTGGCCCTTTGGGGCTTCTAATTTGCATTTATTGTTTAAAATAGACATAATGTGCTAATCAGCTTTTTGTCACTGTGAAAAAATACCTGAGATGACCAACTTACGAGGAGCGCAGGTGTGACTTGGCTCAGTGTTTCCGAGGCTGCCGCCTGTACTTGTGTGGACTGCGCTGCCCTGAGCCCACGCGCACCGTCCATCATGGTGGAAGCGAACGGCAGAGGCCTGTCCGCCCCACGGTGTGCAGGAAGCAGAGAGGGAGGAGCTGGGGCCCCAGCAGTCCCCCCGAGCATGTCCCCGTGACTTCCTCCCAGCAGGCCGCTGCCCCAAGGTTCCAGCACCTCCCACCTGTGCCACTGGCAGGGCCACACCTTCAGCCCATGGGGACACTTATCCAGTAGAGTAGGTGGCAATGCTGTTTGGAAAGTGCAGATCATTCATGCACGAAACGTGTTGCTGACTTTGAGTAACATCTTTAAAACTAAATGTATTCTGTGCAAAATGTTTGACTTTAAGGAACAAATTAAGGAAATAGGCGAGGTGAGGATTTTCTGAAACACTGTGTCGCATGAGGAGCGGGGTATTGGACATGCTCCGTCCTGAGGGTCAGACCCGGGGATGCTCCTGGGGGGTGGAGAGCTGCGAGGAAGCAGATGGGGGCCATGAGGTAAGTCGGGGTGAGGAGGGGAGGGGACCTGACTAGGCAACGAGGACCAAAAACCGACTTACGCTGTGGACACCGGCCTCCAGGACGGGAACCTACCACCTACGGCCTGCAGCCATGCTCTCCAAGGCTGCTCCACGAGGGCCAGCCCCCTCCCTGAGCTCACCCCGTCCAGTGGTCCTGGGGACTGGAGGCAGTGGCTGTGTCCTCCCCAGGTCTCACCCCCAGAGAGACTCTCTGAGGTCAAGATCAAGGACCTGCTGAACTGCATTCATCCAGTCCCTGCCCTGGGCCCACCTGGGCCCTGCCCTGTGTCCTCCCTGTGTCCCCCCTGTGTCCTGCCCTGTGCACACGGCCCTCTGCACAGTGAGGGAAGGACACCGGCAGCATTGACCCTGGGGAGGGCCTACAGCTGAGCTGGAAGATGAAAAGCCCGGGCAAAGCAAGGGGGCATGGCTATGTGCCAGTCAGGAGAGGCCTGGAGAGGCAGGACCTCCCTGCTGAGGCTGGAAGAAGGCCGGGCTGGATTGGAGCAGGGGACGGCCTCCTGTCCTCGTGTGTGCTTTGGAACAGGGCACCTAGAGTTGGTCTTCAGGAATCCTGTGGCCCGAGGCTGATTGCCGTGGGATCTAGTTCATGCAGAGTGCTGTTTGAATGCTCCTGAAGATGCCCAGGAGCACCCTGAGGTGCTAGAAGTCCACGGAGTGAAGGAGGCTCATGGGAGGGAGATGTGTGAGTGGCGTGAGAGGCCCTGACGCGCCCGGCACCCTGCCCCTGACTGCACCACCCTCAGGGACTGCTGCTCCTGGTCTTGGTCGTGTGGGACCCACAGTCAGGGTCGGGCCCTGTTTGCAGAACAGCCGAGAGTGGGCCAGGACTAGACGGGACTGGGGTCCCTCCTGTTCCTGCAAGCTGTGGGCCACAGTGGGGCTCCCTCCAGAGCATGGGCTGAGTCCTAGCGGGGTACACTCTTCCTTAGAAAAGGAGCTTTTCTTACTGAGAAAACGCAGAAATCCGAGAGTCTGGGCAAAACCGAGCTACGTGACTTGTGGGGTGGTGGACACCGATGGTCAAGCTCCTCTGCCCTGGTCCCCTGCACTTCTCCCCGGGGTATCTCTGTCCTCTGGACGGCTCCAGGACTGAGCTGTCCTGCCCACTCTGCGTCCAGCAAAGGTACAAGCCGCCTCACAGTGGGGGATTCCCTGGGAAAAGGAGATTCTTAGCCACAAAGGTGGAGTGAGGGCAAACCACTGGCTACAGGTCTGACTCTGTGGGGAGGCCCCAGGCACGTCTGTGCCCTCATGGGCATCCTGCTCCGCCCCCCAGGAGTGCTTCACAAAGGCTCATCCCCAATCCACACACCCGGGGAGAGTGAGTTCCAGGATTGTGCTGTCCACCCAGACTCGGGGGGGCTTGCCTGCTGTCCGTCAGCATCAGCTGGGGCCCATGTCCGTCCTGAGCACCCGGAGAGGGCAGAGCAGGCTGCTGGGTGTCCTCGCAGCAGGACAGCCCCCCCACCGCGCCTGCTTTCCCAAACGGCTCTCTCCTTCCTCAGGGACTGTCAGAAATCAGCACAGACGCGGTTTCCAGGATGGCAGATCAGAGGGGGTCTTTCCTGGTGCACCCCGGCAGCTTCGCAGCGAGGAGGAATGGAAATGAAGTGGGGCTCTATGGCATTTAACACCGGGCATCGGAGGCGACCGGGGAGTAAGGAGGTTGGATATGAAAAGGAAAGGAGAGATCGCCACCAGTCGGAGCGGCCCCTCCGCGAGCACAGGGAGGAGGAAGGGAGCTAAGGGAACCCACGTCTACAGGAGGACTGAGGCCTGGCTGGGCATGGAGAGCTGAGAGGTCAGGGACACTGCCGGCCCAACAGAAAGGCGCCCTGCGCAGCAGCCTTGTATGGGGAAGGAACCACAGGCCCCGAGGGCAGAGGAAGGAACCATTTTCCAGGCAGAGCTCGGAGAGCAGCAGGCCGGGGGAGCTGAGTCCTGCCAATCCACACGGCATGACAAAGAGCGTGCCCAAGTGACCAGGAGGAAATCAGATGGAGAGAGGTTCACACAGCGGGCAGCTGGTCACGGAAACCCACCGGCTCTCCCCTCCCCTTCTACTCCGGCTGCTTGCAGGACGGCTGGGAGAGACAGGCCTGGCCGGGAAGGCCGAAGGGTGGGGAGGGACTGAGTTTGGAGACTGAACTCGAGACCTGGAAACCTGGGGTCCACAGGTGCCATAGTGGACAGAGAGTTGGCTCCTGCACCAGAGTGGAGCCCAGGGGAGGCCCAGGGTGCACTTTTGTTTTGTATTACTTTATTTTTGATTTTTAAGATTTTCACTTCACATATTGTTTCTCACATGTTTCTCTGAAATCTCTTTCTCTCTTTTCTTCTGCTTACAGCCAATCTCTATTTTTCTCTCTTTCACTCATCCACTTTTTACTTCTATCCTCTCTCCTCCTCGCTCATGATCATCACATCCTTCATCACTTCTCGTCTCTTCCTGTCCACCATTCGAAATTGCAAACTTACTGTTATTACTGTGGGCAATAACTGACCACATCATTTCTATTTATTCTTGATAACAGTGTAGACCTCATAACAAGAATGTTTTGGTCTAAGCTGTATATTGTTTCCATTAGTTGTTATTAGTTGTCTTCTCCCAAATGTTGAGATACTGGAAACCTACAGCAACACCATACGTCTACAGGGTAGAAACTCTACAGCCTCACATCCATATGTTAGATGGGTAGACCCACGAACAACACGAAAAACAGGGCAACAAATTGCCCTGAACAAACCAAGGTACTCCCATAACAGAATTCATTGCTGACACTGTGGAAGAAATATCAGAGAAGGAGTTCAGAATATATATAGTAAGCTAATCTGCAAGGTAAAGGACAATGTGGATGATATCAGAGAGAAAATACAGGAAGAGAAAGACCACTTTAATAAAAAGAGATTCTGAAAAACAAAATCAAGCAGAAATCCTCAAAATGAAGGAATGAATAAACCAAATAAAAACTTCAACGGAAAGCATCACCAACAGACTAGACCACTTGGAGATAGAGTTTTTAGCAATGAAGATAAAATGTATAATCTTGAAATTAAGGTTGACCATGGAGAAAAGACATTAAGAGACCATGAACAGAACTTCCAAGAAATATGGGATAACCTGAAAAGACCAAATTTAAGATTTATTGGAATACATGAAGGCTTAAGAGATATAAACCAAAGGAATGCAATAATATCAGAAAATTTCCAACACCTAAAGAATGAAATGGAAAATCAGATACAGGAGGCTTATAGGACCCCAAATATACAAAATAACAACAGACCCACACCAAGGCACATTATTATGAAAATGCCCAACATACAGAATGAGGATAGAATTTTAAGGACTGACAGAGATAAACAACAAGTCACATTTAGAGGGACACCAATCTGGATCTCAGATGATTTCTCAACCCAGACCCTCAAAGCTAGGAGGTCTTGGAACAAAATATATCAAACTCTGGAAGAAAATGGATGCCAGCCAAGAATACTACACCCAGCAAAAGCTTCAGAATTGACGACAAAATAAAAACCTTCCATGATAAACAAAAGTTCAAAGAATTCACAGCTAGAAAGCCTGCTCTACAAAACACACTCAATAAAATATTTCATGAAGAAGAAATGAAGGGACTGGGGATGTGGCTCAAGCGGTAGCATGCTCGCCTGGCATGCATGCGGCCCGAGTTCGATCCTCAGCACCACATACAAACAAAGATGTTGTGTCAGCCGAAAACTAAAAAGATAAATAAAAATTCTCTCTCTCTCTCTCTCTCTCTCTCTCCCTCTTAAAAAAAAAGAAATGAAAAATAAAAGTGAAAACCAGCAAAGGGAGGAACTACACTAAAGGAATAAGCAATAAAAGGGGAAACTAATTCAAATTAAAACCCAGAAATAAATCAAAATAACCGGGAATAAAAATCATATTTCAATAATAACATTGAATGTAAATGGCCTAAAGTCACCAATCAAAAGACATAGACTAGCAGATTGAATTAAAAAACAAGACCCAACAATAATCTGTCTCCAAGAGACTCACCTTATAGGCAAAGACATCCACAGACTGAAGATAAAAGGATGGTAAAAAACATATCATTCACATGGATCTCGTCAACAAGCAAACGTTAATCAGAAGGGACAAAGAAGGTCATTTATACTGTTTAAGGGAATTATACATCAATAAGACATAACAAATATATTTATGGCCCAAACAATGGAGCATCTATGCACATCAAACAAACTCTTCTCAATTTAAAGAATCAAATAGACCACAACACAATAGGATAGATCCTCCAAATAAAAACTAAATAAAGAAGATATAGAACTAAAAACACAATTAACAATTTAGTCTTTATATATATATATAACATTTTATCCATCAAGGACTGAATACACTTTTTCTCAGTAGCACATGAATCCGTCTCTAAAATAGACCATATCTTAGGCCACAAATATAAAAAATATAGATAATAGCTTGATTCTATCAGATCATAATGGAATGAAATTAGAAATCAATGATAAAATAAAAAACAGAAGCTGCTCTAACACCTGGAGACTAAATAATACACTACTGAATGACCAATGGATAGCAGAAAAAAATCAGGGATGAAATATAAAAACACTTAGAGGTAAATGAGAATACAGATAAACACATCAGAATCTCTGGGACACCATGAAGGCAGGGCTAAGAGGAAAGGTCATTGCACTGAGCTCACTCATTAAAAGAATAGAAAGTCAACAAGTAAATAACCTTTCACTACATCTTAAAACCCTGGAAAAAGAAGAACAACTCAATACCAACAGCAGTAGAAGACAGGAAATAATTAAAATCAGAGCTGAAGTCAAAGGAATTGAAATCAAAAGAAACAATCCAACAAATCAACAAAACCAAAAAGTTGGTTCTTTGAAAAAATTGAATAAAATTGATAAATCCTTAGCCAAGCTAATAAGATGAAAAAAAACACTCAAATTACTAAAATTCATTATGAAAAAGGAAATATTGCAAAGGATACTACTGAAATATAGATGATAATCAGAAATTATTTTGAAAATTTATAATGTAATAAAATATAAAACCTTGAAGATATCAACAAATTTCTAGAGACGTATGACCCAAATTGAATCAGAAGGACATTGAAAATTTAAACACATCAACTTCAAACAATGAAATAGAAGATACCATCAAAAAAAACTACCAACAAAGAAAGGCCCAGAACCAGATGGATCCTCAGCTGAGCTCTACCAGACCTAACTAGAAAGAACTAACACCAATCCTCCTCAAATTATTCCATGAAATAGAAAAAGAGGGAGCACTTCCAGACTCATTCTATGAAGCTAGTATCACCCTGATACCAAAACCAGACAAAGACACATCAAGGAAAGAAAACTTCACGTCAATATTCCTCATGAACATAGATGCAAAAATTCTTAATAAAATTCTGGCAAATCACATATAAAATCATATTAAAAAGGTAGTGAGTGCACCATGACCAAATGGCGTTCATTCCAGGGATGAAAGGTTGTTTCAACATATGGAAATCAATAAATATAATCCATCACATCAATAGACTTGAAGACAAGAATTACATGATTATCTCAATAGATGGAGAAAAATTTGAGAAAATTCAGCATCCCTTCATGTTCAAAACACTAGAAAAACTCAGGATAGTAGGAACAAACCTCAACACTGTAAAAGCTGTATGTGCTAAACTTACGGCCAGCATCATCCTAAATGGAGAAAAAAATGAAGCCTTCCCTCTAAAAACTGCAGCAAGACAGAAGTGATGCCCTCTTTCATCACTTCTGTTCAATGTAGTCCTTGAAACTCTAGCCAGAGCAATTAGACAGAAGAAAGAAGTTAAATGTTTATAAATAGGAAAATAATAATTCAAACTATCATTATTTGCTGACAACATGATTCTATACTTAGAAGCCAAAAAAGTCCACCAGAAAACTCATAGAACTCATAAATGAATTCAGCAAAGTAGCAGGATATAAAATTAACATCCATAAACCAAGAGCGTTCCTATACATCAGTGATGAATTAATTGAAAAAGAAATTCAGAAAACTATCCCATTCCCAATATCCTCAGAAAAATAAAATACTTGGGAATCAATCTAACAAAAGAGGTGAAAGACCTCTACAATGAAAACTACAGAACACTAAAGAAAGGAATTGAAGAAGGCCTTAGAAAATGGCAAGATCTCCTGTGTTCTTGGTTAGGCAGAATTAATATTGTCAAAATGACCATACTGCCAGAAGCTATACAGATCTAATGCAATTCCTAATAAGATTCTGATGATGTTTTTCATGGAAATAGAAAAAGCAGCCATAAAATTCATTTGGAAAAATAAGAGGCCCAGAATAGCCAAAGCAATCCTTAGCAAGAAGAGTGATGCAGAGGGCTTCACAATACCAGGACTTAAATTATGCTACAGAGATATAGTAACAAAAATGGCATGGAATTGGCACCAAACCAGATGCATAGACCAATGGTACAGAATAGAAGGCACAGAGACAAATTCACATAAATACAGTTATCTCATACTAGATAAAGCTGCCAAAAACATACACTGGAGAAAAGATAGCCTCTTCAACAAATGGTGCTGGGAAAATTGGAAATCCATATGTAGCAGAATGAAATTGAACACGTATCTCTAACCCTCCACAAAACTGAACTCAAAGTGGCATTAGATAGAGACCCTGTACCTGCTAGAAGAAAACGTAGGCCCAACCCTTTATCATGTCAGCTTAGGAAACAAATTCCTCAACAAGACTCCTAAAGCACAAGAAGTAAAATCAAGAATCAATAAATGGGATGGTATCAAACTAGAATCCTTCTTCACAGGAAAGGAAACATTCAGTAACATGAAGAAAGAGCCTACAGAATGGGATAGCATCTTTTCCACTTGTACCTCAAATAGAGCATTAACACCCAGGATATAAAGAACTCAAAGTGCTTAACATCAAAAACCAAATAATTAATAAATGGGCAAAGGAACTGATCATGCACTTCACAGAAGAAGAAATATAAATGGTCAACAAATATATGAAAAAAATGTTCAACCTCTCTAGCAATTAGAGAAATGCAAATTAAAACTATACTGAGATTTCATCTCACTCCAGTCAGAATGGCAATCATCAAGAATATAAGCAACAATAAATGTTGGCGAGCATGTGGGGGAAAAAAGGTACACTCATACATTGCTGGTGGGATTTCAAATTGGTGTAAGTATGCTGGGAAGCAATATGGAGATTCCTCAGAAAAATTGGAATGGAACCACCATTTATCCCACTCCTCACTTTATACCCAAAGGACTTAAAATCAGCATGCTACAGTGACACACCCATGTCAGTGTTTATAGCAGCTCAACTCACAATAGCTAAGCTATGGAACCAACTTAAGTGCCCTTCAACAGATGACTGGATTAAAAAAATATGGTATACACACACAATGGAATATAACTCAGCCATAAAGAAGAATGAAATTATGGCATTTGCCAATAAATGGATGGAACTGAACTATCATGCTAAGTGAAATAAGCCAGTCCCCTCAAACCAAAGCCTGAATGTTCTCTCTGATATGTGGATGCTGACTCACAATAGGTGTGAGTGGGGTTTCACAGAAATGAATGGGGGATGGGGGTAAGGAAGGGGGGTGGGAATAGAAAAAGCAGTAGAATAAATGGTACCTACCTTTCCTAAGTTCATATATGAATACATGACCAGTGAAACTCCACATCACGTACAACCACAGGAGTGGGAAGTGCTACTCCATGTATGTGTGATACGTCAAAATACAGTCTACTTCCATGATTAACTAAAAAGAACAAGTAAATGAAAAAAATCACACAGACTAATGATATTAAAGGCTACTTCAAAGTCAAATGCTTTGTTCTGGGTTGTTTTATTGATCAAAATGACTCCACTCACACAATCTCATTCTTACCTGGTGGTCAGACGGCAGTGAGGCTCAGTGACCAGGAAAACACCTGGACACACAGCGCCCAACACCGTGTCCCTCTGCACTGTCTGAAAGGACCTGTGACCGCAGAGCACGGCCCTCTCTGGCTGGGACCTTGGTCCTCGCCCTGCTGTGGCTGTGCATGTGCACGTGCACTGGATCACGTCCCGGGGAGCCCCATGGTGCCTGCAGACGAGTGGAGTGGAGCTCCTACGTCCAGCCCCCGTGCTGACGTGGGCCTGTCTTCCTCCACCCAAGTCATGCTCTGGAGCCAGGGGACAAGCTGGCTGGAGATGGTGTTCTGGCCACTGTGGGAGTGGCCCTGCATCTCGTGAGGTCTGGTGGCATGCTGTATGTGTGCTGGGGCAGCGGTGACGCCACAGACCCCACAGGTGTGGGAGGGGGCTCTCAGAGCCATGTTAAGCCCCCTCCCCTTAGGCAGATGAGGGTCTGAAGCAGCATAACATCTTCCTTGAGGGACTGAATAAAATCCTAACAACCCAAGTTATGTTTGCACACAATACAGGCAACACTCAGAGCCCTTTCCCTGAAGACGAAGTCAAGGGGTGAAACCACAGGAGGAGGAGAGGAAGGTCCCCTCACCTCTGTTCCCGGGACAGTGGGAAGGCAGGGTCACTGTTCCTGCCCATCCTGGCTCCGGACCCCCAATGTGCAGTCCTTCAAAGCCTCAAGGGCAGCAGCCATTAATGACCGAGGGGTGGCCTCATGCACAGTGGGCCTCCACAAAAGTGACGGATGGGGGGGTGAGCTGATGACCGGAGCTGCCCGCTCCCGTTCATCCTGGGGTGGGATGCTGGGAAGCAGTGGACTCCCAAGATGGGTGGGTGAGGGAGGGACCTTGGGGCTGGGGTGAGGACTCACATCCAGATCTGGCGCTGGGCAGAGCCACTGTCTCTTGGCACTTCTCCCCAGGCTCTCAGTGTCCTGTCCTGCATCTCCGGCTCTCAGAGCACAGGCATGGTTTGGGGACTGGACACTTCAATGGATCACAACCCACCAGGACATGGAAGTCAGGGCCGGCACCGCAGGGCCAGGCCCTGCCAAAGTCCCTTCCTGACCATGACGTACATCTAGGAAGGGCCACTTGGTGTGGCTGTGTCTGAGCTGCAGCACCAACATGACGAGGTGCTGAGGCCGGTGCTCCACCAGGGCCGGAGAGTTTGCAAACGTGACCTCTTCCTGCGCGATTCATGCCTTCCCCTGTGACGGGGAGCCCAGGGCTGCTGGGAGTGTGTCCGGAAACACCTGTGGGTCACACAGGTGGGCCTCCAGGCCCCTCCCCAGGTATTCCAGGCAGACAAGTGGTGCTGCACAAGGGCCTGCATTGGCCACAGGACCAGCAGCCCCTCTTGCCTCTCCAGCCAGGCAGAGCCCAGTGCCGGGCAGGACTCCCAACCTGGGTGGCTGCCTCTCCCCTGGTGACTCCCCCTCCTGCCCTCCCACGCGGCCTTCCCAAGGGCAGCCCCGAGCTTGCTCCTCTGTCCAGCACTCCCAGGCCTTCCTGCAGACTCAGGCACTTCCCTCTGCCCTCTCCCCACTGGCTGCTGGGAGCTCAGTGGCTGCACCCTCAGGAGCTTCTCAGAGGCTGTAAAGAGCAGTGGGTTCTGGACACTCCTCACCCCTGCAGTTCTTCTGAGGACGAGGAGCTCACTGTCCATTCCTGCCAGCGGCCCTTCAAGTTGCATCACCTGAGAAAAAAGGTGTCCTTCCCGAGGGCCCGAGAACCCGGGCTCCCCAGCAGGGTCTCCTCCGGCAGCCAGGCCTTTGCTCTCAGGCCTGTACCTGGCCTCCTGTGCCCGAGGCAGCTGGGGTGCTGCTCTGCCATCCTCCTCACTCGCCTGTTATGAGGACATGTGACCCTGGAGCCACCCCTCTGTGTCTGAGACATCTGGGGAACAGAGGCATGAGATGTCCACCTGGCCTTATCTTGGGGGCGGAGTCTCTGTGTGGGCCTCAGCCTCTGGGTCAAGGCCATGTCAATCCTCTGATGAAAGGAAACTCTTCCCGGGGCTTCAGGAGCTGATAGGCCGCCATCAGCGGTAAGTAGTAGAAATGGATTCATCTGCCCAGCGGCAAAGCCAGGGTCTGGGGCACCTGCAGGGAGAACTGGGGAAAGCCAGCAGGGGCACTGCCCCCGAAGGAGCCCAGCCGGGCGCAGCTGTGGGCAGCAGGGGACAGTGGTAGGCACCCCAGGAGGAGGGAGGAGCCAGAGAGGACGCCCCAGCCCCCAGGGTGGCCAGGGTGGCCTGGAGCCCCAGAGCAGATTGCTTCGCCGTGAGCCTAAATCAAAGCAGGCATTATGTTTTCTGCTCTCAAGAAATCAGTTGACTTGGCCTCTGTTTGAGTCAATCAGAGACACCCACAAATGGCAATCCACCCCTCTCCCCGCGAGCCTCCTGCCTGGCTTTCTGCCCAGCAGCCACTCATCTGCGTCCTAATCCAGGGCACTTCACCGCCTGGGCTCCGTGGAGCTCGGATCTGAGAGTCGGTGCGCACCCCTGTGCCTTCTCCAACATGGCCCCCTCGGCGCAGCGAGGGAAGACTCAGGCCGCCACAGTGGTGTGGAGAGGGGACAGGGACGCCTCTTCCTGTCTCCAGGGACATGATGTCCCAGGCTTCCTGCAGGAGGGGCCTGGAGCCACCCCACAGCTGCACACAGCAGGGAGCCTCTCTCCTAAAGTCCTGCATTTGCTCTGTCTTTGCTCCTCCCTGTCCTGTCCTGGTGGCTTCTCTGGAGGCAGAGGAGGGAGGACAGGGCTCAGGGGTTGTCCCCATTGCTATTCCACTTGAGTCCCAGGTGGGGATAAAAATACCTGTTTCTTGCACCAGAGTAAGAATTAGGCACAAAGAAGGTCCTTCCTCAGTGTCAGGGAACCAGTAGCCGCCCTCTCCCCCCTCGCCCCTCCCCCCGCCCTCCCCGGCTCCCCACAGCAGAAAGCAGAGGCCCTTCTAGGTTCCACCCCGTGGCTCCCAGCACATGGTCCTGCGGTTCAGAGGGTGTCCACTGGCCCTAGAAACTGAAGGGGATAGCGATTTACCAGGAATCTGTTGGACATCTGCTCTGAAACCAACAAATGTGCTAGATTTTGCAAAGACAAATCCAGGGCAGCCAGTTCAATCTTAGATCCAGATCAACAAGAAAGGCTTTTTTAGTGTGATTTTGCCCCATGTAACAATTTGAACAGATTGATCTAAAAACCTGCTTATCACTGACCTGAAGTGCAAATTGAACTGGAAGCTCTACTCTTTTTCCTGACAGCCCCAGGTGGGAGGGCGGGAGAGAGCGGTGATGCAGACGTCTCTCCCCACTTAGTTCCACTGAGACCCGTGATTCATTGTCTTTTATGGGCATTTGTACCACTTATTGACTTAGGCCCACGTCACGAAGATATGGGTGGGCTGAAGAAGGACCTCCCTCCCTCGCGGATCTCCATCCCCAGAGCAGTGCTGTCAGGAGTAGGGAAGAACAGGCTTGTTTTCAAAGGCATTTGAGAGTAAATTGGACTAAATTTCAGGTACCATTTTCCTAACATTTGAGGTGTTTCATCCAGGTGGTGACAGCATTTCTGACTGCAGTTCTGCTCTGATCTGAGTGTGGCATCTTATCCACAGTGCAGAAGTAGCTCTCTAGGCTGTCCTAGCCATGAGGGTCAGCTTGCTTTCCCCGTGGCTGGCTGGAGGAGACACCTTGAAAACCATGTTCTGTTTCTGCCTTGGTGAAAAATAACACCTTTCTTGTTCTCAACAGGGTTTCTTCAGAGGCTTCCCTATCAATCAGCAAAATAGACACTCTGATTGTTACGTGTTCCAGTGTTTCTCATTCTGCCCTGTATGCAGCAAACATGCTCATAGATAGTGCCGTGAATCAAGAGGCCGAGCAGCCCTGAAGAATTCCTTCTTAGTAATAAGTCATCCATTAAATGCCACTGAAGCTATTCTTGCTATAAAATGTATGTCAATATAACCTCAAATACTTTTTATAAAGTACCAGTAGTAAGACATTAAAAATGACAAAAATGTCTTTAATCTGTAAAAACATTTGATCACCTGACATCATCTGCCTCACAGTAGGGTACTCGTTGCTGGGACGTCTACCAGCTGAGGTGGCTTGCAGAGTGGGACACTGGCTCTCTAGTGGGTCCTCCACAACCACTGCCCCTCTCCCCTCAGCACAGAGGACCCTCATGATTTGTGACAATGACAGATGTGACAGCATAACTCCTTCTTTGGGGAAAAGCAAACAGATATGCCATGTTTCCAAGTTGAGGTATGTTTGTTCGTCAGTCAGTCACTGCCTTGAAGTCAGACAGACAGACAGAGACAAAGAACACTTGCAATTGGGAAATCTGGGCGAGTCCTCCTCTGCCATTCAAAACCCAAGTCAGCGGTCACACACGCCCCCTCCTCCAGCCAGGGTCTGGCCACCGTCCCATGGGTGCACGCTGACCATGTCCCCCTGTGGAAAGCAGGGCAGCCACGCAGCTGCTGCTTGCAGGGGACTTGGCCTGTGGAGGGCGCAGGCCACACCGCGGGAGCGGGACAAGGAGCACAGGGCGCCCGCCTGGCTGGGCAGGGAAGGGCTCAGGTCCACATTCTCCAGGGCTCCGGGCAGGAGCTCCGGGGTTTCCCACGGTTTCCAGGGGTACAGGACACACTGAGATTTCTGTGAGTTCATCTGAAGGAAAGGTGAACTCTCCTGCAGACAGACGCACTGCGAATCTGCCTGCTTCCGCCTGCAAGGGCAACTCTGCCGTCAGGCATTCTGCAGGGCTTCGGGGGCTGTGTTTCTGACCCTTCTCTGGCTCCAAGACACCTCATGCTAAGACACATCCCCGAAGCTGAGGTGACTCATGTCAGGAAACCTTTAAAATAACTCTATTGTGGTAAAAAGTATGTAAAACAGCACCGGAGCCATGCTTCACGTCCACATTGAGAGTGCTCACGGAGCGCTGCGTCTCACGGATCCGAGGCTCTACCCACCCGCAGCTCTCCTCCCCCAGGCCGGGTCAGGCTTTCTCAATGGGCGGGGGACATGAGGACATGTGGACTGAGAGGTCCCACCGGACACTTAGCAATGTCCCTTGGAGGGCCCCTGCCCTCCTCCCCTGGGTGAGACCATCTGATCTGAAGCTTCTCCCCACAACCCCACGAGGCCCAGTGTCAGCACGAGACCCAGGACCCGCTGGAGACCACAGGCCTCCGGCTCCTGTGGACAGCTGGGGTCAGCTCTGCTGAACAGGAGCAGTGGGATTGGAGACGCACTGGCCCTTTCCCTCACCTGGACCATACACAGAGCGGCCAGGACTGGCAGGTGGCAGGGACTGGGTGGGATCTGTGTAGACCTCTGGGCCAGCCACGCGGCTCGTGTGGGAAGCTCAACATGCAGCAGCAACTGTCCCTGCATGGCCTGTACATGGCCAGTGTCACCCAGCTGCCATGCAGAGATGTTGGGAAGTCAGTCAGCCCTGGACATGTGAAGACACTGAGTTTCTCTGGTTTGCATTTAGAACCATCTGGAGAAATTTGTGAAGTTACCAAGGCTTGGGCCTCGACCAGGTCAAAACATTCAGTTCTTATGGCCTGGGAGGCCTGGAGTCCAAGCCCTTTTCAAGAGCCCCAAGGTTTTTATTATTGTGAAGCTAGAGTCAGGAGCCATAGATTACGGGAGCAATTACAAACCAGGAGAGATTCCACCTTAAGTGGGGATTTTCATTTGTTCTGGGATTTCTTAGATGGCTCCCATGCGCTGCTTGGAAGGAGGACCAATTAGGAAAATTCAAAGCCATGTTCTTTTCTTAAAAGAACCAGGAAACCACAACCAATACAGGCACAGGATACGACCCCGAGGCAAGAGGCCCAGGAGAACGGGAGCCAAAGCCTCTGAGTGGGCTTGGTGGTCCCAGGCCTTGGGCTAGGAGGTGAAGGGACGACCTGCAGTGTCAGGAAGGACTTGCAGAGCTCCTCCTCTTGCCCCACCAGCTCGCGGGGGGGAGTCACGCCCCATCTGTGGAAGTCAAGGGCTAGGTACGATAATGTGCCTGAACATGTTCTGCAGAAGGTGAGACCTACATGGAATCCATCATGCGTAAAAAGATCCTCACACTCCCAGGCTGTGTAGCCCTGGGGCTGACCTGCGTTCCGGCACCCCTGCTCTAGGATGCTGAGGGCGGGGGGGAGAGTCAATGAAAAGGGTCAGGGAGGAAGTCATCAGCCCCCAAGACGGCCCTCACCTTCAGCCAGGACGGCAATGTCTCCATGCAAAAGCCACCCCGCCGAATTCTGCACCACAGAAAGCCTGGCAGGAACTCAAAGGGATCACAGCAAACACGCACCACTCCACCATGAGTCACCGTGGCCTCGGCTGGTGGCAGCCCCAGGAAGAGGGATCCAAAGCCAGAGGAAGGGCAAGGTGAGCCGCCCATGGGCCAGAGGGCCATCTCCAGCTGTGTGCAGAGCGTGAGCCCACCGCGTCCTTGGGGCCGTCCCTCAGCAGCTCTGTCTGGAACTCGCTCTGATACCATCTCTTTTTATCCTCTGCAACTCCCAGCCCTCGGCTTCCCTCCTAGGAACATTAAATTCTAATCCCTTCCAAATCCTTTTCTATAAAAAAATGTGATACTCTGAACAGTTTTATGATATTATCACCTTCCCGGGATGTGAGTTTTAACAGGAGAGTTTTAACATAAAGGAATTAAGGTTTTCAAAAATGTTCAGGCACAGCAAATGGCAGAGGAGTGGTCCTCAGGGTGGGCAGGCTGCCAAGTGCCCCAGGATGGGACCGCAGGTGCAGACCCCTGAGGAGGTGGCCGCAGCCCAGGTTCACCCTGGGAGAGCTGGGAGACCTGTTGTCTGCACCCCTGCCAGCCTCGTAGAGAAGAAGGGCACCCTACAGGGACACTGTCCCCTCTCGCCCCTCTCATGACTCCAACCCTGGCAATGGCTGGGTGCTTCAGGGGTAGACACCTCACCTGGGAGCCGCCCATGGACCCCCGCTGTGCTGGGCCGGGACCCTCAGCTTCACCTGGCTGCCCCCCCCGAGCCCCAGGTACAGCTGCTGCAGGAGGCCCCAGGCTGAGGAGCTCAGGCGCTTCCGCTGGGGATAAACCCGCCACGTCAGAATCTCCTCCCCTCCTCCTCGCAAAATGTCTTCTTTTCTAAAATCAAATCCTTAGATTGAACAGTTTAGAACCCCTGTTGTTGGCTATCTATGGGAATTTCACAATTCCAACTAATGATTGCCGTACCTGAGGATCCACCGTTGATAATTCCACTCTCAGAGTGCTTGTGAATGGCTGATCTTGCATGAGGACTTGAGGTTCACCCTCACCTGGGATCCATAGGACCCTCGGAGTCACCGGTTGTTCCAGGGGCAGAGAAGAGGGGATGGATGAGTCTAGAAACAAGCATGGTGTCCTTTCACTTGGACAGATACTCTGTATCCACCAGCTTCTTCCTCATTTCAGTTTGGGCTTCCTATAAATGACTTTTCTGCAGACCAAGTTCTGGCTGTGCTGACTCCTGCAGTAACCTGAGGTCGCTGAGTCACTGAGCTCAGATTAAAGTGCCTTTGGGATTTGTGACCCGTGGCCCAGACCCAGCCTAGCTCAGGAGCCCTGACTCAGGTGAGCCTCCTGCTCTCTGCGGGTGGGTGGAAAGAGCTCCCGACAGGTCACTGCAGTTCTTCCACCTAGTGGCCCATCGGGATCCTTCCTGTGTGTTTGGAGCAGCTGGGGCTGCCAGTCCCACCCATCCCCGGTCTGGTTTGTGTCCCAGGGGCACGCCCTGGCCGCCTGTGCTTGGAGTCCGCGGAGGGTGTGTGGAGCGTATTGCAACCTTCCTAGGTGAGGCTTTGTGGAGGGTGTTTAAACTTTTGCAGCTTCTTTTCCACGATTCTCTGAAGGCCGGGCAGGTGCCGGGCTGAAGTTCAACCACAACAGAAGGATGAAGATGTGGGTTTGACGGGGGCTGAGTGGCTCCTCCCAGGAGTGAGCACACATTCACTCCCCACGTCTATGGAGCTGAGGAGGAGCCCGTGTTCACGGAGGGGTCAGTGTGCGACCTGCGGAAAGGCGTGAAATAGCATTTTCTTTAGTCTTTGAAACTCTCGTTGATCACATCAGTGGTGTGGCCCCCCCGTTTTCCTCCCATCTTCCTTCTGTGGCTTGTTGTTTGAGAACCTGGCTGGGGACAAGGCTCCAGCAAGCCCCAGAGGCACCTACCACCCAGGCCACTGGGGCAGCCCCAACTGTGAATGGCTTGGTGAGGGTAACTGGCCCCTTCTATGTGCCGTCTGCCTGTCCTGGGCACACGTGTCCATGCCGCATCCACCTCAGAGCAGTGGACAGAGAGGAAGAGCTGTCTGCCTGTCCCACCTCTCCTCTCCCACCCACCAGTGTGTCCGAGGACTCATGGCCTTCAACAGATGTCTGTGAAACTGGCTGGCTCTCCCGACCTCTGCCACATGAGCGGATCCCAGCTTGCCCTGCTCCCCTCTCCGGCTTCTCCAAGTCTCATTCGTCCCTCCAGGGCAACCCATCTCCCTCTTCCCCCTGCAGAGCTTCCCTGATCTTCCCATCCACACTATTCTCGTCCCTAATCTCTCTGCCCATGGGTCAGCTGGCCCGTGGATGTGACCCTGAGCCTGAATTGTGTCTGAATCCACCCAGAATCCTAAAACAGAATGGCCAGACAGGGTGGCTGAAATGACCCTCCAGGGCCTCTCACGGCTCTGGAAGAGGCAGGTCTGAGGGCGGAGGGTTGGCAGGTGTGTGAAGGACTCCAGTGTGCAGGTGGCCGTCTCCGGACACCCTCACCCAGAGGACAGAGTCCCGTCTCCCTTTTTATAAGGATGCTAATTCGTTATGGAAGCTCTCCTTCCACGACTTCAGAGCCTCTCACCCCCCAAGGCCCCACCTCCTACACCACCCCCAGGCAGTGGGTTTTCAATATGAGAATTTGGGAACATAGAAACCTGCGCTCTAGAACAGGGGGCTAGTGATTTTTTGAAAGAAAATGTAACTGTGTAATATTTCCCTAATGAGACTGCATGCGCCTAATAAGAGTATTATTCTCCAAGGCCAAAGCAAACGGAGGTCAACCAATCAAAATGTGTTGGTCCAAACATTGATTCAGGTGAGAACCTTTGAATCTACTTCCTCTCCAGTTTTGAACTAGGCGACGTGTAAGAGCGTGAGATTGCGTATTGTCACCGTGCTCTGCTGTAGATCCCTGAGCTACCCCTCCTGTCCAACTGAGGTGCAGTGCCTTGACCAACAGCACCCATTCCTCAGCCCACTCTGCTGCCCCCGGCTCCGACAACCACCCTTCTCCTGTCTGCTCCTGCGAGTTCGGCTTCTAGATGAGAGGATTCAGATCCTGCAGGTTCTCTGCACCTGGCTTTCCTCCCTTGGCCCTGCGGGTCCTGTGCTCACAGTGCCGCTTCTCCCTTGGTGACTGAAAGGCAGCCGTGAGGCCCCCGGGAGGAAACAGGAGGCCAACCCTGGGCTTGACGTAATGGAAGTAAAATGCCAAGTGTTTATTTTTGTGTTATGTGTCTGTCAGCTTTTTGTCACTGTGACTAAAAAACCTGACAGGAGCAACCTGTAGGAGGGAAAGCTGAGTTGGGTCTCATGGCTCCAGAAGTCTCAGTCCATGGTCAGTCGGCTCCACGGCTCCGGGACCAGCATACGGCGGCACAGCATGGGGGATGGGCATGGCGGGAGGAGGCTGCTCAGCTCCGGTGGACACCTCAGCCCTGCCCGGGAGGAGCAGAGAGAGCGTGGGGGGAGCCCCAGAAAAGGCAGAGCCTCCGGGCACCTGCCAGTGGCCTACCTCCTCCAGCCACGCAGGCCTGTTTGCAGCTACCACCCAGTTAGTCCACTCAAATCATCAGTCCATCAAGTGGATTAATCACAGCTTTCACGATCTAATTATTCACCTCCTGCATTAGCTCCAGAGCTACGAAGCACACCTCATATCCAAAATGTAACAAGTGGCCATCTTCAAAGTGGACATGTCCTAAAGTGGGAGAGTCTTAAACATTAAATGAAGAGGAAGCACCAACCCCCAAGATCATGAGGTCAGAAAATCGAAATCATTCATACAAAACTGGAGAGACTGGCTTGGGAGTACCCAGGAGGAGAAGGTGGACACCTCAGCCCTGCCCAGGGGGAAAAGGTCACCTCAGCCCTGCCTCATCTGGTCCTACAGCTCCTGGGGCTGCATTCAGTGTCAGGTGTCACGGGCTGAGATTCTTGATAAACTGGGACCCTCCCAGGGGCGGGTTGTGGAAGTGTCCCTATGGACATGCCCCAAGGTGACATCCTGAAGTGAAGCAGACGATTCATCAGCTGTCCTGCAGACTGCCCCCTGTGCCTCCAGAGCTGGAGTTCCAGCGCCAGGCTCCCTGGAGACAAGTGATGGAGGAGAGGAGAGAGTTTCAGTACTTGGTGAGGACTTCAGGAGAGGGGGAGGTCAAACTCTCAGGGAGACTGCGCAGTATTCAGGTGAGCACTGAACCAGGAGGTGGTGAAGGACCCATGCAGGACGGATCCCCTGGGCCTTCCCCACCCCAGAGCAGCCCAGGAGAGAGCTTTGAGGATGCAGGTGGGACTTGCTTCCCTCTAGACGTCCACCTCCTGGAAAGTCCACTCCCAGCAGGTCAACATCAAGGCCAAGAGGTCCTCCATCATCAGGGGTCTTGTTCCTGCCGGGTTGGGTTGGACAAAGAGGCCAAACATGTCTCCTGCCTGCCCCTCTCTCCTGTCTCTCCTTCCCTCAGCCCCCTCTGCAAGTCCCAGGGGGCCGTTCCTGCTGGACCTTCCTGTGGATCAAGGGCTTGAGCTACTGTGTGAGGTGTGGGATCCCTGAACACCTGGACACAGTAGTCAGCCACAGGGAAGGTGTGGAGCTGGAGGGCACACGGTGCCCCCCCCTTCCCGAAGTGGAGCTTGGTGTCCCAGTGTGCCTGTCCTTAGGGAGCTTCAGAACACCTGGCATCTCCCACCTTGTCAGCGATGCTGTCTGAAGTCTAGCTGGCCGACGTTGGAAAGGAGCTGAGGGTGACGAGGTGGCAGACACAGCCTCCTCCCAAGTCTCTGAGACCCCACTGAACAGGCAGCTGGCTGGGCAGGGCTGTGCTTGGGTCCAGCAACTGTCCACACCAGGGGAGCTGGGATGGGAAGTGTGACAGTGAGGAGGAGGTAATGAGATGGCCCAGCAGGGGAAGATGGCGGGAGTCTTGGGCTGGACCTCCATGGACCAGAGCTGTGACCCCCAGCAGGTCAGGCCCTGGCCTTGGAATCCCCGCAGGCTCCCCTCGGGAGGCCATCCGGCTCTAAAGAGTCAGCCTCATTTCTCCACATTTGTGTTGTTGGGGAACATGATATCATACTTAGTGCAGTCGAGGCCAAGGGTTGGAAGAATCCATGGTGAAACCAATCACCAGAAAGCTTCTATTTTATAGAAAGAGGGAGAGGTAACATCTTACACAATTTTAAATTTTTATTAGTAAATCTGTGGCCAGGATGGATAAGTTTGTTTCATTTGTTGTTTAAATTTCATGAATGAACTAAGGTGGGTATTTCTTCTTTACTTGTTGTTGTCCAAACTCTCCTCCCCAATTCAGAAAATTGTTATTTTGAATCTAGACTTAAAAATAAAAATTTGGCTTTTTGCATCATGTCATTCCAAGTATGTGACGTTTATTCAAATTTTCTTTCACTGTTTCAATCATGGACTTTCAAAGCAAGATAATCAGCACACACCCTGGAACACCGCCTCATTCTTAATAGGACTTTTGTTTTAGCCGAGTTTCTTAAGCTGATTAGTAAGAAGGATGGGATTTTAATTGGGGTCCCCGTTTTCTTTTAGTCTTTGGAGACATCAGTTTTTTTCAACCCACACAATTAATCGGTGGTGAAAATCTTCCCAGGAATCGATCGTTTTGTTCCTTCTCTCTGGTGGAGAGAGTCGCCCAGTCCCGGTCAAGCAGGTTAGGGCTCTGTACAAAAGACATCTTAATGATGTCAAAACAGAGTGCACATTTCCTACCTTGGCACCAGAGAAAAGGGAAGAGTCTCTCTCTCTTTTTTTTTTTTTAAGTAGCCAGTCTGTCTAAAGCATTCAGCCCTAACTTCATTATGAGTGGACTCACACAAATCCGCACAAGTGTGGGGGCTTTTGAGCGCTTCCTGCCTGGGCCCCAGAGCAGCAGTGGGAATGGACCCGCGGTCGTCGCAGGAATGCATTTACGATCATGCATTGCTTAAGTCTGTTTTTATTTCTCGTTTTATGGAAAATGAGGTGGTAATCCCTTTAGAATTCCCCTCGGTTTAAATCTCAGAGAGCGTTCTCGGCCGCCTCTTAAGGCCTCGAGAGCCCTTCACGTTGCGTAAGCCCATATTCAACAGGTAAAGCCCACTTTGTTCTATAGAGATGGCTGGAAATAATGTGAAATTAAAGATTTAATCTTCTGGGGGCAACGCAGCCTTTCCTTAGTCTGTCACAAAGAAACCAAGGAGTCTAGCACCTTTTCAGTAAGCAGAAAAGTCTTTGATTGGCAGGGCCCATTGCATTGATCCCCAAAACTATGTTGCTAAAAATTTTATTAATACAATTAGGCAAAGAAGCCACGACACAGTCTTAAATGTTGAGGGAGATTTTGTTTCATGATGAAGTTTGCTTCTATTATTAACCTAATTGACAGGATTTATGTGCAGGAGGAAAAAAGGAATCACGCTTTGGTGACAAATTAAGTACCTTTTTCCTGCTCACAGGAAAACCTGACCCTCCCAACACAAATTAGAAGTGGCCGTCAAAGCAACATTGACATGAGATGAGCAGGCTGAATACACTCTTTGTTGGTTTCGTCACTGTGCCTGCTATTAAACTTTTAAAAGAAATATTCTCTCTCTGGTTCATAATTTGAATTCATTTTTTTCAAACCATGGTAGGAAAATACCAAGGAATAATTATTAACTTTGCTTTTGGAAACCTGGTCCACATTCTTCCAGGGAGCCTGAGGGCAGGAAGGTCAGGTGGGAAGCCACTGCTGCGAGCCTCGCGCTTCTCTGGGCATCCCTGGGAATAACCCTTCCTGTCTCTTGGCAGAGCTGTGGGAAGGCGAAGCGATTGCCATTTTCTGGTGTGGAGGCTCAGGGACAGAGACCCACTTGGATCCATGGAGGCAGAGACAACCCTGAGCTGGAACTTCCTCTGCGGTCCACCTGGGGGACACTCTAGGGATGGGGCCCCTCGCCTTGTGTTTCACTGGCGGAACCCATGGCGGCCCGTGGTCTCTGGCTGGAGAAGAGGAGACTGCTTGTGAAGAACATCAGCTGCAGAATTTGCTGTCTGTGGGCTGGACGATACTTAGGCCAGGTGAAGCTGTCAGGACCTCCTCTAGAAACCCTCCAACAGCATCTCAGCTGCCCTGTGGCCACATGCTGCAACCAGCACTCCAGTGAAGGCCTGCGCGGGCCCCGCTGGGGAGCCCAGCCCAGCCCAAGTCCCAGTGCAGGACCACACCCACCCGCAGCGCTCACTGGCTGGAATGGCCTGAGCAGACTGATGACAACCGCGGATGCTGCGCTGAGACCCTGGGAGACAGCACACAGCCAGCAGCACAGGACCTCCACATGGGGTGGGGAGGGGCGGCGTCAGAGCTGGGCATCCTCCCTGGGGTCGCCTGCCTGCAGAACAGTCCCCGCCCTTGCTGCCATGGTGCCATTTGGGGCCGACCCCGTGACCGGGAGGTGTGGCAGATGTCTCTGACTCCCTCGCCTGGGCTCTCAAACGCTGTCCGTGGCGCATCATCGTGGAGAGTTTTGTTTGTGAAGACTGTCGTCCCAGCCCTGCAGGGTGGCTGTGCGTGTGCTGGGTGCCACGCAGAAGGCACACGTGAGGGCCGTGGGCTGGCGTGGCGGATCCCCGGCTCCACATGAGCTGCAGCTCAGAATGAAGCTGCTAAGACCATCAGCCATGGGTGCCAACCATGGGCGCTCAGCCGAACACGGACTCCCACAGCCACTGGACCTTCAGGAATGGAGCCCCAGAAGCCGCAGCCCCACCCGACAGCAGACTTTGGCACTGGGGGTCGGTTGATGAGGACAGAGCGGGCACAGCTTGTTCATCTCAGCAAGTGCATCTTGGCCACTTGAAAAGGGGACGTTTATGGTTTCACTCTTCTGTGGGCTGGACTGGGCTCAGATGGGTGTTCCCAGGGCTCCACACCCCGGGGACTGAAGTGCCACAGCTGCCCTTCCCTCCCGTTCTGGTCAGGGGCCCGTGGAGGAGCCTGCGGGCAGGCGTCTGGGGAGCCCCTGCATTTTGCACATGGGCACTGAGAAGGCAGGGGCAGCCAGAACTCCAGTCTGTCCTGCTGTGGGGCCATCGTGCAGCGATGAATGGTACGTCGGGACTGAGCAGGGGATGTGGGTCCCGGCAGCCGAGGCGCTGGGCAGCCCAGACCTCCTATGTGGGAGGAAACTGAAGGGTTGCCTTTCGCACACGACTGCTCCTGGGATTTTAGCTGCAGCTAAAAGGTTTCCAAACTGATAAAATATGACCAAGTTAGTTTTCTTTAAAAAAAATGTTCTCCCTAATTATTTGGGAATTCAAGAAGGGCATGACTTGCTTTCCCTCTTCAGCAGCATCACTTTGGCCACATCCGTGGGTGTCCCAGGCAGGCTTTGGTGAGATCTCCTCGTGCAGGAGCTCATTCTGAACAGCCACCCTGCGTACGCCTGTGAAGGGCAAGATTATCTTCGCTGGCACATCCACAAGGGTTGTTCTAAAAAGGCTGAGATTTTGCAGCACTCACCAGTTTACCGGGTTCATTAATAGTTCGCTGTAGTCTTGTGATTTATGCCTTATAAGTTTCTTTTTTTTAATAGTGAAAAATTTATTAATACCCAATTAATAAATGGGCAAATGAATTTAACAGATACATCTCAAAAGAAGAAATACAAATGGCTAACAAATATATGAAAAAGTGTTCAACATCTTTAGGAATTAGGAAAATGAAAACCAGATCTACATCTCACTTCTGTCAGAATGGCAGCCATTAAGAATACAAACAATAATAAATACTAGAGAGGATGTGGGGGAAAAGGAGCCCTTCCACGCTGTTGGTGGTAGTGTAAATTAGTACAATCACCTTGGAAATCAGTATGGAGATTTCTCAAAAGGCTGGCAATGGAACCACCATATGATCTAGGTCTACAACTCCTTGGTATTTACCCCAGAGAATCAGAGTCAGCCTCCTCTAGTGACATGATTCTAGCACACAATTCACAATAGCCCAATCTTGGAACAAGCCTAGGTATCTATCATGGATAAAGGATAAAGAAAATGTGGTCTATCTACACAATGTATTTTTATTCAGTTATAAAGGGGAATGAAATTATATAATTTGCAGGAAAATGGATAGAACTTGAGGGCATTATATTAAGCGAAATAAGCAGACCTCAGAGAGTCCAGGGTCATCTGCATCCTTTCACAGGTGGAAGCTGGAGAGGAAAAAGGAGAAGAGAGGTGGGGGGCATCTCATGAAAACCAAAGGGATCAGCAACTGAGAGGAAAGGGGCAGAGGGAGGGAGGGGGAGGGGGAAAGGGGACACACTGAGGAACGACCTTGGCCAAATTGTATTGCTAGACTGTGTGCGTGAATGAATTTGTGATCACAGATCCACCTTATGTTCGATTATGTGGCACCGATATAGTAATATGGAAAAGTTCCTCACTGAAGAGCTGTCCTGTCCCCCTTTGTCCCTTACCTACGGGTCCCTCCTTACTGCCCCCCTGCCTGCTCCTTTACATTGACTGAACACCCTTGAGGAACTCTGGTCCCAAGGGTCTCACCTCTATGTGACTGGAGCACACTAGACTTCACTTTGGTCCTAAAGCAGAGTACTCCTGGTGATCTCCACCTGGCTGGCTCCCCCGATGACGGCATTTGTAGTGCAGCTCCACGGTGTGATCAGTTCTGAAAAAAGAAGGGGAGCCACAACCTCACCCCACTTACTCAGCTGCTCACACAGCACTGTTTCCCCCCACTGGCATGTACTCTTGTTAAGTGTCCACTGTCCTGTACCAAAACCAGATGAATCCTAGTCCCTGGTCTCCGAGCGTTTATTTACAGTTAAATGGGAAGAGGGAAATAAAGACGACTCACGTGGGATAATTCTAAAGGCACTCAAAAGTTATCAGAACTATGTACCATGTCTGGTCATTAGTCTCACTCTAAAACCGAGCACCTATGTAGATGTCCTTGTATGTGTCACCTTCTTTTGCATTTATTCAAGTCAGTGGGAAGATACAGAATATTTATAATATCACAGCCAGGCAACAGGTCAGGAGGAAGTACCTCCTCATACACCACGTCTCTCAGGAAGGAGGGGGTTTGTTCAAAGGCTTGCTTGGGACAATCTGTCTGATTCAGCTTTCTGTGGAGATGGAGCTCACCTGGCTCAAGGTCTCCAGAACCTTAGGTCAGACTTCATCTCGTGCTGTTTGACTTCTTGGCCACAGAGGCTGTGGCTTCATTTGGCCACCCTGCAGATAGTGCCAGGCCACATGCGGTCTCCTGTGGCTCTTCTCCCTGCTGGCGTCTCAGCAGAGCCCACTCCAGAGCTGTAATGGGGCCCAGGTAGATTTGCATGCCCTGATGCCGCCTCTGCCAGGCAGTGGGTGAACTCTCTGCACCTCTACTTGGACCCCACTCCTGACCATGGACAGCTCCTTGGTTTTCCACCACGTCCAGGACAGAGTCCCTAAGGGGGGATTCAGTCTGTGCCTGTTGGTCCAGTCTGTGCCTGTGGTGGCCAGGTCACTAGACACAGCTGACTTTCAGGTGAATTATTGGATAGATCCTTGATTTTAAACATCTGGGCCAAAGTGATGTTTCTGCTTGGAAGGAGCATGTCATGACATATAGTTTGTGAGTTGTTTCTGCACCTTCTTTCTGACAGAAATAAGTATTCAGAATAACAGGGAGACTTCCATTTGGGATAAGTTTTTGCCAGGGAGGAAGGATGTGGGTAACATCCTGGGGACATTCCCTGAGGTAACACGCAGTCTCCCGAGTGAGAGAACTTTCAGGCTGGCCCAGCAGCCACATCCCTGGAAGGGACAGCAGCTGTCGACCCCACTAACTGTTCACACATGGCAACCTGCACGGTGCATTTCTCGTGAAGCTCTAGAATTCTCACAGTTAATACACTAGATTTTCTACCTGAAACTGCCTTTTGGTAAGAAACACAATCATGTCTCCACAAAGAAATGGCAGATCTCTCGGTTCTGCAATCCGGTTTGTCTTTCTGCTAGTCCACCTCTTAAGACATTCTTCTTCTTTGATGAGCTTTCTGAGTCCTGAGAACCTTGGTTGTCTGCTTTGGCGTGTACACAGACACTCTGTGGTTTCACTCTTGTGTTGGTCAGCTGTCCAGAACTTGTCTTGCATCAGAACCATATTCCATGTGGTGTTTGTGAGGGGGTTCTGAATCAATGAGTAGGACATTTTCTGAGCCATCTTCTTTGTTGCTGATGAATACTCCAAAATTTCTGCAGAAATTGGCTTAGGAAGCTCAGATAGTGTCTCGTCACTTGTCAAAGAATGACCACTTGCACAAGAGGCCCAGTCTGAGATGGCACCCTTCCCATCTTCCCATTCATTACACTCACCAGCACCTTCGCTGTCACTGTGGATCTCCCAGTCAATAAACTGTGATTCACCTTCACTGGCCCCACCTTCTGGACATAAAATATTCCTGTTATGGAGCCTATCTATCATAGAGTCATGTTCATCCTCTCCCTGGGATTTAGGAAGTGTTTTGTCTTCATCTGACGGATCACTTCCACTGGAACTCCACGTTGTATCTGTGAGCTCCCTGGTATTCTTAGACGGGGTAGTTTCTTTCTTTGGTTTTGGAGCTAATTCAAGGTCCTTTTCTGTAAGAGTCACCTTTTCAGTTGTTAGTGTCTCTTCTACCACATGAGGACTTGAAGGCGGTCATCTGTAAATAAGAAAGTGGGTCCTCACCAAACACCAAGTAGCTGGCACCTTGATTTTGGACTTCTCATCCTCCAGAACTTGTGACTGCAAGGGTCGTCACCGCGAGGCATCTCTGTAAGTTTCATTTCATTCTTTCAAATGAGTTTTCTGAGCATAAAAAATGATGGCCATCTTTTACTAAGCATTAGCACATGCCGAAGCCAGATCCAGCTGGGCCCGGTCCCTACCTGCACTTGTGGAATCCTGGGGCAGTCCCCCAGGTGAGCACTGTCACTGTGCTCATGTTGAGGAAACTGGGGCAGAGAAGAGTGAGTTGCTCAACAGCCATCAGTAGGCGGCAGTGAGACTGGGATGCAAAACTGTCATATAAAAAACAGAAAAAATAAAAAATAAATGACAACATTTGGTTAATATTTTTAAAAATACTGTCTTCAGTGATTTTAGGACATAACAACATCCATGCAAAATGAAGAATATAGTTTGTATAAGACATTTTATACTTTAATCTCTAATTAAGCAAAACTTTCAAGAACGTGGATTTTGACTTTTATTTACACGCTAATTTTGAAGAAAAAATGTCAATAAAAAATAAAAACTGACCACAGTCTCATTTTGACCACAGTGCTCTGCCACCTCTGTGCTGAACACATCTCAGTCTAGGAACTCTGAGCTACCTATGTGGGTAAAGGTCTTTATCTTCAAGCAAAAACACCTTCCTTGGTTGAGCTAGACTCATTTTTTGTTAGTCTTAATTTGAGTTTCTCTTTAAAAGAACACTAAGTGCAGACTTTCTGTGAAGCTATTTATTTGGAACTGGGTCCCAGGAAATACTACTGGAAGGAGGCAGCCATGAAGGATTCCTATCAAGCAGACAATCGTGTGGGCAAGTGGGAGTTGATTCTGCAGGGCAACTCCAGAGAACACTATGGAGGTGGCTGAGGCACGTCTCCAACTTCTGCAGGCATTGGCTGGAAGTTCTCCCTGGGCACTTCTGGTCTGCCATGTGCACTGGTAGGGTGGGATTCTGCCATCAAAGAAAGCATTCAGAAAGAGACCCAAGAGCTGGCATTTGGAGTGGGAGTGAGAGGCACTGCAGTTGCAAGTCTGAGGAGGAATGGATGGGGCACCAACAGCTCATGCTCAACAGAATTTCACACCACTGTGGCTTTATATTTCTATCAAAGTATTTCATCTCCTTAATTTCTAAAGATGAAGTACTGTAGCCTTCACTCTTGATGGCTTTACCTTTGAGATACCTTTCTGTGATCCAAATGTGCAGCAACTATAGATAAAAGTAGAAAGAGACAACCTGAAAAGATAGTCAATTTCAATCACAAAAAGCATGAAATATAGGCAAAACTACCCTAAAACATTTGCAAATAGTGTACATATGAAAAATTATATACTGTGGCCACCTGGATACATCCCAGGAATGCAAGGATGGTTCAATATTTGAAAATCAGTCATTGTAATCCTAATGTGTTAACAGGTTGAAGAAAATTCACATGATCATTTTACTTGATGAAGGAAATGATTTGACAAAATTCAGTACCTACTCCTGGTAGGAATAGGGAACTTCTTCAATTTGATAAAGGGTGTCTGCAAATATCTACAGCTAATATTCTGTTTAATGGTAAAAGACTGGCTGTATTCCTCCTAAAATCTAATGCAAGCTAAGCATGTCTGTATTCACCACCCTTATTCAGAATAGTGCTGGAAGTGTGGCCATTACAGTATGCCAGGGAAGGAAATTAAAGGAAAACAGATTGGAAAGGAAGAGGTAAGGTAATGCCTGTTTACTGATGGCATGTTCATGTGCATGAAATCTTTTCAAAACCTGCCAAAAACCCTCTAGAATTAGTGAGTTCAGCGAGTTCACAGAATACAAGATAAACAGTCAAAATAAATTATATAGTAGTAATGAATGCATAGATATCAATATTAAAATATAATGTCACAACTGTCCATAGAGTCACTTATGAGTAAATCTATCCAAACGTGCAGCACTTGTGTGGTCCTACAGCTCACGTGTGTGCCCCAGAGTCTGTGTGCTGGGAACTGTGTCCAGTGTGACTGTGCTGGGAGACAGCACCTTAGAGGCCATCAGTCCAGGCAGGCTCTGCTGTTAGTCCATTTTCTGTTGCTGGGGCAAAAAGCCTCAGATAACTAACTGTAAGGAAGAAAGGCTCGTTTTGTCTTGGTTTCAGAGGTTTTGCCCCATAATCACCTGTTAACACATTGCTTTGGGCCTGTGGCCACACAGTACATCACAGAGGGAGCAGGTGACAGAGGAGGCCTGTCCCCTCACAGCAGCCGGGAAGCAACAGGAAAGGGAGAGGGAGCCACAGTCCCCACATCCCACGACCTGACCTCCTCCACGAGCCCCACCACTGCAGGTTCTGCCACCTCTGGGTAGTGCCACAGTGGTCTCTCAAGCCTTTGGCACATGTGCCTTGGGGGACATTCAAGATCTGGGTTGTACAGTGGGTTTGGTTTAAAAGCAGGGTTAGCCCCCTCTGTGACCTTTGGCTCTTTCTCCTTCCACCATGGGGTGAGACAGCCCCTTGACCTTGGATTTCCCAGCCTCCAGAACCTGACCTAAAGAAATCTCTATTCTTTTAATTACGCAGTCCTCAGGTATTCGCTTTAACAGCACAGGGTGAACTAAGACAGAAATGGCAGGCAGGCCATTTTCCTGGGCAGCAGGACTTAGGATGGAAAGGATGTCAGTTCCCCATATTGATAGAAGGCTTTACACTTTTTTGGTAGATACAAATTATTCTAAACTTAAATAGAAATGCAAATGAGGTAGACTAGCTGAAACAATTTTGAAGCAGATTAAAGTGGGAAGAATTGGGCTGCTGATCTCAAGATTTATCTAGCTGGTAACCAAGGACAGGTGGCTCTAGAAGGGAGAGACACAGATCAATGAAACAGGACTAGAGCCCAGAAGCAGACCCACAGGAACATCCCAGCTGCTTCTTGGAAAGGGACAAAGGCAGCTGAATGGAGGAAAGGTGACGTCCCCACACACGGAGCCTGGACCACTTCAACGCAGTGCTCATGTCCACAGCCAAAGGAATCGAGGACTTAAAATTTAAACTGCAAAACCATAAAACTTTAGAAAAAATTATTAAATGGCTTCAGGAGGTAGGCCTCAGCAAGCAAGGGCTCCTACACGTCACACCAAGAGCACAACCCAGAAATGAAAAATACCGATAAACCAGACTTCATGAAAAGGAACAACTTCTACTTGATGAAAGACCCTGGCAAGAAAAAGAAAGGACTGTCTTCACACAGGAGAAGATATTTGCAAACCACATCTAGAAAGTGTGTGTGTGTGTGTGTGTATGTAAACACATAATAAAAACAGTAGAAAATGGGTGAAGGAAATGAAGAGACTTCTCACTGAGCAGGACGCACTGTTGGCAGATAGGTCTATGAGACGATGCCCAGCGCCGTTGGCCATCAGGGAATGCAAGCTAAAGCCACCTCACGCTATTAGAACAGAACTGAGAAGGGCGTTGGAAGGACACCAGGAGGCTGGCTCACTCCTGCGCTGCCGACGGAAGGGGAAGTTGTTCAGCCACCTGGAAACAGTTGGAAGTTTCTTACAAAGCTGACCATGTGGCCACCATGGAACCCAGTAATGGTAGCTCTGGACATTTATCACAGGGAAATGACCACGTCTATGCACATAAACCTTGTACACAGACATTTACGGCAGCTTTATTCATTACAGTCCCAAGGGGAAGTGACCCAGATGAACCTCAGTAGGTGAATGGATAAACCCACTCCATCCAGACCGTGGGTCACTGCAGTGGAGAGGAGCCCGCTGTTCACACACCAGGACCCGATGAGCCTTCAGGGAAAGATGCTGCATGGAGGTGCTGACCCCCTTACATGGCTGCTCTGTCCGATGCCCTTGGTACACACCTCTTCATGACAGATTCCAGCCTTGCAGCAGGAACAGATCAGGTGAGCCCTCGCCAGGGGAGGAGAAGGTGGCGGTCAGCATGCAGTTCAAGTCTGCAGGTCAGCCCAGGGACCCTTGTTGTGATGTAGCTGCTCTGGGTCGTGAGTCGTCTTGTGTTCCAGCTCTGCATGAAGTCACTCGAGGGAAGCTGGGTACAGTGCACCCAGGACAGCACCACGTCATCTGCACACGAACCCCATGGTGTCCAGCAGAAGCTTTCATTAAGATGGAGGCTGCCCAGCACAGCATGCAGCCAAGGTGCGCTGACTCCGTGGCAGTCATGGGCCACACCTGGGGTCCCCCTAAAAGCACGGGCCTGGGGCTAGTGCTCAGGGCCAAAACCAAACTCCTGCTGTGCACCACGTGGGCACTGGTGCAGGAAGCTGCAGGTGGAGGGAGAGAGGAAATGCAGGCGATGGCGGGTCAGAAACTGGGACAAGGCCCTGACGTTGCTGGCCATAATTTTGGGGTGTCCTCAGTGCCACCCAGGGCAGGAGCCTAAGCTGCCCTTCCATGAGCTGGTTCTGAACTAGGGACCCAGGGAGCTTGGGTGGGGGCAACCAGAAAGGCACAGAGACGGGGAGGGGCACAGAGGGCAAAAAGAGCGCCTCACTCCGCCTGAGCCCAAACAAAACCGACACGAAGAAGAAGAGCAGCCCAACACGGTCACCCAGAGAAAACAGAAGTACCGGAACACCCAGAAGTCCTGTCTGTCAAGCAATGACAGGTGAGATGAGGTAGGAACAGGTAGGCGTGAAAAGAGGTTGGGAAGAAATCTTGGAAATACGTGACATAACCATGAAAAATCAACGCCACGAGGGAGGTCAGTGAATGCAGGGCGTCAGTCAGAACAGAGACCCGCAGACACAGCAGGTGGACCCAGGAGAGCACCGTGGGCAAGGCCAAAGGGGAGACGGAAAGAGAAGAGCAAACGGTGAAGAGGGCCGCATTTGCGGGTCGAATGGCTGCAAACTCTCCAGAATTAAAAGACAATCTTAGTTCTCACCTTGAAAACAAAGAAGCTCAAAGCAAAACGACACAGCTGATGCATCTTACTGAAACGGCAAAGCATCAGCAGTGACTAGCAGGCCCAGCAGGCAGAACCAATGCTGAGCAAAGTAGCTCCCCACCAAGAACGTGGCACTGGAATGTCTGTGCTGGGCCGCAGCTGCCCATTGAGTTGGAACAGGCAGGCTCCAGACGGGCCAACCCCAGGAAGCTCCCCTCCTTGATGGGGGTGCCCCTGGCCCTGGGAACACCTGCCCGGGCGTCCTTGGAGTGTCCTTGGGTGATGTGAGCAACGCAGTGTGAGGGCCAGGCCCTGGGTGCCTGGCTGACTCTGTTCCCACTCCCTGGATCAGCATCCTTGCCCCGAGTTCCTGGGAGCCATCTGGGTTGTAGGCACAGGCGGTAAGTGCGCTTGTCTTCTGAAGTGCCAGGTGGTGACGCACCTTCAGCTCCCTGCCGTGGGGGCTGTGCCAGCTCGGGGCTCGGGCTTGGAGGCAGGCGGCCATGGCTGTCCCCATCAGGTGGTGGAGAGTGGGGAGGGTGTGGCTATCAGGGTCTTCCTCGGAGGCGTCGTGCGGACTCTGAGCAGCGCTGGCCCATGCATCCTGAGCACAGAGGACCTGCTGGAGTCCAGTTTCCTGTGTGCTGCTCCTCTTCCCGGGGTGGGTTTCCTGGGCAGCCTGGTTTCTCCTCATCTGCTATTGCAACCTGGAGTTGAACAGGAGACCACCCGGGGCCCCAGCTGGGCACTCAGGGAGGCACGCTCGTTTTAGGGTGTTCAGGTGCTGGCGATGAACCTTCAGCCCTGTGCACTGATTTCTGGAAATGCGGACCACCAACAGAAAGCTCCCCGAGACGGGGGCGGCCTCAGTGGGGTGTGAAGCCAGCCACTGGGAACGCGAGCTGCAGAAGGAAAGGGGAGGAATGTGGGTGGGGAGCGCAGGGGACAGGTGACGTGCCGGAGCCCTCCGTGCCTGCACCGATAGTTCACTGGGCAGTTACTCAACAGAGGCCTCGTGCTCAGAATCTAAATTTAAGTCCATCAAAATCATCATCATTATCCAAGGTGCTAAACCATCTCAGGACCAGTTTTCCTGTGGAAAAGGCTGACGACCTGCGACCTGCGTAAACACGACACTCGGCACAGCAGAGCTGTGTCCTTCCCCACTTGCTGCAGGCTGTCCCTCAGCACCCTCCTGGAGGCCGCGGGAAGAGCACTCCCCACCCACCGAGCCCCAGAAGCTGCTTACACAGGAGTCAGGCTTGGGCTACCCAGGCACAGATACCTCTGATGCCGTGAGGGAGCTGAACTGTTTCATTTCTGCTTGTTTCTATATTTAGTCATTTCTCCATCTCATCTGAAGACTTCGTAAAGGTAAACCACAAACATAAAACTCCCCATCCCGGTGAGTTGAGCCACCTCGGTGAGCTAGCCTGAACCTGGCCAGAAGGGGTGTTTTCCGTGAGAAAGCGTTTCCCAAACTGCAAACCACCAACGGGCAAATAATCATTTGGAATCTAATAGATTCGGAGATTGGTGGAACAATTTTGTTCACAATGTTGAACGGGTGCAAAGAATTAAAAAAAATTCCTTTCCCCAAACCTGAACAGAAAAAGTTTGTCATTAATCATCATTAATAGTTACTATTGCTTAAAAATAAATATGCTTGGGCTTGGCACCATTTCCCAGCTGCAGAGCTCTAAGGAAGACGATCTGAGAGCAAGTGGGCACCTCTCCTCATGCCTGCTATGTGTGGGGGTGCAGGGGCTCCAGCCGTCGGCCCCAATGCCTGTGGGGAAATATCAAGAAGGCAGCTTGGAGGCCGGGGGTCTCTATACCTTGAATCGAGGAGGACAGGGACACAGGCTCCCACCCTTGGCACCAAGACACTCCCTGTGGTCTGACTTCTAACTCTTCTGGGCCCACAGGGGCCAGCTCCCCCACCCCAGGCCCCTTGCTCCTGCCCAACACTTTGGACTCCCACCCTGCTCCTGCTCTGTCGGCCTGAGCCGCTGCTGGTGGCCCCAGGTCACATTTACTGTGTAATCTCAGGGCCAGACCTGGGCTGAAAATGGGGGACCCCCAGACCCAAGTCATGAGGACGAGAGCAGCAGCTCACAAGCTGCGTCTGCGTCCTCCCCAGCCGGGGAGATGACCCTCCAGGAGACACCTCCAAGGGAGATCACTTCTTCAGGACCACGAAGGTGAAGCCAAACTGAAGCAGCCCCAAGCTGGGCAGCCTGTGGCCTGAAAGGGGTCTGGAGTGAGGGCCTCCTGCGTCCCAGGGAAGTTTTAAAGGTGTCTTTCTCATCTCTACTCCCTCTCCATGTCCCCTGCCCACCTGTGGCCTCTTCCTGTCTGTCTTTGCTTCTCTCCTCTCTCCCCCTTCCTCTCATCAGCCCACTCCTGCCCCTTGGGAGTCCTCACCCCTGATCCTGGCCCCAGCTGGACGGGAGGGTTTCTTCTTAACCCAAGCCTGGCCGACTCACGCCACCATCCCCAAGGACAGCTTCATTTTGAAAGAGAACTTGGAGCAAAAGCAAGACCTCCACAGGCTGTGTCACCATAGATGAGGCGCCGGGACACTGTGGGTGGACGTCAGGACAGGAGAGGCCCCTTTCCCCCAACCCTCCAAGTGCACGAGTTTGGCTTAGCTTCCCGAGCAAGCCCGCTTTTCCACAATGCACCAGCTCCTGCAGCCCTTGCCGACGTGGAGAACGTGGTCTCCCCTGAACAAGAAGGTCTGTCGAACCGCTCACGTGAGAGCAGGCTCCATTCCCGCAGCCACCAGACCGGTCCCTCTTCTCATCACTCCATCTCTGGCTGCAAATTGGAGAGGGTTTTCCCTGCTGTCTTAGGAACACAGAGCTCTGGCCAGTCCCACCTCTGTCTAGTGGCCAACCCCGTCCCCAGGGCTGCCCTAGGAAGCCAGGCTCAGCCTGACTGGAGATGACACCCTTATTAGAACGCCTGGCATGAACCCTGTTCCCGACAGCTGCTCTGTGGCCTCTCCTGTCCTCTCCTGTCCTTCCCCAGGCTGAGAGGTCGTTGGGCAGGTTTTCCTGTCCTTATTTCCAAATGAGAAAGACTGGCCCAGAGGCCGTGGCCTGCCCAAGGTCACCCAGCCCTTCACCAGGGTTTAAATCATTCTCTTTCCTGCACTGCCCCAAACCAGCTGCAACCCACCTCCCACTGCCCCTATCTGAATGAAAACAAGCCACGATAGCTGGATGTGGTGCAGCCATGACTGGGACAAGGTGATTTTGAGGATGGGAATTCCATGCTAGAGACCAGCTCTGGGTGCCCGTGTGCACCTGCCTCCCCATTGCCAGGATGTCCCACCAAAGCCCAAGACCAGAAATGCCATCCCCGAGGCTTCCTAGAATTGTCTTGGCCCCATCTGGAGATGAGGGTGGGCGAGGAGGTGAGCAAGAGTGGACACTTCACCCACCACCCAATTTGAAAGAAGCAGAGTTTCTGGGAAGTGGACATTTTGAATCACATGTCACCAACAGTCCAGCTGAAAAGAGAAGTGTCAGTAGACCAGCTGGTGGTACCATGAACACTCAACAGGCAGAGGCTCAGCGTGCAGGGCCTGGGGCTAGAGATGTTGTCCCTGCCTCCTGGGGGTGGGACCAGACCACTCTCCCACCAGAGGCGCTTTCTATTTTGCAACTGAGCCCTATGTGACCAGGGTCACCTGGTGGAGTCCTGCCACAGAGGTGAGTGGGGAGAGGCGGCTCTCAGCCAGGCCCTGGCCCCACCCAGGAGTCACACACTGCTCCTGAGCCACCTGGTGAAGACCCTGTTCTCCCCTGTCTCCAAGCTGTCACTCCAGTAGCGGCCCCCACCCTGTAAGCTCGGCCGTCAGTCAGCCCTGACCTTGGACAGCTCCCTCCCTCCCTCTGGCCAGGACTTTGACAGCTGGTACCAGACAGTAGCCTGCCCTCGGCCCTGGGCACACGGTGTCCACCTTGGTCCGTGCCGACTCACCTGCCACTCTCAAGTCACCAACTGTGGCCTAACAGCTGACAAAGTGTTCCTAGAGCGTCTTCTGACCCCACAGATCTGAAATAGAGAAAGCTGCAGGGTCTCTGCACGAGGAAAGCCCTCGGTTCCCGCTGGAAGCTCTGAGCTAGCTGCAGCCCTCCTGTGTGCCTCACTCGAGGCGTCCTGCAGCACCCGAGGGGGGAGACCTGTGTGCAGAGGCTGCTGCTTAGGGCTGGGAGCCGAGCTTGGGTCTGTGTGAGAAGCCTGGACGTGGCCTTTGGGGCAGCCCTTGTCGTGGGTGTCCATGGGCAGGCCTGTGTTCCAGCATGGTGGGGGTCAACCTGCAGGTCCCAACACAACCTCTGATCCCACGAACAGGCAGTAACACGGGTGACTGTCAGGTGCCAGGGAGGGCAGGGTGCCAGGCCCCAGGGGCCAGATGAGTGTGTGACAGATGTGAGGCTGAGTGTCTGGATGTGAAGAAGTGTCAGCAGAGAGAACGTGGCCATCAGTGGACACTGACAGCACCCAGACTCAGAACCTCAGTGAGTGACTTGAGGCAGCACAGGGACTGGGGGACAGTGGGCATGGAGGGGGACACCAGAGGAAGAGGAGACATCAGGAGCCGTGTGAGTGCCAGCACTAGCCACGCCTATTCATGGGAAGACTGGCCGTGGACGAGGTCTTTGCCTCCTGAGGCCCAGTGGCCTTGCTCGGTTTTCCCAGGGAAGGGAAAGTCCCTGCTGCGGGGCAGACTTCTTCCTGACTCTTCCTCCAACACCAGGGCAGAGAGGGGGCCCTCGCTTCCCAGATCCTCACGCCGCCCCAGGGAAGCGAGCTGACCAGGAAGAGTGAGAAGGTCAGGGTGTGTGGAGGTGTCACATTGCACCCATAGACGTGTCCTCAACGCTGACTGGAGCTCTGGGGCGGCTGGGCAGCGTTACTGACAGGGCAACGGGTAGGACGTCCTTTCACAAGTTGCGTGTTGGGCGAGATTCTGCCCATGAGTGGACGGGACTCTGGTTCATCTCCCTGCGGGATGTCGGAGGGCCATCCTGGATTCCATCAGGGAACTCCCCACTCAGGAGAAACCATGAAGCCGTGTGGTGTGGTGGGGACCCTGGCCGAGGGGACGGAGCCCCACGGATCCTGCGGTCAGCTCCACAGAGACTCCCTCCTGGGCAGCAGAACAGCTGGCTCCTCCTGTGGACACGATTGACAGCAGGAGCAGAGCTGAGGGGCTTTTCTGTGTCTTCCAGCCACTCAGTCCTCACCCGTGCCACACCAGTGCTGGGGAGGGAGGACAGAAGCGGCTGGTGACTCCGGAGTGGCCGCCTCCCGGCCAGTGTACTGTGTGGTTAGGATTCTTCAGAATCAGCAGCAAGCTTCCTCCCTGAGAGCCACCACACTAAGACATCATCAGACGCTGCCATTTCCACATGGGGCTGCTCCCAGAGACCACCCATGGGGAGGGGAGAGAGCTTGGGGGACTCGCTTCCGGTACCCACCCCACTGCCCTGCGGTCTCCCACTCTGCGCCTCACAGGAGAGCCCACTAAGGCAGGTGCGGGGGAGACCTGCGGACACAGCCCCGAGTGCTCTCCCTGTGGCACACACCTGCCTCTGACCTGCAGCTCCGTTGCCATGGTATCCGAGGCCCTTGGTTTCCATGGCATCACTCCTGGAAGGCAGGGTGAGGATGCTGGGCTCACCCACAGGGTTTTCCTGTTTCTTCTATGAAAATTACAAGCCGGAGAGCTCAGGAGGGGCTTCAGCCACCAAGGAGGAAATGTCCGGCAGCCATGTGCAGGTGGGCCGGCCCCCAGGTACCAGGCCTCCCTCCCCAGCACTGGTCCTGCCTGCTGCCTGAGGTCCAGCTGATGGTGAGGCTGTTGGGGACAGGGTAGGCGTGGCCCCACCAGGCCCCAAGGCTAAGTGACTGCCAGGCACCCATGTTCTTTTCCGATGTCTGGGCCTTCTGTGGCCAGAAGCACGGCTGTGGGGTGAGTGAGCTTGAGAAGGAGGCCCTGGTGGGAGGGGTGGAGCTGCCCTGGCCACTGCAAAGCAGGGCCACGTCCTGAGTAAACACAGACCTGCGGCTAGCATCCAGGTGCAGCTGTGAGGGAAGGGGGTCGTGGTCAGACTCAGCTCAGCACATGGCCAGACCCCCGCTGGCCCGGCCTCCTCGGTATAGCTGCCCCCACCCCGGGTGGTCTGAGCAGGGCTTGTGGGGTCTTTGAGTCCTGAGGTCACTCTGCTGACTGTGAATGGCCCATCTCCCCTGACACCTTAGCTCACCCGCATCTGACCCAGCCTCAGGTCCTCCCCTCGGGTGCTAGCCCATCCCCCAGAGCAGGAGTGCCTCGGGGTGAGCCCTCCCTGGGTCCTGATGGTACTGGGACCCTACCAGGGTGCCCTGTATCTGTCCAGAGAAGCAGGGCATATGGACCCACATGGAGGCAGCCCCATGTCCAGTTCTGCTGCTGCAACATAACAGTGGGAGGGGGTGCAACTTATAAAGATAAGTATGGGGGCGGGAAGTTCAAGGGCATCTCACAGTGGTACAGCGAGGGCAAGAAGCAGGAGCAAGGGGAGGAAGCCCAGCTTATGTCTGTAGCAACCATGATTCATTTGTCAGGGCAGAGCCCTCAGGAGGATCGCCTCTCATGGGCCCCACCTGCCAGCAGTTGTGTTGGGGTACAGTTCCCAATGCACGGATTTGGGGACCCATTCAGACCACGATGCATGGTCAGCACATCCTCTTTATTTTGTATTGGGGTAGAGAGGATGACCCCACCTGACCCCTGACCTTGAGCCCTCTCTGCTCCAGCCCAGCACCCCCAGGCTGTCTCTTCATTTGGAGTTCTCTTTGGCACTATCTTCAAGACTCTGGACCAAGAGAGAATTTTCTAGCAAGGTTCCGACATGGGAAGGTGGACAAGAGGATCTCTCACTGGGCCTCTGGCCACACTGCCATTCCCACACCTCAGGTGTCCCCCACAACTCCACTGACTCCAGGTGACCTTGGTTTGCCTCTGGCCTGACCTCTGGTTTTGCAACAGTGACCCACCTGCCCAAAAACCTCCAGGAGCCCCCACCTCTAGCTTTCTGAGGACAACGGTTGGGGTCCAGCGGGGGAGAGCCCCCACACCGATTTTAACAGAAGAGTTAATGCAAGAAGTGACTAATACAGGAAATGACCAAGCAGACCAGAGGGCTGAAGCCCTAGGGGCCCAAGAGGCCCCAGGTGGAAGGAAGCCCTGGGGATGGGGACCTGGGTTTGCACAGACCTTAGACAGGGCCTGGGCAGGGGACGCAGCCACTGCTGCCTGGGAACAACCCTTCAGGCAGTGCCAATGGGCCAGAGCATGCAGCCTCACTTCCTGTCCTGTCTCAGGTTCCACTCACCCCCTGACAGGTCCCTGGCAGGAGAAGGGCCACGGCTGGCCAGCTCCACACCCACCAGAGCAGCTGCCTTCTGCTCCAGCCTCACCACACTGCTCAACAGCTCTTCCAAAGCAGAGGCAGGTGGCATCCTGCCGTGTCCCTGCGGGCCTTCTCCAGTTCATGCGTGGCTGGGTGGACAGTCCCCTGCACACTGCTGGCCTTGCTGCAACATTAGAGAGCCCGTGGCACTCGCTCAGTCTGCACGGCAGCTAAAGGTGCTGGGGACTCCACTCTCCCAGGGAATCAACACAGGACAGCTGGAATGCACACCCACCCCAGCTCCCTGGCCCTCATGGGTCCATGGCAGAACAACAGTCAACGCTTCTCAGGGGCTTCCAGCAGGACAGAGCCCCTGCTGGCCTCCCTGCCTCATTTTGCCCACCTTGACCAGGATTTCAGGACGGCTCCTTCTGGCCCATGACCTGTGCCCAAGGCCTTCCTTCAGGGCCTCTGTGTGGAACCGCATGAGATCCTCTGCTGGCCAGTGACCCCTTGCCTGTTGCTCCAGTGCCTGCAGACCTGAGGAGTATTCCAGAGTTTCCCAGCTTTCTGCTTGCCAGGCACCGTGGGAAACCTTAAGGTTCATGGTTTCCTGAGCTCCCTGGCTTTCGCCTGTGAGATTGTTCTGAGCGTAGCGCCCTCTCTGCTCACTGTCTCTCTGCCTCACTGTCTGTCTGCCTCACTGTCTCTCTGCTCACTGTCTCTCTGCCTCACTGTCTCTCTGCTCACTGTCTGTCTGCTCACTGTCTCTCTCTGCCTCACTGTCTCTCTGCCTCACTGTCTGTCTGCCTCACTGTCTCTCTGCCTC
>NW_026000137.1:711194-712330 GCF_001458135.2 Marmota marmota marmota
CTAGCACGTGCAATGCCCTGGGTTCAAGTCTCAGTACCACATAAAAATAAATAAGTAGAATAAAGGTATTGTGTCTGACTACAACTAAAAACAGAATATTTTAGAAAGTCTCCTTTTAAGGTATTCACGCTGTTGATTCTTGTCCATTTTCTCCAAAGCCGGGACCCTCGCCTGACGGTCTGGCTCCTGACTGTCCTGTCCGCACCTGGCACACAGCCTGGCCCGCATCGAGGACTCCAGGATCCCACTGCAGGCTCGGCGCACCTGCCCAGGGCAGCGCTGGGGCTGTCTCTTCATTTGGAGTTCTCTTTGGCACTATCTTCAAGACTCTGGACCAAGAGAGAATTTTCTAGCAAGGTTCCGACATGGGAAGGTGGACAAGAGGATCTCTCACTGGGCCTCTGGCCACACTGCCATTCCCACACCTCAGGTGTCCCCCACAACTCCACTCACTGCTCAACAGCTCTTCCAAAGCAGAGGCAGGTGGCATCCTGCCGTGTCCCTGCGGGCCTTCTCCAGTTCATGCGTGGCTGGGTGGACAGTCCCCTGCACACTGCTGGCCTTGCTGCAACATTAGAGAGCCCGTGGCACTCGCTCAGTCTGCACGGCAGCTAAAGGTGCTGGGGACTCCACTCTCCCAGGGAATCAACACAGGACAGCTGGAATGCACACCCACCCCAGCTCCCTGGCCCTCATGGGTCCATGGCAGAACAACAGTCAACGCTTCTCAGGGGCTTCCAGCAGGACAGAGCCCCTGCTGGCCTCCCTGCCTCATTTTGCCCACCTTGACCAGGATTTCAGGACGGCTCCTTCTGGCCCATGACCTGTGCCCAAGGCCTTCCTTCAGGGCCTCTGTGTGGAACCGCATGAGATCCTCTGCTGGCCAGTGACCCCTTGCCTGTTGCTCCAGTGCCTGCAGACCTGAGGAGTATTCCAGAGTTTCCCAGCTTTCTGCTTGCCAGGCACCGTGGGAAACCTTAAGGTTCATGGTTTCCTGAGCTCCCTGGCTTTCGCCTGTGAGATTGTTCTGAGCGTAGCGCCCTCTCTGCTCACTGTCTCTCTGCCTCACTGTCTGTCTGCCTCACTGTCTCTCTGCTCACTGTCTCTCTGCCTCACTGTCTCTCTGCTCACTGTCT
>NW_026000137.1:712741-804410 GCF_001458135.2 Marmota marmota marmota
CTCACTGTCTCTTTGCCTCACTGTCTCTCTGCTCACTGTCTCTCTGCCTCACTGTCTCTCTGCCTCACTGTCTCTCTGCCTCACTGTCTCTCTGCTCACTGTCTCTCTGCCTCACTGTCTCGGTGTGCAGTGCAGATACCTGGAGAGTGGATGTCTGTGTTGCAGCGTGTGGGCCAGAGTCTGTCCAAGGGGAAAGGACAGATGGGACAAATGGAGAAACGCTTGCTATCCTGAACTTCCCTGCCACCGTCCCCCCTGAACGCAGGGCTCTGCCGATCCTCCCTGCCTCCTTCCCCCACCTCCCTGAGGTGGACCTTCGTCTGCTGAGGGCAGGTGTGCAGTCCTGGGGCTCCCGGTCAGGGCTTTGGGTCTGTGGGTGGAAAGGCCCTGTCAACAGACCTCTGCTCCCATGAACAGTGGACAGTTTGAACCCCAAGCCTGGGCTAAAGAGGCCTCTGGGTCAGCTCCTTGACCTCTTCCTCCCGCATTTCCAACGACCTTGGTGGTGGCAGCGGAAGAAGCAGAGTCCCTCCGGGCGAGGTGGGTGGAAGCAGTCCCACTTCCTTCCCAGCCTGGCCCTCATCGAGGACTCCAGGATCCCACTGCAGGCTCGGCGCACCTGCCCAGGGCAGCGCTGGGGTGAGGTGCCGGGAGGAGCAGACGGGCAGCCTGGACATAGAAGGCCCGTGGTGCTCACGGCTGTGCTGCTCGGGGTGGACAGACGTGTCTGGGCCGTAACCCTCAGCTCTGGACACTGCAGCGATGGACAAGCGTCATGGCCAACCTCGCCAAGGGCGAGGGACGGATTCCACGCCTGGAGAAAACACAGTGTGCGGAGAGACACTGAGGGTCATCTCAGAGCAGCAGGGAGGGTGAGCTGGGCCTGCCCAGACCAGAACCGGCTCTAGCCTCAGCAGAAGGATTTCCCAGCAGCTGGCGCTGCCTAGAAATGGAATTACAAGATTCCAGGCAGCGGCGTCCGGAGGGCGTCTGGGTCTCCCCAGGCCTGGGTGCTCACGGCTGGAGGGTCCCCCAGCACCTCCCGCCTCCGACATAGAACGGAGCGCTGGGGCCGCCTGGCCGAGGGGCGCGCCAGGCTCCACTGAGGCTGAGCATCCCGCCCATCTGCAGGGCTGGAGGTGACTGTGGCCTTCCAAAACAGGGCTCAGCTCCAGAGGGATCTTTGCAAACTCAAAGTCATGGTGGTCACCCTTTCTCAGTTTTAAATAGCAGCACCCTGGTGTCCTCTAATTTTTCAGTGTCACATTCAGTCTCCTTGGAATGTCAAAATGACTGCTGGGCCTGACGGCTTCCCAGAGCTCAGGGTTTTTCTTTTTCGTCACATTTTTCTAATAAGCCTGTGCTGGAAGCTCACATAAGTAGCTGCACATTCCCTTGCTTTAGAAGTTCAACATGTCCGAGCCTGTGATATGGGCACCTCTGGCCCAAGACTGCTGTGGGGACAGGATTGAGGAGCGATATAAGTGCATGGATTCAGAACCCTCCTTTCCTGGGGTTTTCATGGTGTGTTAGGGTTACGCACAGGAGTGGGGCTCGCTCAGACCCCGTCTCACAAGCGTGGAGTATGGATTGCTCCACTTCCAGGCCCAGTGTTACCTCCTTCCCGCCCCTCCTCCCACCCCATCCCGTCCTCTACTCCACCGTCTTCCTTCTACTTATTTTTTTAATTAGTGCTTTAAAGATATGCATAAAGATGAAAGTCCAGAATATTTTTCTTATTTGCCTTTCAACATTTGCCATTTACCTTTTATTTAAGGGAGAGCACGAGAAAAATGGAGAGACCTTTTTAACCAGTTGCTTGGGTTTATTGGTTTCTCACTAATGGGATTTCTGCTCAGTATGCAAGCATTCATCTTTAATTTCAAGGATGGATGTCATAATCTATGGGCATCAAAACAGACAAATGGATAGTGATGACCACTTTGCTACCTAGCGTACACACTGGCCATAGCGTCAACTACTGTGGGACAGGGCAAACTGTGGTATTGATCCTCCATCCCTACGGTCTCTGTCACCTCTTCCTCCTGCAGGCTGACGTCCAGCACGCCACTGTCCCCTTCTGTTGTGGAAGAGGCCTGATGTCGGTCATTTGGACCATTCTGGGTATGAATTGTGTTCCTTGCTTTAGAGCAATTGTGAGCCTTTGGTGATAAAGAAGGCTCAGTTGGATAAATTCAGGCAACAAAGAGCAGAAAGTAGAGAAATCTGTTTCAGGGTGGAGGATGGAGGTGCATGTCCCTGAAATCATCCCGCTCTCTTGCAGATCTGTGTCAGGGACTCCCATGAACCTCCCCGCGTTCCGGCGACGCTCTCTGTTTCCTGCTGGCAGAGAATCCAGCTCCAACGACAAGGTCAGTTTTTGAAGCTGAGTTTCATCTTGGCTTTGATGAATGGATGTGTTTGAATGATCAGAACATTCTGTCCCACCACTAAAGATAAAGTGTACAGATAGCGGTTCCCAAGCTGGAGAGCAGACACCCTACCAACAGAGACCTTGCGTTTCCTATAACTGCAGCTATTTTAATGCACGTTGGTGGTTCAAGTCTGTAAAGTCTCCATGAGATAATGCAATTGTGCCTTCAAAAAACTTCCCAGCTTTATAAATTGGAGAAATTAATCAAATTAAAATAGTCTTGAGAAAGCTTTCAGTGGGATTCTATCCAAGCGGTGGACAGGATGCTGGCCTTCAGATGGCAGAGCGCCGAGGCTCTCCTTGCTGGGGACTGCGGCTGCCGCCACTGCTGCTCACCCAGGCGACGCAGCCCCAGAAACTGCCCCCAGGCGGGACCCCAGCAACCGGCAAGAAACTGTGCAGTCTTAATAACACTACCTGAGTGTGTTCCAGATTAAAAAGCTGCCTCGACGGCATTTAATCAACTTGCGATAACAGATTGGACTTTTAGAATCAATCAGTCAGGAGTTGTAACTCAGTGACCATTTTTTCCCTTACCAACGTGACAGAAATGTTCAGATTCACTCTCTCATTGCATTTGTTGCTTATTCATGAGAATTAAGATTTTTTTTGGGGGGGGTCTTTCTTGGCTGTGTATTTCTTTTTTTGTGAATCGTTCTTTTTATATATTTCAGTTCTTCTTAGTGACCCACAGCGTCCATTACATGTGAAGGCTCTTTATCCTTTGCCATCTGTATATCCCAGCACTTATCCTGTTTTGCCTGCTGTGGTTCCTTTTCCAATATTATCTCCACAAACCATAAAAATTGTCCATATAAACATAGTTATAAGAAGGAGAAAAGTGACCAGTCTTTAACCCAAACTTACCTTACATCATGCACACACACACACACACACACAAAACAAAACACTAGTAACACTTTTGTGAATATTTTTCGGGTACCTCAGTGGGAACCGGCGTGTTTACAAGGCATTATTGTGTATATTTTGTTATGTAAAACATACACACTTTTATTCTCTGGTGCATGTATCACAGATCTCGTGGCCAATACCCGTGTCACCAGTTTTGATCACCACCTACGACTCCAGTCCAGCATGTACTGAGTCACAGACTCATTTCTTGTTGTTGGACTTTTGTTTCCAGCTCTCGGTGATATTTCACACTTTGGAGATATATTTTTGTACATATTTTTCTGGTAACCTGTAGATAATATGACATAGGAAATTAGGAGTAGATTGACTTTACTAGGTTGATTTTAAATTTTGATGTATTCTACTGAACCTCTTCCCAAATGCTGCACCTGTCCGATGTGCCCCTGTCCCTGTGCGTGGGGACATCTCCTGCTCCTCAAGTTCTTCAGTCTGGATGTTTAATTATCTTCCAAAGCAAATAAACTGCCAAAGAAAAGTCATCAGCAGGTGGCTGTGGTGTCAGCAGCCCTCAGGTGCTGGCAGGACTGTGTCCTTCTGCAAGCTGGTGCTCCCTGACCCCCAGGCTGCCTGGGCTGGCCAGCTCTGGTTTCTTCCTCCATCTCAGAGCAGCTGTGTGGCACTGTTGAGTATCCCACCCTCTCTGTGCTTTCTACTTCCATCATCCATCTCCTCTCTCTGACACGTCTGCTCCTTTTATGAACACGGATGTGATCACAAAGAGGTCGAGTCCGGAGATCCAGGACCATCCTCTGTCTTGAGAGCCTGGGTCACACCTGCAAAATCCCTTTTTCCATGTGAGGCTACACAACCTCAGGCCTGGGGACTGGGACTTCTTGGTGGAGGCATCACTCTGCCTGCCACATCAGCAAGGTCTCCTGTGACCCTCAGTGTTACCTCTTTTCTCTTTTTTAACCCAGATGCAGTCTTTTCCAAGACTCGGCAGCCCTATCAATGACGTGCACACGATTAGGGTTCGGCTGGGTCTGCTACATCGGAAACCAGACGCTGCACAGGTTTCCCTCAAGAGCCAGGTCCAGCTGTCCACATCCTTCAAGTCACGGCCATGCTCGTGCCGCTTCTCGCGGGCTCCTCCTGTTGGACTTGCCCCTGTTCATCTTCTGACCCCTTCCCGCTTCCTGGAGCAGATGCCCTGCCGCTGGGCGCCCGTTTGTGCACGGGGGTCGGTTTGTCAGAAGACAGTCGCCTCCTCGGCCTTCCCACCCAGAGCTGCGTTGTAACACCTCCTTTGTCCCTTCTCTGCGCCTTTTGCTGTCACTGCTCCAAAACACTCCCTTGGGCATCTGCTGCAGGCCCTGGGAAGGCCCCCAGGCGTCTGACGTTACGTCATGTTTCTCCTACTGGAAATCGGATCTCTCCCCTGTTATGCATTTGATTCAGTCATCTTCAACTTCATGTGAGCTGGCTTTTTTGTAGACTTATTTTATGTGCAGCGAACCCACTTTATGTTGAGGCTGACCTTATCAATATGACACAGATCATATTGATCAGGGACCCCTTGACTCATCTTAAATTGATCATTTGCAAAGATTTCCAAATGAGGTCACTGTCTGAGGTTTGGGTTGGGGATTTCAACCCACTTAATTTGGGGGTGATATCGTTAAACCTCTACTACTTTCGACTTATAACTTAAATTTACTTTTTGTTTCATCATTTTATCTTGATCAATAAGCTGGTTAATAATAGTTGTTATCATAGCAATCATTGTATTATTTGGGGAATTAATGGGACTGATTCAGTATAAAGTGTGATATTAGCTATTGCTTTGAGAGAGATGGATTCTAGCCGGTGTAATGGCACACACCAGTAATCCTGGAGACTCGGGAGGGTAGCAAGTTTGAAGCCAGCCAGGGTAACTTAGCAAGGCCCTAAGCAATTTAGAGAGACCTGTCCCAAAATAAAAAGAGCTGGGGATGTGGTTCAGAGGGAAAGCATCCCAAATCCTGGGTTCAATCCCCGGTACTGAGAGAGAGAGGGAGAGAGGGACAGAGAGACAGAGAAAAATCTATTCCATCTGACAGAGATATATTCCTAATCAATTAAGAGGTTTTCTTTTCATTTTAACCAGCAATGAAGTTTTTAGTTAATGTATTTCCAATATCCACAGAGTTTATGATTAATTTTTGATATATGTGAAATTATAGTAACACACAACTTAAACTACAACTAATATCATGAATAAAAATGTCAGTTGGGATTTATGTGATGCATTTTTTTGATATAATGCCAAATAAATATTTACTAGTATTTTTCTCAATTTTGTTGCCTCTATATTGATAAGTAAAATTGACTTGTAGGACTCAGTGTATGTGCTTTCTGTAGTTAATTTTTTTCAGCCTTTCCTGAATACCAAGAAATGTGCTAAGCAATATTAAATGTGCTAAGCAATATTAAATGCATCATGATATTTAATTTTCATAATGCTTTACTAAGTGAGAACTGTCCCCTCCCTTCCATGTAGGAAGGAGGATGAAGTCACTCGCTGGAGGCACTCGGGTAGCTGTCACGACCGACCTCCCCGCCTGCGGGGAAGCATCAGAGCGCCGGTGCGATCTCCGGATGTTTGGAGAGGCGAGTGTGGATTGTGATTATGAAGCGGGTGGCTGCACTGGGTGGAGGGCAGCCGTTGCTCTGGAGAAAGACGCTGAAGGGCTGAGGGCGATTGGTCACCAGCGTAGGGCAGGTGTCAACTCAAGGCCTCCTTGCAGCACAGAGAGCCTTGGTGTCTTGCACTGGGAGGGGCGTCTGCTCTGAGTGCAGCTGAGGCAGCAGGTGGGAGGGGCACTTCCCGGCCCTGAGATGTCCACCCCTCGCTCTACTCAAGCCTTCCCCTGCCCGGGCCAGGCCATCAGGTGGTAGAGGGCCGTCTGCTTCACTCAGTCTGCCAATCACATGTCCCTCTCACCCAAACACCTTCATGGGCACATTCAGAAAAGTGTTTGACCTAATGTCTGGCCTAGCCGAACTGCACCAAAAATCGGCTCCCAGGAGTGTCTCCCCTGGGTAGGATGATGACCAGGAGTGTCTCCCCCTGATAGGATGATGACCAGGAGTGTCTCCCCCTGATAGGATGATGACCAGGACAGGCCTTTGCAAACTGGCACACGATGGCAGTGGTGATGGGGGGCGTTTCACACCGAGGCTGGGAGGGAGCATGTCCCGTAGCAGGATGGTGTGTCACTAGAAAGCCTCACCAAGGGCTGCCAACCAGGTGCTTTCCCCAGGGAGCTACGGACATGGCCAACGGAACACGGTGTTCCTAGGTACGGAGAGGTGGGCGGCCAGGGATGGAACTGCTTATCCTACACAATCAAAAGACATCAATGGCAAGACCAGGAGGAAGGGGGTAGGAAGTCCAGCAGAATGTCACCTCCTTTGCCTAGTTTCCCAGACCAGAACCCCCCCACTGAGCAGAGGCTGGGTCTCCGGAAGGAAGGAGGCGGAAACGCTGTGTCACCAACATAGGGGTTCTCCAGGGCTCCCCGGAGGGCGTCATACCTCAGGGAAAAGCAGGTGTCCAGACCCCAGAGGGCTGCTGGACACAGGCTGTGACACTGAAGTCCAGGCTCCCGAGTGTGCATCAGAGACCCCATGCTGGCTGGAGAGGAGTGGGGTGCAGCCTTTCTTCAGCTCACAGGGAGCCCCGGATCTGCTGTCTTGAATACACGTGAGTGGAGTGGACAGACTTGGGTGTCGGAAGAATCCTCTGGTTATTGAGTTAGTGCATAAAAGGCCAAGTGCGTGCCTCTGAGGTCGCCCTCAGTCTGCCCAGCCCGAGTGGGGGACAGCCCTGGGGGGACAGCAGGGCAGCAACACCTTCCACACTTAGAGAATGCAGGCTCCATCAGACTCACATTAATCAATTACTGTGGCCCCTACAAAGACCAGATGCTAGTGGCCAAAGACACTCAGCCGACTAGCCGCCGGGGCGCAGTCTGGGCCGGGTGTGGTGTTTCTCCGGGACAGAGAACCATGACCTCGGGCTGCTCTTTCTCCTCTCGAAGAAGCAGGACTAAAGCAGTTCACGTAAACACTCGGGGTTGGCAGGACGGCTGTGGTCAGCAGTCGGGCAGGGCTTAGCTGGTGGTTCTTCTGTCCCTGTGGTGGTGGGCAGAGTCTGGTGAGGTTGGAGTCGACCTCGGCTGGCAAGTCCCAGAGGGCTTCGTCTGATGTGTGGTGCTCGCCTGGTGTTGAGCACCCCCAGGGCTGGCTCAGGTCTCCCCACTTCCCAAGCAGCAGAGGTTGCACATGTATCTCCAGAGGCCTGGCTGCAGGGCTCCCTCGGAGCAGGTGGATCAGAGCGCAGCCCAAACGCAAGGGGAAGGAACCCGACCCCACTGTGGCTGGGGAAGTGACACCGTCACTCTGCAAAGAAGGCCAGAACCAAGCGCTAGGCCCAGCGGCCCTGGTCCTCCATCCACCTTGCTGGGTTTCCTATGACCTTCCCTTTGTTTTAAACTCAGGATTATAAAGGGGTTTTTCATATTTTGATTTTCAAAGGTTAAAATTTTTAAATGTGAGCAGCTTCTCTCCACCCGCCCTTCCTTCCTCTCCTCTCCTCTTCTGTGTCTGTGTGCTGCGGTCTTAGAATACAATCCACATGCATTCTGCTCTTGCCAGTTGGAGGTTTTATTTATAGCCTAACACTTGGTGCATTTTATCCAATCTCCCATGGACATTGAGAAAAAGTCCCATTTCCCAAGGTGCTTCCTCCCTCAGACCATTCTTAATTCCTCTGTCCATTTCTTCTCTCCCTTTGTGTACAATTTGCTCAAATGATCTGTCAAAGACAGGTGGACCTACTGGACAGGGTCTCCGACTTCGTTTGGTTTCTGTCCATGTCTCTTAAATTGCTGACATTCATTTTCCTATATAAAGACAATGTGTTTCCATGCTTAAAAGGTCACAGCAATTATATCCTTTTGTTGTGAATGGTTCCCTTTACAATAGAAAGTCACCGCCTCGTTCTTTCAGTGACTTATGCAGAGCGTGGTGTGAACTCTGTGATTTCTTTCCTGCCCAATGCAGCTCCTGCATCTTTTCATTTCATTTTTTCGTGCTAGCCAGTGACATATTGCTGAGTTTGGGTTCATACCTCAGTTGGAGAGCTGTCATTTAACTGCAAGTAAAGACTGACTTCTTCAGGACTGGTCCTGGGAAGCACCTGCCCACAGCCTGGGTCCCAGTGCACCACACAGGGAGGACCCCCCGCTGCTGCCACCCGCGGAGCCGAGCCATCCAGGGGAGCTGAGGCCAAGGCCTTCCATGCCATGCTGCTGTGTGATTCCTGCCCCTGATACTGTGGGCAGAGGCCAGAAATTCCAAATCGTGCTGCTAACCAACCTCAGACCCACGGTTGGGTCTCTCTCGTGGAGTCGGGGTCTAGTTCTGCTGAATTGCTGCCCTCTGCCTTTGAAGGAGAGAGGCCTGAGGCCCTGCACCCTGGTGCGCTGTGGTTACGGGTTTCTCTGTGAGGGGCTCCCACAGAACCCCCGCGAGGCTGCTGAGGTGGTCGTCCTTTGTGCCCGCCAATCGCCGACTTCTCTTCTTCTGCTCTGCCGGCCTCTTCGGCCACGTAAGGCACCCTGTTCTTGGCCTGCCAGCTGGCCAGCAGCCTCCCCCATGGAGAGCACAGCCCCACATCAAGAGATAATGGGGCGTGAAGCCCCTGAGAAGCCCCAGTGACTGGACACTGCTCATGTTCACACACTGCACCAGGCCCCAGGGGGACAAAGGACAGTGGATTGCAGGAGACTCCCCCCATTCCTCCCTGATGTCCCCTCCCCATGGAGCTCCGCTCAGCTCCCGTGTGGATGGCTGTGTCTCAGGATGCTGAGGCACATTGTTTCACATTTTCTTATTTATGAAATCAGGATCCATCTCCCAAATACACAAACTGGCCGGGCAGGGTTTCTGTTTCCTTAGTGTCACCTAAAACATTTTGAACATTTTAGATTAATGCCTCCTTAGAGCCAACAGAGTGTGTTACAAGGACTTTGAGATAATCTAGAAAGACCCTTGATTGAAAGACCCTAGTGATTCTCTCGGAGTGAACATGCCAGTGAGAGGCCTGGGGTCCTCGGAGAAGATTGTCCTTGCCCGGCATCTCCCTGAGTCCCCTTGCCATCCATCGCCCCCAGGCTCAGACAGACGCCCACGCAGGACGGCCCCTGGACGCCCGTTATGTCTCAGCTCATGCATTACTTCTTTCATGTTGGGGAACCTTCACCCTTGGAACTGGATTATTGCAGAGCAGCCTCCAGAAATGTGGGACCCTGACCTGAGGAACTTGCCTGCCCTCTGAGGCAGTCGGCTCACTAGCTTTGTGTAGTCAGAAAGGAAAAGGCAGAGGCTGCTGGGACCTCTCCCCCCTCCACCTGGGCGGCAGCACAGCCAGGAGCCTCTGGAGGTTCCGGTGCCCACCTCGGGGGCTCTCCAGGACTCGGACACATACCCTCTTGTTGCGGGGGAGAAGGTGAGGGCCCCTGGATTGTAGAGTCCCGCCCAGAACGTGGTTCGGGTGTTACACCTCGGGCCGCCCTGAGCTGCAGGGAAGACCCCCGGTGTGTCAGGGACCGTCCAGGCCGCCGCCCTCTGCGGAGGGTGCTGTGAGCACCTTTCCTGCTGCTGTGGTGGGGTGGTGGCTGGGATTGTGCCTCCTGGGATTGGGCGGATGGCATCGGGCCCTCAGCACACAGCAGTGGGCCCCAGGACCAAGGAGACCCTGGGCAGCCTCCTGCCTCCCTCTGGACTCGGTCACCTCCTGATGGGTGACTACTACGTGGGGGATGGACAGAGACGACGGGGGAGGCAGAGAGACAGAGGCAGACATCCATCTCTGGTATCCGCAGAGGTCAAGGACTGCCACCAGGGCCCTGGGAACAAAGCACGTGAGAAATACAACCAGGGGACGGGCTCATTTTCTCGTTCCGGGAAACAGAATCCCGGACTGGTGGCAGTTGCGTAGCGCCTGCTGGTGTGGGAAGCCCTGTGCTCTGGCCAGCACCATGGAGCTCAGCGGCAGTGGGGACTTGCTTGAGCCCCCCTGGAGTTCTGATAATTACCAAGGGCAGCAGCTCGCGCACCTGGCGCAGGCAGGTAGTTAAAGGAGAAGTTCTGTCCCCACTGAGCTGTCGCTCCATCTTCTATCTTTTTGGGTCAGATTGACAGGACTGATCGCTTCTACCTGACGGAGAGTAAATGTGCTGCAAGCAGTTTTTAGATTCAAAACCCGCTCTCAGAGGGCTTTCCTGGACTTGGGGTGCATTCTCTAATTTAAATCCTTTGGGGGACTACACATTCCCCAGTATCATCCAGTGCAGTTATCACATCCCAGAGCCTCAAAGCCATGACTAATCCAAGGTAATTTACTAACAGGACCCTCCATCACTGGGCAGCTAAGTAGCAGGACTGACACCAGAGTCCAGGCCTCGACCTCTCCCCCTTTCCCCCAGGATTCTTCCCCCTTTATCTCACTGTCTGCCAGAACCATCAGTTGCAGTCCCACACTGACACAATTCTCATACTTTTGAAACAGAAGTGTTTTTCTGAAACCATCTCCGTGGTTTTCTGACCAAACCCAGGGCCCTGGGACCCAGTGCAGAGGGCTTCTCCTTGGCTCCTAATGGGTCTTCAGGGAGGTTGTTTTGGGCTCCGGCTTTGCACCTGGGAATCACAGCTTTAACTTCCTTTGTCAAAAGAAGATCAAGAAGTGTTGCCAAAATAAATTCTTTTCTCTTCTTCTTTCCCTCTGTTGTCTCCAAAGAGAAATTGGCACTCACATTCTCCCTTACATTATCCTAAAAATATACCCCGTGTTTGCTCCAGAATTAAGGTAGCGCTCGGCCGCCGGCCTCTCCTGTGGCTGACTGCCGCGGGGCCCTGGCTGGGCTAGGACAGGCCGCTCTCAAGCACTGGCTGAGAAGGTCCCAGGCCTGGAGTCTGCTTTCATTCTACTCACGATCCAATCTCCGGATTCACTCAGGAAACATCAACAGGCCACAAAGCCACTCCCAAGCCACATGGAACTTTCTAACCTTCCATGAGGTGTGCTGGGTCTGTAACTCCCCAAAGAAACCAGCACTCACACAGAATAGTGATGTGCTGTATTAGAGAGGTGTGGACCAGCGGGGGGACACTTGTTTCACTCTCAGCACTTCTAATGACCAGTGGCAGGAATGCCTCGGGGTTTTCTTCTGTAAGACAGTGATGGTAGTGGTGGTGATGGTGGTGGTGTTGATGGTGAGGGGGTGGAGATGATGGCGGTGGTGTTGATGTTGATGGGGTTGTGTTGACAATGTTGTTGTTGGTGATGATGATGGTGGTGATGGCGGTGGTGTTGATGTTGTTGTTGGGGGTGATGATGGTGGTGATGGTGGTGGTTGTGTTGATGATGTTGTTGTTGTTGGGGGTGATGATGGTGGTGATGGTGGTGGTTGTGTTGATGATGTTGTTGTTGTTGGGGGTGATGATGGTGGTGATGGTGGTGGTTGTGTTGATGATGTTGTTGTTGTTGGGGGTGATGATGCAGGTGATGGTGGTGGTGGTAATGATAATGATAGTAGTGGTGATGATGGTGGTGGTGATGATAGCTGTCCAGTAGAAGGCCCTGAAGGCTAAGTCATCCTTAAATTCTCATTAAGCTAAAACATCCTGTTTGTTCCTTATAATTCTCTCAGTGAAAATAGCAGAACAGGCATTGAGTTGGAGAATTGTCCACTCCTCCCAATAGAATAATACATGACCTCTTAAAATTAAAATTACTATAATGGAAAGAGAACTGAGCCAGACATGGTGGCACACACCTGTAATCCTCCAGAGCTGAAGGAAGCTGAGACAGGAGGGTCATGAGTTCAAAGCCAGTTTCAGCAACATCAAGGGCATAAGCAACTCAGTGAGACCCTGTCTCTAATAAAATACAAAATAGGGCCGGGACGTGGCTCAATGGTTGAGTGCCCCTGGGTTCAATTCCTGGTACAGGAAGGGAGGGAGGGAGGGAGGGAGGGAGGGAGAAAGAGACCCAAACCCTAGGCCTCAGTCCTTTTACACATCCAAGATCCTCTGGCTTCTTTTCCTCCTTGGATCTCCACTTCCTAACCTGCAAATTGGGGTCATATGCCAGAAGACTACTCAATCTGGAAATTGCATGAGTCTTCCTAAGACAATAATCATGGTGTATGCTTTTACTGCTGCGAAAATCTGCCAGGGAATAAACTCAGTAGAGTTGCCAAAAGTGAATTCTAGAACAAATATTTTAGAGGCCATCTAATGTCTTTTAAATGTCTCTATTCCTTTCAAGGATGGCCTTAGTCTCAGGCAGAGGAGGCGACAGGTGAGGTGATACACATTTATGGCACCGAGAGAGCCCTTCCCTGATGACAGAGCAGGGTGCCAAACTCGGATCTCAGAGGTCCCTCCAGGTTGGAACGCCTTGGACGTGCGGACCCTTTGGAAGGGCTACCTATGGGCACTGGGTTTTTAAGTTTGTGACCAGTTTTTCTTTAACTTTGGTGCCGTAGGCAGAAGCCAATTTCCCTGGGAGCAGGTTGGCTGGAGGCAGAGAATGGAGGGGTCTTGGAGTTGGGAGAAAGGAGTCAGTGGAGGCCAGACTCAGCCTTCCACCTCTCCTCTGGCAACCCCAAGCTGATGCCCTGGAGCTCCCCAGCCTGCCCGTCCCTCCTCCAGGTCCAAATGGGGATTTTCCACAGATGCCTCGGATTCAGACGCGGCCAGTTCTCTCCTTGCTCCTGATGCCTTGCAGATCTGTTCTCTTTTGGTCAGAAGCACATTTCTCAAGAAGTCAGAACGAGAGCCCAAGCCCTGACACCCACAGTGTGTCCTCGATCCCCGGGGCCTGTGGTCTCACCCACGCTCCCGCCTGCTCTCCGCCGCTGTCCAGCCCCAGCAGGCCTGGGTCGGAGCCGCCACAGCCAGGCCCGGGCCCCCACCCCCGGCCCCTCTCTGCCTCTCCACGCATGGGCCATGCTTGCGTGTCCTTAAGGGAGGCTGCAAGGGAAGCATGTCCTCCTCTGTCTAGTGATGGGGCAAGGTGCCTGGGTGACGCTGACACAGGTGTCTGCCACCAGCATGGGTTGCTGTGTGACTTTTACCCTTAGAAGCATCAGTATAAATAAGGGAATGTCAGGGACCTTCAGTAGGCTTCCTGTCACCTGTAAAGCACAACGTAGGTCTCTTACCCCATGTCCCAGGTCATCCCAAACCCGCAGCTTCCCTGTCTAGCCATGTGTCCCCAATCTGGGCTGCCCTGCCCCAACCCCAGCAGTCCCTGCAGTAACCCGGGCCTGTTCCACCTGCCACTCCACCTGGGACCCAGCCTCTCAGCCCTGACTCCTACACCAGACTCCTGCTGACTCCTGTAGGTGGCTCCAGACCCCCCACTGCCCTTGTGGGCGAGCCCCACCCACAACCCCAGCACAGGCTCAGAGGGGCGGCGGGGACCACCCAGGGGACTGGGAGGTCACACCGAAGTCGGGTTTTGCCTCAGTCGGGCTGCCTGCCACCCAGTCTAGAGTCACAGAGCCATTAGAATGGCCAGGGGGCCTTGGCAGGAGCAGCACACTGGAGCCCTGGTTCAAAGGAACACATTAGGGCACCTGGGAAATGAGGGTAAAGTCACCACACAGCACACAGGGTGGGGGTGGGGGTGGGGGCTCAGTCTGCACAGGGTCCGTACAGGGAAGTCACGCTGAAGGAAACCGCCTGCTTTCTAAGGGAGCGATTCAGGACCCAAAGCCCTAATGACCAGTGGTATGAATGCCTCAGGGTTTTCTTCTGTAAGACAGTGATGGTAGTGGTGGAGATGATGGTGGTGTTGATGGCGAGGGGGTGGAGATGATGGCGGTGGTGTTCATGTTGATGGGGGTGGTGTTGATGCTGTTGTTGTTGGTGATGATGGTGGTGGTGTTGATGTTGATGGGGGTGGTGTTGATGCTGTTGTTGTTGGTGATGATGGTGGTGGTGGTGGTGATGATGGCAGTGGTGTTGATGTTGATGGTGGTGTTGATGTTGATGGTGGTGGTGTTGACGATGTTGGTGGTGGTGATGGTGGTGGTGGTGGTGGTGGTGGTGGTGGCCATGATGGCTGTCCAGTAGAAGGCTCTGAAGGCTGAGTCATCCTTAGGCACATGAAGCAGCTTCAAAGTCTGTGCAGGGCCATTTCAAAGGCCCGTGTGCTATGTGGGGTGGTTTCTCCTGGTGTCATGATGTTTGCTGTGCTGTCACAGTGGATGCAGGGAAAGGCCGGCGTACATCTGACCCTGGGCCTGAGGCTGTAGTCTGTGCCCGGGGCCTTGCTGTGCCCCTCTGGTCCCTCTTCAGGGAGGCCCTGCCCCTGAATCACCTGGTCATCTGTTGAGGAACCCGGGATGCGTTTGCATGCTGGGCCGCAGCGTGGAGCCTGCCAACCAGGTTCCTCTGTGGGAAGTCAGCTCTAGGTGGGTAGAGACCTCCTCTCCACACGGAGCTGAGAAGACCCGGGAGAGGAAGGTGAGGGCTGGCTCCAGGGCTTTGAGGAGGGGACCCTGAGGCCGCGCCTGTGCGTGGATCCCAGGAAGAAGTGCAAAAGGAACCACAACAGATCGAGTTCTTTAAAGCTGAGAAATTCAGCTAAGAAATGCTTTCAAACCTTTAAAAGCATAGAACTTTTATGGCACTGCCACACGACTTTATAAAACTTTGTCTATCATTTCTTGCCACAAACTGGGTGATCATCTCCTCAAGTGACAGGTGGCAGCACTTGTTCCTCGCAGGGGGGTTAGGGTTGTTTTCCTTGCCTCATTTTTATCTTCTGATTTCTGTCTCTTGTTGAGGAAGATTCTTACAATCGTTTTTCCCGTTGTTATTTATATTGTCTTCACTTTTTGAGCGTCTAGATTCTTCCTTATTGTGACTTCCGAATCTACTGCGGGAGCCAAGACGGGGCTGGGCCATTTTGAAGGCCCACTCTCCTGTTTTTCCCCTAGGGTTTCCCCACTGCCTCACTACCTCCCCTGGTACTCAATTTTATTATGGTTCATATAAAAATGTGAAGCTTATAGGAAACTGAGGCATACGCAAGAGCCTTTTGGACTTCAAAATCACTGCTATGCTCTATAGAGTTATTTAACTGAGCAACTATAAGTCTCATTGGCTCATTGAGGGCATGTCTGTGATTTTTGGCATCGGAACGCTTATTTCTTCAAGTTGTTTCACTGTGTGGGGGGCAATTTCCATGCAGTTTTGTTGGGAGCAGACAGAATGGTCAAGACAAGACCAAGGGGCTATGAGGATGTCATATGACAAGTTGGATGACAGAGACGTCATCCAACAGAGACAGAGACCTCATTCCACAGCTCCTCGGGAATTTGGATAAATCTGTTTCACAGGGTTTACAAAATAGTTGGAAGAATGCATGCTGCATTTTAATTTGTTCAAGCTGCATTAGGAAGAAGAGACAGCCCCCCGCCCCCCCCCGTGAGCCCAGGAGCTCTCCCGCAGGGCACGCCCCTCTCCCTGGTCTCTGAAGCCTAGCTCTGGCTGTGTGTGCTCTGCACCTGCTCCTCCTGCACTGCAGGGCTGTGGGGGCAAATTCTGGGCAGTGTGCCCTGAGCAGCGACCCTCTGGCCCTGACATCTCACAACACACGCTAGTTGTAGGCAGGAGAAGCCTTCCCGGGAGCCTGTGCTGCCCCAGGATGGCTGGCAGCACCTGCCTTAGACCAAGATGGCTGCGGAGCACAGTATGTATCCCGTCCACCCCGATCCTTGTCTTTCCTGCTGACCTTGCCTTCGCGGGACTCCAGAAACACCTGCGACAGCTCCAACACCGCGGCGTTCCAGGGAAGGGGATGGAGGGGACGCCAGCAGAGGGAAGGACAGCAGTAAACACTTTGTCATTCAATGCCTTTCTTTTGACGATGACAAATCTGCAGGGCTCCGAAAGGCTCATGCATGTGACCTCCTGGCAGGCACGTCACCCGCTTGGCCAGCCCGGCCCCAACGGCAGCCCTCCCTACTGCCCCACTGTGTCCCCCTCGGGTACCTTTGCCATGTCCCTCCTTCGATCCTTCCTTTCCCACTGAAAAGAGCGTGCCACTGGGCGTCTGGAAAACAAAGAGGGTTCCCAAAATGGCCAGGAGACAGAAGAAGCACATTGTTAAGACAGAATTTTGTAAAAATATCAAGCCAAATTCCTATAGGTCTAAGATATTGCAGTAAGAGTTTTATTTGGAAAATGATTCTGACATCCACCTTCAAGAAAAGCAGGTAAAATAAAATTTTCCCAGAAGTCGAGATGGTGAGAGAAGCCACTGGGGTACGAGTCCCACCAAGATCTTATGAGTCGATATGAACAAAATAAAATGCTGGTCTTCCAGATCCCAAGACAAACCCAAGGCTAGACCTCGCTCAACAGCTGTCGATGACCTTCTAAGACTAAAGAAAGGGAAGAAGCAGAACAAATCACTGCAGGAAATACAAATGCATTCTGTGGCAAAAAGGGTAAAACCATACTCAAAAGATGTTGAGAAAATTCAGTGTGGGATAAATTCGCACCTTCCCCATGAGGGGCTGCAGCCAGAACTAGTGGCAGGCCTCCCTCCCCGCTGTCCCCAGTGGTGGCCTGCATTCAGCCAGCCAGAGAATTGGCACCACGGGAAGTGGCCAGTGTTCCAATCAGGTGATTTCCCCCCGAGAGACGGGTGTTCGACCCCCACCACTGCCTGATGACACACACCAAAATTAACTTCAGACTAAGTGGAATCTAAATGTGAAAAGTGAAAACTTTAACAGGCTTGAAACACAGACGAGCTATAGAAAGCCGAGGAGGAACCTCAGGAGGATCAACACAGAAAGGTACATAAATACATGAAAAAACAAAACATTGAAACACATACCGAATGGGAAGATACATGGTCACACAGTCAATAACTGACTGAATCTGTTCTATCAATGTGTATGGGCAACCACGCTAGAAAGTAACCAAAAGAACAGAAGAAGTTTATCAGGAAAAGGGAAAATACTGACACAGACAAATTCAATCCCGTAAGGAGAGACATGGAGACGGAGCTCGCAGGACCCACGTTCTCCTAGTCCAGTGGAAGCCATTCTCGGTGGCCTGAGTAGGATCACTGGTACTCCTGTGTCACAGGCCAGTAAGTTTGGCCACATGTGCCTTGAAAGTGCCCCCTCTGAGCCAGTGGCCCGGATCTGCACCAAGGAGAAGCACAAACTCCCATGCAGACAACTGGCCCAGCTGCCCTCCGGGCTGTCTCCCCTCAGGGTGGTGAGACCTGCTCTGCTCTCCGCAGGCCCTGGGAATGAGGGATGCCCGCTCTTTCCTGGGTAGGCACAGGCACAGGGTCCTCTCTCCTGGTGGGGCAGCCCCATGGTGTTGAGGGGAAGGCAGGGGTCTCATGTCGCCCTGCTCGAGGCTCCTCGGGCCAGGCCGGGGGTGCTCAGTGCATTTTCTTCTTAGGAAAGGACCTCACGGTACACCCAGGAGCGTGTGTTCTAAGAGGAAGACGGACTGGCACAATGTGGTCTAACTGTCGAGCCATGGGAACGGGCCTAAATGAGTCGTGATGGTCCCATGTTTGGGATGCTCTACTGTGACAACTATGGCTTTTAAACTTGTAGCAAGGGGGAGGGGGAAACTCATGACGTGATTTCAGCAAACCGATGTCTTTATCTAAAGTATGTAAACATACACAAAAGCCACACAGCTCCAAATGATGCCAGAGTGTCACCCTTCACTGGATGGGGCTGTGGGATGGTGTGCAACATGTTCTCTGTGAAGTCCCCTTGTCAGCATGTCAGTCAGTGAAGTCCTGAGACAGCTGTCACCACCTGCACAAGGGATCTGCTTCAGACCCTGCCTCCAATTCCAGACCAGCACTGCCCGGTAGAAAAAACTGGACCTCATATGAAGTTTTTTGGTTTTGGTAGACACGCTAATGATTAGAAAAAGAAACAGATGGAATTAATTTTAATAATATAGTTTAGTAATCCAATGTGTCTAAATACTATCCTTTCAAATGCAATGATATTTTAAATTATGAATAAGATACTTTGCATTCTTATTTTGTAGTGAGTCTTTGAACTCCCAGGCTCATTTCATCCTTGGCAATTCTCCATTAGGGCTGGCTGCCTTCCCAGGGCTCAGTGGCTGCCATATTGGACAGCACCGCTCAGGCGCCTCCACAGGTGCACACATTGTTCAATCTACCTTGTAGTACTACACCTAAACCCCAGAACGCAAGCCACACGGTGACACTTCCCCAGTGTCTTACGATTGGAGAATGGCTTGGGTAATCAATAATGGCTTTGTACCTCAGTTTAGTATTGGAAGTCAGTGGGAATAAGGACGCCAATGTTTCCTCAGGCCCTTTTGTTGGAATCTTGGTGTCTAAATGTTTAGAAGTGAAAACCTGCATCTCCTAGCTCATTTGCACAAGACTCAAAACAGAAGTAAATTGGTCAGTCCCAGACGTTGGCACATCTACTAGACCCTCTGGTGTCTCAGAGATACTTAGTGCCTGACATTATTGCTGCTATTTATTTATTTGTAGTGTTTTCTTTTCCGGTTTTATTAATGCATTGCAATTAGACATAGTGGCACATTCATGCACGCACAGGACTCACTCCGTTTCCTCCCCAGTCTTCCTCTTCCCCCCACCCTCTTCTTCTGCCCTTTACCCTTCCTGTTCTTCTGGTCTTCTACTTGTTTGCACGTGCATGTTTTTTTATTGGTAAATTATACATATTTCAATATATGAAAAATGTGTGAAATATACACTTCATATATTTTCCATTGATATGATTATAATAGACGTGGGATTCGCTGTGGTATATCCACATGAGCACAGGGCTAGCTGGTCAGTGTATTCCCCAGGGCTCCCCTCTCCTCCCTCCCTTCCTCTCCCTTGGTCCCCTACCTCTACTCTACGATGGTGCTTCTGTTTTGTAAGAGCCCTCCTTATTTTCCTTTTTTCTCTCTAGCTTCCACATATGAGAGAAAATATTCAACCCTCCACTTATTTTACTGGCTTATCTCCAATTTCATTCACTTAAGAGCAAATGACAATTTCGTTTCCGTTTATGGCTGAGATGAACTCCATAGCACGCGTGTGTGTGTGTGTGTGTGTGTGTGTGTTTCTTCAGCCATTCATCTGTTGACACGTACCTAGCCTGGTTCCATAACTTGGCTACGGTGAATTGTGCTGCTATAAATATTGACGGGCCTGTATCACTACAGTGTGATGACCTTAGTTCTTTTGGACAAATAGCAAGGAGTGGGATAGCTGGGTCATGTGGGGTCCCCAGGTCTGGTTGTTTGAGGAATCTCCATCCTGCTTTCCACAGTGGTTGTGCTAATTTGCAGTCCCACCAACAACACATGAGTGTATTTCCTCCCTACATCCTCACCAGCATTTATCATTTGTATTCTTGAAAATTGCCATTCGAACAGGTGAGATGAAATTACAGTGTGGTTTTATTGGTTGACATTTTCCTGATGCTAATTACGTCGAGCATTTTTTCATCTATTTGTTGGCCATTTTTATTCATGAAGACCAATGGAACTGAATAGAGGACACAGAGAGGAGCCCACGCAGACAACCCGTCATCCCATCTTTGACAAAACTGCCAAAAAACAAGATGGAGAAAAAGACAGCCGATTAAACAAATGGTGCTTGAAAAACTGACTGGCCATTTGTAAAAAATGGAACTGGACCCCTCTCCATTACGATGCACAAAGTCCGCGGATCAAACACCTAGACTCCCGGCTGCACCGGAAGGAGACACCAAGGGCCAACCTCCCTCACGCTGGCTCAGGCATTGACTCCCGCAGCAAGATCCCCAAAGCTCAAGAAGTAAAGCGAGAATCAATAAGTGGGATGGCACCAAATTGAAAAGCTTCTACACAGTAAAGGAAATGATTTAAAATGTGAAAAAAGATCCTACAGAACGGGAGGAGATCTCTTCTGACAGGGGATTAATATCCAGAATATATAAAGAACTCAAAAACTCAACACCAAAAAAACCCAAATAGCCCAATCAATAAATGGACAAATGACCTAAACAGACATTTCCCAAAAGAAGAAAGGCCACTGCAGTTTGGAAGGACAGCCACAACCGGCAACCTCCTCACTCCTGTGGCCATGAGAACCACATATAAGTTGAAAATTGATTTAATTTATTTTGTAATTAGATTCATGGAGACTTTTTTTTCTTAATTTAACCCAGAATAATTTTCATAGTTCCTTTTAGATCTTTGACACAAAGGCTTCTGATATTATTGATCAATTCAATCTTGACTGCTATGTTTTAATTTATGACCACTATAACCCTTGTAATTGGCCTTATCTTCTCATGCTTTGTAGCAAAACCCCACAGTGAGCCGTGATGGACTCATCTTTAACAGCTGTGCAGAGCGTTGCGCCACTTTCCTGAGTATTAATTCCACTGCTGACTTCATTTTAGCTTTATCTTGCATTCCCCTTAATCTCTGCTGATTTTACATTATGTGCCTTTCATTTCAGCTGCCTCAAATCCTTTCTCAAATGAGTCAGCTTTTAATTAATTAATTGATCCTGCTTCAGTATCATCCAAAAACTGAAATTGCGAACATCTATTAAGCATGCTCAGCTATAATTGAGTTCACAAATTTCCTTTCTGAAAGGGGCTAATTTCCATTAGTCATGCAGATGTAAAATAAAGAGTAAAGGAGACCCATGGAATGGCAGAGAGTATTTGCAAACCGTATACCAACAAAGGGTTAACATCCATAGGAGGAGCTCACTCAAAGAGGTAGCAAATCCCACCAATAACCCAATTAAAAAATGGAGCACAAGGACATCTTTCCAAAGAAGACACTGAGCCAACAGGTGCCTAAAGGTGCCCAACGTCACTTTTATTTTGGAAACGCCAATCAAATCCACAATAGGCCATCCCCTGCCCCCTGCCTGAGGGTGGTTATTATCAAGGAGACAAGAGGTCCATGTTGGCAGGACATGGAGAATAGGATCGCTGACCTACTGGGGTGGGAATGTTGATTGGGGCAGCCATTATGAAAATGGTATGAGGCTTCTCAAAAACTAAACATAGATCCACCGTCCAGTCAGCAGACCACCACTGGGTACAGACCCAGAGGAGCTGATGTCAGTGAGTCGAAGGGACGTGAGGACTCCTGTGGTCACCAATGCATTGCTATTACAGCCCAGGTACAGAATCACCCCAAGTGAATGGATGGAGAAAATGTAGGACACAGGCGAATGGAATACTGTTCAGCTCAGAACCTAAGGAAATCCTGTCGTTTCCAACACTGCACGTGAACACGGAAAACATTACGCTAAGTGGACCAAGCCAGGACGGGGACATACTGCTTCATTCTCACTTGTGAGTGGCAGTTAATCAATCAGACTCACAGAAGCAGAGCAGAGCAGTGGTGGCGAGAGCCGGGGGTGGGGACACGGGGTCATGCTGGTCGAAGGATACAAAAAGTTCTGGAGACCCAATACACAGCATGGTGACTCTAGTTGATGACACCGTATTTGTACCCTTGAAATTGACTAAAGGAGGTGATCTTAAGTATTCTTACCATACAAGACAGAGAACTATGTGAGGTGATGAATATGCTCCTTCATTTGTGGTGATAATTTCACAACCATAGTTTAATGCCCTGAATATGTACAATTTTTATTGATCAATCATACCTCAATATAGCTGAAAAAATAAACTAACCCATCATTAAAAATTTCTGCAAATAAAATAATAAAGACTTAAAATTCCCGGGAGACCAAGGCAGTCAGCCAGTAGATTCCACAGGCACAGGTACTGTGGAGAAGGCCTCAGCTCTTGCTGGCTGTCCCCTAGCTAGAAGCGTGTTGCAGGTTTCCATGTTGTGTGCCCTCACTGGCTCGGGAAGAACCCACCTTCTTCACACGCCTGCTCCCAGGAAGCACTCTGCTCAGCCTGGCTTCTCCTCTCACATTCTCCCGTCTCAGCAGCAGGAGGGCTCCTGGACCGGTGCTTGCTGAGCGCCAGCGTGCGAGAGATCGAGGGCGCAGATGGCGGCCCTCGGAGTCTGTCTGGGCAGCGGGCTTCGTCCTCAGCTCTGCTGGCCTCTCGCAGTGCTTGGTGGTGTTGTGGGGTCGTCCTGTGCGCAGCGGATGGCTGAGCAGTGCTGGTCTCTGTGCTCTAGAGGCCAGCGGCAGCCCTGTTGTCCCGGGTAACTGGGTCTCCAGACAGACCTGCTGTCCTGGTCAGCAAGATGACCCCGAGGGAGAGTCGCCAGCCCAGCAGGGGAGTCGGGCAACAGAAGAGGCGACTCCTAGGCCAGCCCTGGGGTGGTGGTCAGTGCCATGGGGTGTGCAGTGGGGATGGCCTGGGGGGTGGCCGAGGGCGGGGGAAGGGCTTCCTGGTGGTGGAGCTTGAGTGCAGACCTGGAAGACCACCCCCTTGGTGGCGGTGGCAGGCAGCAGCAGTGATGTCAGAGCTGGAGAGTGGGGTTTGGGGCCTAGTGGACCTTGGGCTGGGAGTGGAGAAGGGGAAGGTGGTAGTGAAGATGAGGTGAGGGTTGAGAAGGAGGAAGGGAACCGTCGGCCTGTCAGAGCAGGAAGCAGTTGGGGGCATCTCTGGTCCCCGTCAGGCGCATGCGCAGGCCCAAGTGCTCGCAGGACACACAGCGAGCCAGTGCTCCCCTGCAGCGGCTCCCCGACCAGCCCAGCCAACATCGGCTCAGGTTGCAAGGAAGCCCCCACCTCTACATTTCTTGGCCTCCACATCAGTTTCTACCTACCTCCAGGTTGTCCCGAGGGTGGACGTCACCTGTTGGTGGCTCGACAGCCCTGACTCCAGTTGCATTTCAGAACTGTGGAGTAAGCATCCGTCAAACCTAGTACAGCTCAGTACTTTCACTCTGTCCTGCGCCCCCGGCTTGAAAGTCAACAAACAAGCGAGACATCGAAGCCTGACGGGTGAAACCAAGCCAGAAGTCCAGATGAAAGCAGCCCTCAGCCCTCCCGGGCCCTCGACCTCCACCCAGGCTGCAGAGTGACCCTGGTCGCCACCACCCCTAGGTGCGGAGTGTGGGACAGTCCCCCTTCCCAGGCGCCAGCAATCTGGGGAGGAGGGCGGGAGCCCAGGTAGGCCCGTGTCTCTGCAGGAGCCTCTGTTGTTCCTTAGAGCTGCCGTGCTGCTCCAGGCTCAACCTGCCTTTACCGCCACTACCAGGAAGATGTGGAAGGACGTTACCATCCCCAGAAACAACGGCACAGCAGGGGCTGTAGGCACAGCCCCTGGAGAGTCCTACTTGAAAGAGGAGGTGCAGCACAGAGAAGCCAGCTTAGGCTCTGGCCACGTCCACACCACTCACATCACAACCAGAAACTTCTAGTTCAGGACCCCAGCCAGTTGACAGCATCCACAAAAACTGTCATTCACCTGAATAGAAGCAACTTCTTTTTCCACCTGCTTCAGAGGATCAATGCAGTCGACCACAAGCCTGGGAAATTACACTCCAGCCTACCCTTGGTGCCTCCAAAATTGAAATGAAGAGCCTCTGCTGAGCCTAGCCTCCTGCTGTGCAAACTGCTCTCCTGATTCTCCTTGGGCACCAGCGTCTGCACCGGGTTTCTTCTCCGTAGGTGCTGGGACCCTCTTGGAGACCCTCACCCTTGTTCTCACAGGTTCAGAGTAAAACACAGACTTCTCTGAAGGGGGACAGGCAGCCTGCTGGAGGGGTGGAGGCTGTGGCTGCCTCCTGGGGCTGTCACCACGTATGTGTGGTGTCAGGCAGGTGACTCTGCCAGCTGGGCTGCAGCATCCTTGCCTAAGAAGAGGGGCCGAGCCCAGTCGCAGTGGGTCATGTCTCAAGGGCATCTTTGCTACCAGTTCCTTTGTCTTATGGAGATGAATCCTTCCCAGAGCAACTCCGGTGCTAGGAGAGAGGCCAGGTTCACCCAGTGAGCAGCGGTCACTCCAGGGGAGGGGACAGGGGAGGGTGTGTGTGATCATCGTCTCCTGCTTTGTGGTTGCCTGGGTGGCCCCCATTTTGACTATCCTTCCTCCCTAAACAAGTATGATTTTGATAGGTCACATAGTATAATTTATTTTGTTTTCAATTCTGTGAAATGTATAGATGCAAGTTTCCAACTATTCCCTGAGTTCGCAAGCTTAAATTTCAGAAGCACACAGTGAGGCATGCTTTTTGAAATGCACTTTGAATTCTGGGTTTTGACTCACAAGTGTCCCTTGGCTTCCCTTGCTGCCCTCCTGGACTCCCGCAGGAGCCTGACCTTGGCCTACAGTCACGTGAATTCTACCTCCTTCCGCAGACTGCGGCAGAGAACCTGCATGCTCTGCCCCTGCGCTAGGGAAGGCAGCTGCGAACAGAGGGTACTCTCAGAGAAAGCCCTTCTAACCAATGAAAACCAAACTGGTTTAAAACCGTTCTTCTCTGGAACTCCCTCAGGTTTGGAACGCCCTTGCGGTTAGCACAGGGGTGTGAGCTCCATTGTCCTCTGGAGGTTCCACGAGGAGATGGACTTGGAGAGGCTGCTCCCTCTCCACTGACCCATGACAACCCTCTGAAGTTCCAGGTGGCCAGAGCCACGGAAATACGCAGGAAGAAGAGGGGCAGGGTCTCTGCGGTGCCCCGGGTGCTCTCCATCCAGCACACGCACCGTGCAGACTTCCCTCTCTGGACACGGGTTGTAAAGTGTTTAGGTGTCTGTAACGTGCGGTGAGTGGTTTTCACATTGTGCCACCCTAGAGGTGTCGGCCCGCTCAGCAGGGAGTCGGGGAGGAAGGAGGTGTTTTTCCTGAGGTCACGGGACCGCCAGCGTTGAGCACCGACCGCGAGACTCCTGACTCCTAGGCCACGGTGGCCTCTCCTGGGATGCGCAGACCCTCAGAATCCTGCAACACTTCACAGCGCCTTGATAGCTGGACCTCCTGCCCAGACCTCAAAATAAGTGCCCTGGGCAGCCCTGGCCAAATGGTGGCCCACGGCCTGTGGGGCTTCCTCAATTAGTTAAACCTCAAGCTGGACAAGAACAGCTGCCGGACTTCCTGGTGGCCACTCGGGAAGCAGCGTCCAGGGTCTTTGTCCCTGGGCCTCTCAGGGTGGAATGACCTTGCTTTTTCTCTGAGTTGAGGCACGATAGGCCTCAGTGCGGGTCTGGTGGGGGGGGTCACAAGTCTGTCCCCAGCTGTTCCCTTGAAGTCGTAGAAACCTGAACAGCCCCCTGCCTCTGGGGACACATGCCAACAGAGAGCCGCAGGTGGCCCTCTGGGGGCCGAGGCCAGGTCTCGCCCGTCCTGGCACCGAGGGGGCGCTGCCATGGCCTGGGTTTCTGATGGCCGTGAGGGAGGTTTACACCGTGGCAAGAGCAGGACGAGGCCCCACGGCACAGAGAAGCGTTTACAGAGGCGGGTCTGTCGGCCTCTCAGGAGCGCGTAGGAGGCGTGGGGCTCGGTGACAGTGTCAGTCCTGCAGCCCACTCCTCGATGCTGGGCCAGGCAGGTGAGTCAGTGTCCCTCACCCCTGTGCTGCCCAACGCAGTGGCCATGAGTCCCACGAGACTATCTAAACTCCCATTTAAATTAATTAAAACGGAATCAAATCAGAACTTTCAGTTTCTCAGTCACACTAGTCATAGTTCACAGCACAGGACGAACATCTCCACATGGGCTCCCAGATAGGTGACAGGGACAGCGGCTGGACAGTAGGGCTTCCTTATCATGGTTCCAGGGAAGGCAAGTCCAAGTCGGGGCGGCAGGTCATGTTTGAGGCGTGGGCCCTTCCTGGCTGGGCCAGCCGTCCTGTGCCCTGTCCTCACGTGCTGGGAGGAGTGCTGGCCCTCTTCCTCTTCTCACACGGATGCTGATCCTGCTGTGGCCCCTCCTTCGGGACCTCACCTGATCACTCCCGAAGGCCCTGTCCACACCATCCCACTGGGGGATGAGTTTCGAATAATGGACATTCAGTCCACAGCAGATGGACAAAATCGGCTCTAGAGAAATGATAAGTGGAGTCTGTCACTGCGTGGGCTAAGGAGGCACCAGTGTGGTTCAGCTAGGGACCCGGGTGGCCCAGCAGGGGTTCCTTCCCACCCAGATTGCTGTCTGGATGCCTCTGCCCTTGGGTTCACCCCTAGGGCCACCGCACATCCGCCTTCCCTGGCCTGGTAGGTGCCGACGGCACACCTGGGCCTGGCAGCTGGCTGACCACACAGGCTGAAGGCCACGTGTGTGAGGAGGCTCCTCAGAGCACCTCACCTCCTGCCGTCTCCTGTCAATGCAGGTTGTTTGTCTGCAGCCAGTGTGGACGGTCTCGGGGTCCGAAAGGTGAACTGCGAACAGAAGCCCAGGACGGTTCTGGGTCCAGCCTCGCTCTGCCTGGGCCAGGCTGGCTCATCACTCTTGAACTGTCTTTAACCAGCTCGAGGCTCCCACTAACAGGCCGGGGTGCCCTGGCCTGCGGCTCCGACAGCCAGGGCTGTGCTTGGTTCTGAGAGACTCGGTCAGCAAAGGGCAACGTTGAGAGACAGCTGCTTGTGTGACCTGGGGACAAGGGCAACAGAACCAAAGTAGGGGTTTTTGGGGGGGTGTACCAGGGTCGAACTCAGGGGCACTCAGTCACTGAGCCACATGCCCAGCCCTGTTTTGTATTTAATCTAGAGACAGGGTCTCACTGAGTTGCTTAGCTCCTTGCTGTTGCTGAGGCTGGCTTTGAACTCGCCATCCTCCTGAATCAGCCTCCTGAGCTGCGGGATCACAGGTGTGCGCCACTGCACCCAGCCTAAAATAGTCTAGACTTCCAGGTATTTCAGTGTGTGGCCTACACCTTGCCCTCTGCAGGTAGGCCCCTGGCTCCCTGCCGTCTGATTGACAGTTGGAAGGGGCTTGAGAAGATCCCTGATTTGACACTTTCCCCTCATGACACACTGGACCTATGTAAACCGAGGCTCGGAAATCCCAAAGACTCGCCCAGGGAGGGCAGAGCTGGCACACTAGCCACGAGCCTGCCCTCCTGCTTCCCAGAAGGCCAAGGCAGCCTTCCTCCAGGGGACCTGTCTCCTGTGGACCTGGACGGCTGTGAATCACACCCCTGTCGGCCCCTGTGGCTCATAACCACAGACCCTGGCCACCGTTACTGACACCCTGGCAAAACCAGGAGCACGAGGAAGGACAGGCTGAGCAGGGGGCTCCCCACGAGGACTGGAGGGACAGCAGAAACTTCAGGAGACTCTGCCTTGCCTTCCTGTGGAGAGTCGAGAGGAGACGGCACCCGGGCAAAGCAGGCTCCCATGGAAAAGGGGGTGAGTAGGAAACACTTCTGGGTCCTGCAGCTGAGCTGAGGGGTGGGCAGAGCCCAGGGACAGACCACTCCACAGACGGTGAGCGGAGCAGCTCCCAGAACAGGATGAGGAGCAGGGAGGGAGCAGGGAGAAGACGTAGGAGACCCGGAGCACAGACCAGGAAGCCTGACGTGTCATTCATGGAGGGACGAGGAAGGAGACAGGAGCAGGAACATAGGAGCACCAAACTCAGGACCCGAGGAAGAGCCACAGGTCAGCACAAGGGGCCAGGACGCCCTGCCTGGGGCTAGTTCTTCAAGACCCTCCCTTCAAAATACAAGAACTCAGGAGATGGTGTCATCCAACAAGTCTCCAGGAGGTGACCGGCATCGGACTCCTCACCAGCAAGGCTGGAATGAATGCCAGAACCCATCTCCCCGGCCTGAAGGCTTTGGACCTGGAGTTCTTTATCTAGCCGAACCACCCATCAGCTATGAGGGCAGATGAAGATATCGTCAAATTCCGAAGGCTTATAGTCATGAAAATGTTGGGCAGGGAGACTGAGTTCAGCAAATGAGAAAAAGCCAAGGAACGGGAGGCCGCACTGGAGTGTGACTGAAGTCAGTAAGAACATCAGGTGGAAACGCGTCACAGATTCACCTGACCTTAGGAAAGCGCTGAGGCCAGGTGCCGTGGCACACACCTGTCATCGCAGCAGCTCAGGAGGCTGAGGCAGGAGGATTGAGGAGTTCAAAGCCAGCCTCAGCAAAAGCAAGGCACCAAGCAACTCAGTGAGACCCTGTCTCTAAATAAAATACAAAAAAAGGCTGGGAGGGGGCTGGAATTGTGGCTCAGCGATAGAGCGCTCTCCTGGCACGGGCGGGACCCGGGTTCGATTCTCAGCACCACATAAAAATAAAGGCATGGTGTTGTGTCCATCTACAAAAAAAAAAAAAAAAAAAAAAAGAAGAAGAAGAAAAAAGAAAACATTCTCTCTCCCTAAAAAAAAAATAATTAAAAAAATAATAAGGCTGGGGGTGTGGCTCAGTGGTCAAGTGCCCCTGAGTTCAATCCCCAGTACTAAGTAAAAAGAAAGAAAGCGTCGAACATGACTAACAGTGACACAGTTGCTCCTGATAAGAGTCCCCGTCCCAGGCGTGATGAAAGGCATCTCAGCCAAGCCCACAGGCTTCCAGAAAATAGTCAACATGAGTCCCTGTGAGGAGGCGGAGAGAGAGGGCCGTGGGGAAGCCAAAGGCAGCGGTGTCCACGTGTCCAAGTGGCCTGAAGTCTGCAGACGCTGTCCGTCAAGGGCTGGAGGCTTCAGTGTGACTGACCTGCCACCACAGGGAAAGCAGAAGTGCCCACGTCACTAACACGAGGAGGGAAGAGCTGGGGTAGAGAGCCGGGCAGCGTGACATCTCAGCGTCATCCTGCCTGGCTCCGAGCAGCCGCCTCCGGCGTCCACTCCTCATAACTGGCAGATGCTCTTTCCACCCCACTCTGCAGATGAGGGAACTGAAGCGCCGTCCTCTTTCCTTTCCTGGAGGTCAGACAGCCGGTCACTAGATGCTTCCCATTCAAAATGCGAACCAGGCTGAACCCTCTGGAGACACGAGCATGATGCCTTGGTGGCACCTGTGTTACCAGTTCTGCTGATGCAGAGTCTGGGAGCTGAGGGGCCTGGCAGTACCAACCTAGGTTTCAGAGGATGCNCCCCGAGACGCCACCCCCCAGGAGGACGTCCTGGAGCGCCCCACGGGCCCACACCCACCCACGACGGGCAAGGCTAGCTTTCCAGCGTGAGCCACACACTGGACCCGCACTGCCCACCTCCCCATGCTCAGCTCGAGGGAGCGGAGAGCGGGTCTCCGCGGCTGGTCTGCACAGCCCTCTGCCCTCCCTGCTCGGAAGCCCCGTGTTGGGCTGCTCGCTCCTTTCACCTCCTTCTGCCCGTCTTGCCTGGCCGGACCCCAGCCTCATCTGGTCCTTGCTGCAGTTCACCAGTCGCACTCCCCAGATCTGAAGACCCGCAGTGGGTCTTCTTCCAAGCTCACACTGTGTGTCCGGAGGCCAACTCGGCCCAATGGAGGTTGCAAACGACGTCTCCAAAACCCTCCCGGTCACCCTCCCTCCATCCACCTTCTTCTCCCGCACTCTCCTTCCTTAAGTCCACAGTGGCTTCCTCGTCCCTGATAGCCATGCCACCCAGGAATCCCGCCTGCCGTCCTCCAGCTCCCCAGCCAGGGCTTTCGGTTACCTCCACCTGGACCACACTTCCTGTCTGCCGAGGACCTCCCTTACTGCTGCCCCCGTCCACACGCAGCAGCACCTCATCTCCCCCCTCCTCGTTTCCCTCATCGCACTTTCCACCAGGCGCCACGTAATTGCTCGCTTTCCACGTGCGTTGGCTTATCACCCGTGTCGTGCCCCAGTGTCAGCTCCCAGGGCGTGAGCCTGTGCCCGCGGCGCCTGTCCTGGAGCACAGCTGGTACACAGGAGGCACCTGATAAGTCCTCGTGGGGGTGAGCGAGCGCCCAGGGGTCCGTGGCACACGTGGCTGGCCAGGGGCTGCCGGTTGGCCCCAAGTGTGTGGGTGAAGGTGAAGATGGGAGGTCCCACGGGTCCCACCCTAACGGGCCGCCCTCGCCAGTCAGGGCGTGAGCCAGGCCTGCGTGAGCTGCGCTGTGGCTGGGATGTGGCTCGACTGGGTCCTCAAAGCTTGTGTGCGGGAAGCTCAGGCCCCGTGTGCTGGTGCTGAGGTGGTGCCACCTTTGGGGGTGGGGCTGCTGCAAGTGGGTGGGCCATCGGGGCACCTGACTCGAGGCATTAGTGTGGTTCTCGTGGGACTTAGCTCCCAGGGAGTGAGTTGCTTTAAAGAGGGACACAGCCTCGGAGTCCCACAGCCTTCCTGGCTTTCCATGTGGCCTTTCCCTCTCCCACAGGCCCCACCAAGAGGCGGTCTATCACATGTGACGTAGCCAGAAGAGCCCCGCCAGAGCCCGGAGGACGCTGTGCTGTGCATTTCAATCTCCGGGACTGTGAGATAAATGAACCTTTTGTTTTTATGAAGCACTCAGTATTGGGCATTTTGTCATAGTTACAGGAGATAGTCCAAGTGACAAGCTGAAAGCAAGAAAATCCACAGGAATGAATGAAGCAAGTTACAAAGCAGAGCCCCTCACGTGACTCTCAAGTTCAAAGGCACAGGGGGGCTCACACAATCATGCCTCTACTCGCAGGTGGAGTGTACGGACAGATACATGCAGAGCTGCCAACAGTGTCCTCTCTGGTCTATGGGTCAGGAAAGGTGAACAGCAATCACCCTCGGAATTCCTTGGTTATCTTTACAATGAGCATGAATCATGCTGAAAAATGCTTCTTTCTAAAAGTGTTCTGGGGAGGAGAAGGGAAGCCTGCTGATCTGAGCCCATGTCACTTGTACTCCTCCTCCTCGCAGGGTTAGGGGACAATGGGAGGAAGGGGGCATGTGACAGACCCCCCCACCCTGCACCAAAGTGAGGTGGGGACGAGGTCTCTGAACCCCACAGTTACTTCCCACCCAGTGATGGATAGAACTGTTCCCTCAATGGGAGCATGTGTCATCGGGGACCTGGGATCCTCAGAGGCCACGGTCCCCTCCACCAGGGTCAGGCCCAGAGCCCCCACCGGCTCTGCCATCCCTTCCCAGCGAACGTCCCCACACAGCCACGCACAGCAGCTGCGAAGCCTCAAATTCCTAGCTCACTTCTTCCATTCAGAATGAAATCATATTTGCTAATCTTCTCCATAAACATGTATTACAATCTTGGGATTTTATCAAACCGTGTACACAGAGTAATTATAGGAAGAATAGAGCAGTATTTGCATATCTAGTATTTAAAGGGTTACTTATGTAATTATTGAATGTATCTTAGAATAAGCTGCTCGCTCCCTTTCATCGTGAGCCAAACATTGGTTTTGAAAGGCATTCCTTTAAACTTCAATAATATAAAGGCACATAGTGATGTTAAGTCACGGCTCCAGCTTCAGTGAGTCAGACATGAAAGTGTTCCTGACTGGTGTCGTACGAGCAGGCGGACTTTAGGCACTTCCTTTAAAGCGCTTGAGTCCTGTCACTGCTGGGGACACAGGGATACCATCAGCAAGTGGAACGCAGGGCTGGGCCCTCTCTGGACAGGGCTGTCCTCCCTGACTGCTGTTGTTTTAAACTCCACATAACCAGCAGCCGGGCACCCAGACCCTGGAACCAGTACTGCGCCTCTGCCCCCGCCCTGGCCAGACCTCTGGGCAGGGGCGGGGGCGCAGAGGAGTGCAGGGCCAGCAAAGTCCACCCAGGGTCCAGCGGCACCTTAGGAAGAGGGGGAGGTGAGCTGACCACAAAGCAGAGGGCTCTGGCATTTTCAAAGCAGAGGCACTTTCCACCAAGAGCCACAGCTGGAGCCGAAGACCAGCAGGGCCGCAGCACTGACGTCGAAGGCATCAGCCAGCTGGCCGAGGGAGGCCAGGGTCTGGGCTAAGACAGCAGGCCAAAGCCCACACCGACTTCACCCCCCACCGGCTCACACCCCCACTGGCACACATCTGCACTCATAGGCAATGTGCACACAGCTGCTCATGCTCACATGCACACACCCCCACACATGCACACCTGTGCACACTCATGCTCACGTGCACACAGCCACACATGTGCACTCTCATGGTCACTTACACACACACATGTGCTGCTCTGCTTGGAAGTCTTCAGCGAGAACTTCAATCTGAGGGTCGAGGTGAACAGGACCCCCAACTCTGACGCGCCTCCCGGGAGAGCAGCCACACCTCTGACCCCCACACTGTGAAGGACCGAGTGTCTTGAACCCTGGTCAGCTGCAGGAGAACACATCCTACAGGGACTTCAGTCTGAGGTCGCTTTTAGGTGACTAGTGGTGGGTGAAACAACAAGGCACGGTGCTAAAACTCCTCACACTAACAAAGACATTCAGATAAATCAATCAGTCTCAGTGTGTTGAAAACACTTGAAGGACTTTCATGACATTCATTTGACATCTGGTAATAACCTTGATATTTTCAAAGTATTTTTTTCTTCCTTTCCAGAATTGCCAGGGAGCTTTCTGTGCCCTGGGCTGTGTGGCTTTGTTATGTTTAGCTTCCCTTTCGACATGTATGAAATCAGGTGTTATAAAAAGAACACAGAGCTGCAAACTAGGTGCCTGGTGTTCTAGACTTACCACTTTCCACATGGCTCTGGGCAAGTTCCTTCACCCATGAAAGGAAGGGGTGAAAGTCGGAAGGGCTCTGAGGTCCCGTGGAGCCGGGTTTCAGAAGTCTTTATTCCCCGGCACGTCAAGCCTTGTCTCCACTGAGATTTTAATCTTGGCTACACTTTCGAAGCTGGGGAGCTTAAGGGAATACTATGCCTGGGCTGCCAGCGCTTACCCTGGGCGGGGCCTGGGCATATGGAAGCCGGCACAGGTGATTTCACTGTGCAGCCAAGACAGAACCGTGGGCTGAGAAGGTAGAGAGCTGTTGTCACTAAGTTGGTGAAACTAGGGTGCATGAAGCCATCAGCCTCACCTGGGTGGCCAGCAGGGACCCACGAAGGTCCATAGTGGCAGGGCAGGGGGCCATGGCTGAGTGGAACCATGACTTCTGGAATCCATCCCAAGTGGCAATAGCTTCTTTTGTTCTGATAGGGCCAAGAGGTGGGCATGTGACCCAGGAGGGCCGTAGATGAGGCTCAGCCTCCTGGATGCAGGGGTGGATTGGCCAAGAGGTGGGCTTGGGGCAGAGAAGTGGCTAGTCATCTCAGAGACTAATGTGGTGACTTGGTGAGGCCCGTCTGTCTCTCCTCTGTAAGGACTGTCCAGGTCTGACCGTGAGTTCCCACCACAGTACACAACACCTACCTGAAGACAGAGCCAGGCTCAGCAGCAGAGGGCTGAGCCAGCTCATGAGCTCGGGAGATGCTGTCGGAGCACCTGGATCTGGGTGTGCAGGCCACTGCCCTGCGAACCCCAACGTGTGAAGGGCTGCTGTCCTCTCGGCAGCTGGTGGAGGGCCCCTCACACTCCCACAGTGACAGGGGATTGGACACCATCCGCACAAGGTGACCGCACACAGGGTGAGGTACCTGGTACAGCTGGATACAGGCGTAAATGAGCGTGAGGAGTGACCAGAGAGAAATGGCCTTCCACAGACCCTTTGGTCTGCAAGTGAGTCCCTTTGTCACTTTTGGAGAGAGATGGTGCTCTGCAATTGAGAACAATTATCCAGAGCTCAAAGTGCGGGAGCCGTGGGGCTCCAGGTCCCCTCACAGACTTCCCTTGGCAGGTGGGACCCAAGGGCCTGGGAGCTTGTCCCTCATGCCTCTCTTGGACCTCACTGCAGACCTACCAACCGAATGCTCATTTGAACAGAACTCCCAGGTGATACCTGTGCACATGAAAGTCTGAGAAATGCTGCTCTATAAAATCCATATGGCCAAATGGCTTGCCCAGAGAATTATGAATATGTACAGCAAAACCCTATTATCATCAGTTCCAAGGGGCAAAGAAATAATCCGTCTCTAAGTGGGGGAAAATAGCACAGAATGTCAGCCCTGAAACTGGGTCGCCGTTGTGGGGAATTTGGGATTTGAATTCTGCAAGGAGGGATCAGGGGAGGGGATGTGGCAGAAGAGGCTCAGTGCTGCACACGTGAGCTCGTCTCTCCTGCAGACCTCGAGGTGCCTCCTGAGCAGGTGTTCAAACCACGGAGGTGGAAGTTCTGAGCCGAGGCCGCGGCCCACTCACCTGTCCAGAGCACTGCAGACTCCAGGGTCCTCTCCGGAGTGGCCACCCAGAGCTGGGACTGGCCACTGTGGGAGGGCCAGCATCTTGGCCGAACCTAGGGAACCCCTGTGTCCAGAGCCTGTTGAAGCTGTGTCATAGAGTTGACGGCACTCTGGTGTCGGGGGAGGAGGGAGGCAAGGAGGACAGCCTCACAGATGGCCTCTGGAGGGTCACATGAGGTCAAGGCAGGCCAGGCAGCTGGCCAGGAAAGGAGCATGTGCAGGTGGGTCGAGTGAACGTGGGTTCTGGAAGAGATGCCTACAGGCAGGTGTCTATGTGGGAGGTGACATCTCACATGGCTTCAGAGGAGGGCAGGGAGAGCAATGCTTGTCAGACCCAAGCTTCTGGCTGGGTGCTGAACAGGCCCTGACCTCCTCAGATCTTGCTATTCCTGCAGCAAAGGCCAGCCATGTTCCAGCTCAGAGGCCAGGGCCCACCCACTACCCCCCAGTCCCTATGCAAGCATTGCTGCTGGGATGTCCTCACATGGTGGGGTGTCACAGGTCTACCTGCTCAGGCACAGAACCAGCCCAAGTGACACAAGGGCCACAGTCAGCAGGCCCAGACACACACATTCAAGCAAACACACACACACACACACACACACACACACACACCATAAATATGTACATCAGACACAAGTGCATGCACACACAGGCAGACACACATGCTGTCACACACAGGTGCACACACACGTTATTTTCACGGTGGTGCTGCCCCTGCTGCTAGTTCTTCCTAGAAGCAGATTTAACATCTGGCTGTGCCTGAAGATCAGAGAAGTCGGATCTCAGAAGACCAAGAGCACGTGTGCAGTGCAGGAAAGCCCAGCAGGCAGCGATGGCCTGGGCGGTGGAACAGACCAGGGCCAGAATAGCACACACCCCTCGGGCAGCACCCCACTGTGGGCTTGTCAAAGGCTCCACATACCATCCTTATCGGGCACAGTGCCCTCAGCTTCACTGTGTGCCCTCAGTGCCCACACTCACAGGGACTCCAGAATCTGCCAGTGCTCTAGGCCGAGGATATGGGGATAGGTACAGGGCACTCGTGGGCTCCTGGTTGGAGAACTGGATCGCAGACTCCACCCACAGCTGCACAGTGTGAGCCCACGGGAGTGTCGGATAGTGTCAGCATCCGCCTGACGTCCTGCAGGCAGGGCCCTGACCGTGGCTTCACCCCTGTCCCCAAGTGGTGTCACGTGGCTCATCTCACCTCCACGTGCCTGTTTCCTTGTCTATGAAATTGGCACGGCACCCGCTGCCTCTGGGGCCTGGGGAAACTCAGGTTGCTGAGGGGCCAGGAGAGCCGGGGCTCCACGCTCGGTGTCCAGCCTCTGGGATGACCAGAAAGGAGGAGTGTGGTGATGGCCTGGAGGGTGGACGGGATTGGGAGATTCCAGCAGGGGAATTCCAGCACCTCCTCCACCCAGCACGGCGGCTGCACCATGAGAGCGCGTGGGAACCTGCCCGGCAGGGCTGCTGGGCACAGCTGCTGGCCCTGGACCTCCTTCCGACCCCGATACCAGCCCTGTGGCCTCTGATACCCACGGGACCCTGATTTTGAGTCTCTGACTTCAGAAGGCTGAGCCAGATTCTGCAAGTCCTGCAAGGTCCCCTCCTCGCTCTAGGACATGATGGAATCCCAGCCAGGGATGAGGGCCGCCCGAGCACACAGGTGAAGGAGCAAAGCTGCAGATGGCCTAATGGGCCTCGGAGCTGTCTTGGAAGAACAAAGATCATCTAACTGCTTTAATAAGGAAAGAAAAACATAACTAGCTTGAATTATTGACGCTTCCTTTCACCTTTTGCCAAGTTCGACTTGAATTCATTTGAAAGAAAACTGTTGCTGATTGCACAAGCCACGGAACCTGGTTTACACTTAGCAATCCCTTCATTTAACCAATTAGGGCTGAGAATGTAGAAAAGCAGGGAAATAATATGTCTCTGAAAGGGTCATTCAGTTCACTTTAAAACTGAGAGATCCTAAGGAATAATTAGATGAGTCTAAGTTCCACATAATTGTCAATAGCTCTGATGTGTGTTGGGGTGTTAAATAAAGTAGGGTCACGTTGGGCACGAATTTTAAATAAAAGCAATCATTGCTGAACTATCCACTGCTTCCTCCCCCACCCCCACGGCTCCCGAGAACCTGTCACCAGGCCCACAGCACCAGGTGAGGACTTGGTTCCCTGCTCACCATGATGGGAACCGTGGAGAAGTCAGAGGGGACGAGGGAGCTGGTGCCCCTGCACAGTGACTGCAGCCCTGACTCCAAGCAGACCCCCAGGGAGCCAGGACAGGAAGCTCATGTCTGAAGCAGGAGGCCTTGCAGGGGCCACCTCTGTGCTCAATATCAGAGCCATGCTGGACTCCTGATGAAGTGACCGCCCACAGCAGGGAGGGTCTGGGTGGAAAGGTCGAAGGGCAGGCAAGTCTTGCTTCTTAGGAAGAGTGACAGATGGCTCAGGTGAGGAGGAAGGGAAGGTCCCCACACCCGATGCAGTGCCTGAGAACGTCACAGGGACTTCCTCCTAGCCTAGGATGAAGAAGAAAGGGGTGTGCCCAGGGGGCTCCCATGTCTAATCATGAGGATGCTCCCAGGTGATAGCCCCAGCACACACGTAGAAATACTCCCAGGAAACAGGCAGATGGAACAATCATGCAGGAAAGCCCAACGCAGACCAAGAGGTGTGGCTAATAACCAGGTGAGGGCTAATTAAAGCCTTCTCGTCTTCCAGTGGGAAAGTTGGCCACGCTGGTTTCGCTCACGTGCAGGGTGCTCTCGGGCTCACTGAGGCTGGCGTCTGGCCATCCCAGTTTTGTAACATGTGGCACGCTGACTTCACAGACAGATGGAGTCTGTGACCGACCCATATCCAGCCCCTCCCCTGAGCTCAGAAGTGGACGACCAAACCCAAGCCCTAGCTCTGGCAGAAAGAGAGTCCCCAAGTCACGTTACAGAACACGAGGCCCTGGAAGAGCAGCCCCCAGGCTGGCAGGAGCGTCCCTGGAGCCGGGCTGCAGGGCCAGGGCCACGGCACTTACGAGTCCCCCTGGAGCCAGACCATGGGCCCTGCCCTGTGGCTGGTGCCCGCCCGAGGCAGCCCTGGCAGAGGCAGTGTGCCACCACGTCACCAGTCACCAAGAAGCGTGTCCTCCTGCCTCCCGCCAGGCTGGGCCTGGCTGCGCCAGCTCTGCGAGGCTCTGTGTCATGCGGCTTCTACAGGCTCCACGCTGAGGCCCTCAAGGCTCACAGCACCCTATTCAGGAGCAAGATGGCCACTGCTGTCCCCACCTGGACGCTTAGAGCGCAGAGAGCAGCCTCTGGGCTCTCTTGCAGCATCAGGGACCCTCCCCAGAAGCCCCGGAGGCCGCCCCTAGCTCTCACTCTCTTCCTGCGTTGATTGTCCCAGGGAAGGGGCCGTGGTTGGAACGTGTCCCGGGGCAAACCCTCAAGCCGCAGTGCTGACAGGTGGGACCTGTAACAGGCCAGAGGTCACAGGGTGCTGCCCTCACGCATGGGTTAATGCCGTTGCGGAGCGTGTCTCATGAGAATGATCTAGTCTCCTGTCCCCCATGGCCGCTGTAGCAGAAGACCCTCTCCAGAGACCGGCACCTTGATCTTGGCCTCCAGAACCCTCAGAAATAGGTTCCCTGTCTTTACAAGTCGTCCATCTCTGGCTCTGTTACAGCAGCACGAGGAAGACTGGGACAGGAGACCAGAACGAGGCGTGGGGCTGCTGCTGTGAGGGCTGCCCTCATGCAGTCCTTGGTGACAGGTGCGTCCTGAGGAGCACGACACTGTGGTTCTGTCCCTGGGTGGAGGCTGGAGGAGTCCTGAGGAGTCCCAGTGGCTGTGAGCAGGGCACAGTGACCATTCTAGAGAGGGTCCAGAAGAGAAGAGTAGCTGTGCCCCCCACACCCTCCCACCACGACTAGCTACCTCGCCCAGGAGATCCAGTGGCCGTGCCCCAGAACCTCGGCCCCTGTGAGCTTAAGGTAAATCTTTCCTCCCTGAAAACCCGATCCATTCAGGTGTCACAGCCACGGAAACCTCCTAACACACCACGTAAAGGAAGGAAAGGTGTGCTCAGGAGAGAGCGCTTGGGTGGGCCAGAGCGACCTGGGCTAAAGGGCTCACTGGGGAGAAGGGCCAAGTGCTAGCTACCATGACATCAGGAGGAGCCCAAACCCTCCACTGCAGGCCAGAGCAGGACCACAGGGCCCGACTTGCAGCGAGGCCCCTAAAGGACCTCAGCATTCACTGCCCTGTGATCCTTAAAGGTCCACTCTCCACAGCCTGGTGCTGTGCTCCTCAGCTGCCCAGCCACGGCTCAAGGGGTCCCAGGCATAGCTCAGGTGGCTGATCTGGAGACACGAGCATGATGCCTTGGTGGCACCTGTGTTACCAGTTCTGCTGATGCAGAGTCTGGGAGCTGAGGGGCCTGGCAGTACCAACCTAGGTTTCAGAGGATGCCATGGACAGCCTGGGACCCAGAGAGAGACCTACAGCACGGTGTTGCAGAGAGTGTCCCCCAGGGCACTCCCTCCTTGTCCTGTTTGGATCTGAGGTACCCCAAGCCTCCTATTAGTGAAGCAATGTTCAGACGTGGGATGACCAGACTGTGAGGGCTGTGAGCTGATCAGTCCATCCCAGTGTGTGTGGACGCGCTGGGTGGAGCTGTAGGCAGGTGGGCGTGGCTGGAGGAGATGGTCACTGAGGGCTGCCCTGGAAGGGGACATCTTCCCTGTGGCCCCTTCCCCAACCTGGGCCTAGAGCAATGGAGTCAGCAGTGTATGGACTGAGACCTCTGGAACCGTGAGCCCCAATAAACTTTCACTCGTCCAAGTCATTCTTGTTGGGTATTTTTTGTCACAGTCATGCAAAAACTGACTAAAGTGCTTGAGCCATGGGTGCAGGGGCAGGACCAATGGAACCAGAGCCATCGAGCTCTAGAGAGCTGCAGGTGGGTCTCACTGGGGGAGCCACCTTGGGCTGAGCCAGCAAGCCACAGGAGCAAGGCTGCCTGGAGCTATGGGGCCAGCCCAATGTGTCCAGAGCATGGGAGAGACCATCCTGGAGACTCCAGACTCAGTGCCGCTGTCCTCACGGGGAGATTGCTGCTGTTGTCACAGGAGTGGGCCCCTCATATTGAGAGTGAGTTTATTATAAAGGCAAGCCTGTCCTTGTGCCTTCATCCCCTTTCCGCCTTCCGCCATGGGATGACACCACCAAAGGCCCCACCAGACGCAGCCCCCAACCTTGAACTTTCTAGCTTTCCGAGCAATGAGAAGTAAATCTGTTCCTTATGAATTCCCTAGTCTGCTGTTCTGTTAGAGCAGCAGAGAAGGAACCAGATGAGGACGATGGGGGTTGCCTCCACGGGGGACCCTCCACTCTCCCCTGGAGGCGGGAGTGTGGGCAGTCCCACCAGACCCTCTCCACGCAAAATCTGGGTTTAACTGTGGTGAGAAGGAGGCGTGAAGCCCGAGAATCTACCTACAAAGTTTTCATCTGGCTTCAAAATACCTCAAGGATTTTTTCTATTTTGGTTTCCGGAACATTTTGAGATAATAACTTAGTTTTACTTTTATCACCTCATTTCCCCTTTCTCCTCACCACCGTTCAGGTTTGTGGAGGTACACAGATGCTGTATGGGGAGGTCCATTGGTGCCTAATTGGCCTGTGACCTGGACGGCTGCCCTGGAGGCAGATACAGACAGGAAGCAAGTCCCACAAGACCCTGCAGGCCCCCAGCCGGTTCCTCAGCAGGTCCCCAGCAGGACACCCAGCAGGCCCCCCAAGCAAGTCTTCTTTAGCAGGTCCCCTCAACAGGCTCCCAAAGCAGGCCCCCCCGCAACCTCAGGAGGTCCTCCCAGCAGGACCCCCAGCAGGCCCCTCAGAGGGCCCTGTAGTCTCCCAGAAGGTCCTGCAGACCCCCTCAGGCCCTGGCAGGGAAGGGAGTCAGCAGAAAGTCTCAGCAGAGGGTAGTGCCCAGCCCAGCACTATCAGGGCCAGGGGAGATGCCAAGCCTAAAGAGACAGAATGGCCATGGTGGCCTGGGGGACCTTCATCTGCCCGGCAACCTCTTGATCCTGCTGACACCTTGGCCTAGGGCAAGAGTGCGTGCTCTGTAGCCCGGGGTTCCACGGCAGCAGTGAAGCGCCACCGTCTAGTGTGAGGGTTTGAGTCCTGGTGCTGACGCTCAGCTGTGAGACCCCCGCTGACTCACGGAGCCGGTGCCCGGTTTCCCCACCTGTAGACCAGGGTTACCCAGTCTCCTGGTACAAAATCACCTCTAAGGAAGCGTGGATTCCAGTTCTTAAGTGGACTCAGACCCAGACATGATTCAGACACAACCCTGCCACGCTTCCTGTGACATCGGGGGCATCGACTGAGCCTTTCTGCCCCCTGCCCTACAGGACCACAGAAGCCTGGGAGGCCCAGACCTCAGGAGCCTCCCACAAGGAACACCCCCAACGCTCTGCAGAAGTAATGTGTGTGCCTTTAGCATGCCTCCTTCCCTGCCAGGGCCTGAGGGGGTCTGCAGGACCTTCTGGGAGACTACAGGGCCACCTGGAAGGCAGGCCGAACCTAACTGAAGGCAAATCTAGAGACAGGAGGAAATGAGCTTGAAGCTGGCCTGGGCCGGGTCAGGGAGTGGAGGTGGACTACCACGACTCTTAGCCAAGGGAGGGTCAGGGAACAGTGGGGCCATCACCACCCACAGGAAGACCCCAGAGGCCCGCAGCACTTTCCCACAAGGCTGAGAGGAGCCGACCCGGTGTTCCTCCTACAGGAGAAGGGCCTTCGAGGGGCAGGCGGCTGGTGGCATGGGCTATGCCATCGATGACTCGTGGCTTTCCAGAAAAGTGGCTTTTAGAGGAACGGGGACCGCCTTCAGCTGGGAGCGGGCTCTCGCCAGGCCAGGGTGCGTCCGCAGCACTGTGTGCGCGTGCCCGTCAGCAAATGAGCTTCATGGGACAGCGTCCACCTCACCCTCCTCCACAAGGTGTCCTCCCTCTTTCTGTTTTATGTTATCCATTTCTTTTTTAATGTAAGTGCTGGTCATGACCCACCAGATTGATTTAAAAATCCACTAATGGTTTGTAACTTACAGTTTTCAGAGCTGTGCTGTGGAAGACAGGAAAGGAAGGCACTGGCTGGCGGGAGGGGCGGCCACCCGCGCACGGCAGAGCTGGCCATGTGTCTCGGGGAATGTGGGTCAGGGGCCTGCTGTCCAGGGGAGTTCCTTCTGCCCTGCTGTTCAGGGGCCATTGACAGCACCCCTTCCACATTCACTGCATGCCCAGGTGGGATGGCAAATGGCACACGCACCCTGGATCCATGTGGCCACCATGCAGCTGAGAGTCTGCAAGCCAGGCCTGAGCAGCACACCACTCGCCCGGCCTCCTGGAGGGCAGGCAAGGTGCAGTCCTCCCAGGGGACTGAAGCTGAGATCAGCCACTTGACTTGCTTGAGGTGGCCCCCGTAGGTGGCCAATCTATCAGGATCCCAGCTGATGTGGAGCAGCTGGGCTTCCTGGAGACTGAGCTCGAGGCAGGTCTGGAGGCAAGGACAATGCCAGGGATTCGGAGGCCAGGGGACTGTGTGACAGCATGGAGCAGGTAGGCTGAGAGGGGTTTGCTGGAGCAGGAGAGGACCCACAGCCACAGCCATCTGTCTGCAGCCGGCCCCTGGGGCACCAGCAGACTCTTGGTGAATGAATGAATGAGGTTCTCCTAGCTCAGGGGAGGTAAGGACCGGGAGGCCAGGGCAGAACTGCACGGACAGCTCCAGGTTCCCCGGTGCCCTGGCTTTAAGGGAGCAGGGGAGCCTGTCCTCCCACCCCTGCATGGCAGAAGCCCCCTCTTCGCCTGCCTTTGAAGCCCAGATGGAACCCTGCAGGCCTGTTGGGGCTCCCACTTCAAAGGGCCTGGCACGCCGGGATTCCCCGCCAGAGTGAGCCCGGGGCACCGAGCACTGACGGGGAAACTCCAGCCGGGAGGGGGCAGCAGCCCTGGGAGACGGGGCTTCCCGGGGTGGTGGGAGACTTCCTGGGCCTCCAATGTACACCCAAACCAAAGGGTCCTCCTTGAGGCCCAAGACCCCCAACAAGATGCCATCCTGGGGGAGGTGCCAAGACCTGCATGACCTGCCCCGCCTGGCTTCCTTCCTTCACTCACCTGTGATCCACTGGACAGGTCTGCATCCAGCACCTTCCTCCTGTCCTCAGAGTCTTGGCCAGGGCCCTCTCCCAAGGCCTGTGACCACCTCAGGGAGGGGCCTGGGGCCTCCTGGACATCTGTGAGTGGGGTTTTGCGTTTGTGTTCTGAGGACCGCAACGTGGTGGCAGGTGGGCAACACTAAACTGTAGAATGGCCAATAAGCTCGTCCAAGACAGAGAGCCAAGGTCAAGGTGCCCGCGAAGATGACAGGGGACTTTCTGCCTTCCTCTTAGACAGTTTTCATTTCAACCTAATGTTGATCTCCCAACTTTTATACAGTGAAACTGTTTTACTTTTAAATACGAAAAAAGGTAGTTTAGGTGCTTTTTAAAACAAAAGTGGTTTTGATGGCATTGGGGGAAAACTTCTGCCAGACCCATGGAGTGCCACAGAGCAAGCACGAGCTGAGTCCAAAGGATGCCTATGTGTGACATCGATGAGGGAAGTGTTTGTGAATACTCACTGCACCCATGAACAGGAAGGAGGAGCAGACCGGGCTGCAGGGATTCCCTGGGCACTGGGACTGTGGGTGTTATGTGGTCCTTTTCATCTTCTGCAAAGGACATGCACTGTTTTAAAATCAACAAGCAGCTATTGCTCCTCTCGTTGTGGTGGATTATCCACAGCATAAAATATACGTGACATAGAATCGACCCTTTAGCCATTTTTACCTGCACACCTGGGAGGCTCCCGTACACCACGAGGTCGCCCAGCCACCACCACCTTCACCTCCAGCACGGAACGGCAGCTTTGTCCCTGAGGGACACCAGCTCCCAGCCCTCCAGCCCTCCACCATCCTGCTGTCTGTGTCTGTGAGCTTGACTGCCCTTGGTGCCTCATGGAGGTAGACGCAGGGGGTATCTGCTCTTTGGGACTGGCAATGTCCTCAAGGCTCATGCATGTTGTGGCCGATGCCGGGATGTCCTTCCTTCTTAAAGCCAAGTAGCTTTTGCCTGTGCCACATTGCTGGCCTGTCCATCTGATTGACACTGGGGCTGCCTCCACCTTTGGCTACTGGGACTAATCCTGCTATGCACACCGGTGCACAAACACCCTCTGAGACCCTGGTGTCACCGTCCGTGGGTATGTGCCCAGCAGTGGTGCTGGGTCACTCGGTGAGTCACTCCCACCAGCCAGGCAGGGTCTCAGCTTCTCTTGCTATTTTCTGCCGCAGTTGGGTATTTTTTAATAGTAGCCATCCTAATAGGTGTGAGCAGTAGCTCACTGGGGTTCTGTTTTTCATTTCCCTAATAGGTAACTGAGCATCTCTTCACATACTTATTGGCTCTATGTAATACCTGTCTTCTGTGGAAAAAAGCCTGCTCAAGTCCTTCATCTATTTATAATCGGGTTGTTCATTCTTGTTGATATTATCAAGTGCCAGACAGTCTTTGTAGATCCTAAATATCGACCTTTATCTGATACAGGATTTGCAAATATTTGCTCCCGCTGCATGAATCTAACTTATTTCTTTCTTTTTTGCTCGTGATTTTGAGGTAATATCCAATAAATTACAGACAAGCCCAGAGTCGTGAAGGTCTTTCCCTTTGTTTCCTTCTGAGCGTTACAGTTCAGCACGTATGTTTTGGCCTTTGATCTATAACAGTTATTTCCTGACAACTTCCCTTTTCTGTCTCTCTCTCTACTTGCCTTTCTGCCTCACAAATACTTAGAAGAATGAATGGGCTTCCGGATGAACATGTCTGGTGAGGCCGACCTGGTCTGGCCAGTCATGGAAAGGCAGACACAGCTGCGGCCCTGGAGTCCTGGCCCCTGGGCCCCTCACCCACCCACCCAGAGCCTGTGCTGTCCACATTTCTGGGGGTCACCCTCATGATGCTTTTTAGCCGCCAAATGGGATGCTGGGCTTGCTCTGCTCAGAAGTCCATTCTGGATCCTTCACACTTGAGACCCAGGAGAAGACGACTAATCAGAAAAGCAAGCTCCAGCCATGTGCTCTCCCTTCTGATCAGCATTCTGACCTAATCAGGGAACTTGCTGATCCCTTTTTGAGGGCTTATGACGTTAAGTGCTGATTTGGTCAGCAATCTTGCAGGCAAGGAGAGGAGAGAGATTTCATTAGAGGGTAGCATAGTGAACTCTTCCCTTTCTTCATGCCTGAACCCCTGAGGCCTAGGGACAGGAATGCCACATCCTACCACTCCCAACACCCAGTCAGCGTCACAAATACCACCACCCAGGCACTTCAGCAGACCCATATACCAAACAGCAGTCTGTGACCCGCCACTCCACCCGTCCACCCGTCCACCCCCTCTTCCCTCTGTCCACCCATCTATCCATTCTCCCACTAGTCCACTTACCCACCCACTCCCCCACCTATCCACCCATCCATGCATTCACCTACTGGTCTGTTCATCCCCTGGTCCCTCCATCCATTCGTCCACCCATCCATACATTTATCTACCATCTACCACCCACCTACCCACCCACCCACCAACCCATCTATCCTTCCATTCACTCATCTGTGCAGAAAATATTTAGCCTATGCCTATTATGAATAAATAAAGGTTTTATGAGATTTTATAAGATACTGAGGCAGTCAAATCCAATCAGAGGAGAAAAAAATAATATGTCAAAAGTAAAAAAATGGAGATTATTTGAGTAGTGATCTAAAACACTATGAAACAATAAAATGGAGTACTCTTATGGAGAGCAATGGCGGGATGGGGCAGCAGGGGAGTCCCTTCGTAGGAGGAGAGTCTGCACTGAGAGCTGAGCCACTCAGCAAACCCTGGGGCGTAAGAGGTGGGTGAAGGACAGGTGGCCTAGAGGACCCTGAGGCCCTGTCCCACCAAGCAGAGCAGGCATGGAGACAGGGCAGCCTGCCACCAAATGCCACCCCCCCACCACCACTGAACGCACTGCTGTGAGGTGGTGGCTCAGCCAGGATTTCCCAGGCCACTGCCCCAGGGACCATGCGACACCTGTGTGTGAGCAGAGGGCGTGTGCCACTCCCAGCTAAGCAAGTCAGTGGTCTTGGTCCCCTCGGAGCTCCTGCCCTGTCTGCAGGCCCCACAATCGCTGAACTCCCATGGGGCCACATTCCTCACGACTGGGTGGTGCGTCGCCATCACAGGCCGGGCCAGCAGTCACCTTGCACAGCGGATGTGCCCACGAGCAGGGAGGCAGACACACCCTCCACACCACACGGCTCCTGGGGTTCTGAGTCCCCCTTCTGAGGCGTCACGTGAGTGAGGAAGCAGAGTGACGTCCCGCCCCAGCTGGCTAGTGGAGTGACTGCAATAATAACCAGCGAGATCTCTCAGGCTGGAAATGAGAATGAGCAAATAAATCAGGCGCTAACTATGGGCTGTTCCAGAGCACGGGGGAGCAGAGCGGGCCTGGCCGCGCACCTCGCAGTGGGCCAGGCCCGCCTTCAGGTCCTCATCCCCCCACGGTGCTGTTATCTTAATCACGGTGAGTTCTGCGAGGAAATACAAATGAGTGTGTCCCATCTGATTATTAAATGCAAGGACAGTTCAACCATGTCCTCAAAACTGTTAATACTCAGAGGGGGAAAGTGCCGCCACTTCTTATTAATTCTGACTTCACTGCCCTGGTTGAAGCCAAGAACCTGGGCAAGCAGAGGGGGTGGTTATTCCAAATAGCCTAGACACCCCCGGAGGGGACAAGAGGAGACTAAGTGGCCCTGAGTTTTAAATATGAACGCTCCAATTTAATAAGAATCCTACTGATAAGAATGATAAAATGAATATTGAGAAGGACAGGTGCCACTGACTGAATTCCTCCTAAGGGACAGCACCGTGGTGGCCTTCACTATCCCCACTTATCGGATGAGGAACCCCAGACATTGAGACATGCTCGAATTGCTCAGCAGAGGCAAGGTGTGAACCCAGGTCTGTGTGACTGCAGACTCCATCCTTCCCTCTCTGCCCAGGCGGCCTGAGCTCTGTCCAGCAGTAGTCGGGGTTGAGCCACAGGGTGACGCAGGAGAGGCTCCATTACATGGGCTTCTCTCTGCAGGACCCCTCAGACAGAGGCTTCACTAGCAAACGTGCATTCTGCGTGCACGCAGGGACGTGCCGCCTGCCCTGGGCCGCTCTCAGGAGAGCTCAGAGGCTCTTCCACTTGAAAGATCCTTAGCGGGGTGCCTCCCCTGTCTGGTGGGACCTGGATCCTCTGAGCACCCTCCCCAGTAGGTGGGCGGGGGACCAGATTGCCAGGGTCTGGGTCCTGGTGCAACCACTTGAAAGTGATGTGCCCAGGCTAGCTGAAGACCCTCTACCCCAGCCTCTGCAGCTGGAAACGTGAGTGCAACGCTTCTGCCCTGCGGGGGCGGTGGGGGGGGGGACTGGCCGGGCTGTTCCCTGGCTCACTGCCACTCCAGCAGCAGCCAGGAGCCCGGGGTCACCTGTCTTTGCTGCCCGGCGGTCCTGTGGGCATGTTCCTTGTGTGTGTGTAGCTCTGATGTTTGCTTCTTCTCAGCCCAGAGTCCTGGGCTTCAGGCTGGAGGTGAGCCAGACGACTGGCTTCAAGTTCCTACTTACCATCTACTGCGGGGTGGCTGTGGCAAGTCCTCAGAACTTCTCTGGGTTCCCTTCCAGGTGCAGGGGTCGGGTGCTCCCCACTGCTCCCGGCTGCTCTATTCCGTGCCCCAAGGATCTGCCACCCAGCACTCCTGGGCCAGAAGTCCTCCTGACCTGGCGTACCAGCCCCCATTTCCAAGAACTGCTCCTTCCTGTCTGGGGCCTGCACTGCTGGGGGGGGGGGCAATCGGGCCCTGGTCACTCCGACTCTTGTCTGGCAGACTCGAGGCCTCCCCTCCAGGAGGGTTTCTTGGTGACTGAGGAGCCCTCCAGTCCTTGAGCGCTTCCACACAGGTGGGACAAAGGAATGAGAAGTGACTCAGTGAGCAGGACCCCGATCTTCACTGGTCGGCAGGGGTTCTGCTCTGCAGAGGACCCAGGCTCTCGCAATGATTTGATAAACTGCTCTTGATGGCCGTAAGGCCGGTGCCATAGTCAGGGTGAGACCGCAGGATAAATGTGGTTCTCACAGGAGATTGTAACCGTCCCCACCCCGTCCAGCAGGAAAGGATGAACATCCACAAACGTGCAGTTCTCAGAAATGAACACTTTGGGCAAAATATTCCCATTCTGCTCATACCCTCAGAAGTCCAGGTCAGAGGCCTGGGATAAGCAGTTCCTGTGGCGACGGGTTCTTCTGGGCTAACACTAACCCCCACTACTGACAGCCCCTCTGACCTGTGCATTCTCCAAGGTCAAAGGCCCCAACAGGTGGAAAAGGGCAGGGCCACCTGCCACTCTGACCAGCGCTCTCTGCAGCCCCTGCAACAGCAGTCCTCTCTTCTCTGGGATAAGGCCCAGTAATGCCCCTTCACCGGGCCAAGGTTTAGGGAAGGCAGCGGTGCCAACTCAGACCACTCAGAATTTGGCCTGTCCCCAGATTCCCCCACCACGGCTCTGTCTTCTGATCCCATGAGGCAGGGACCCCAGGGGCAGAGGCCTTTCAGCCCCTTGTGAGCTAAGAAGCGCTGGTGATTTCTGACTGCTCTGGATTCCCAGAGAGGCGGAGCTTTGACCTCATGATCCGGGCCCTGCCCACAGCCCCCCAGCTCCCAAACTGCTTTCATAGCCCAGGTCTGTGGGCACAGTCCAGACACAGGAGAGTATTGAAATGGAACGGAGAGCTGCCTGGAGAGAGGAGAGCCCGGCCCCAAGCCAGGGTCTCCCAGAATCCCCACGGTAGCTCAGCCCACCCAGGATGACCCCAACCCTGCACTGCCCAGACTAAGGGGCCTCACTTCTCAATGCAGCAAGATAGAGGATCCCATCGCACAGCAGGCACAGAGGCCAGGCCCAGAGAACGTGCCTGAGACACATGGGCCTGGACTCCCTGAGACAAACGCTCCTTGTGGCCGCCTGTGCTCATCCATTATTCATGATAATGACAATAACAACTTCTGCGGGCTTTGCATCTCCAAACCGCGGCACTCAGGTGGACTGTTTAACTTGAACTTTTGTTTCCCTTTCTTTCCACCAAGTCATTCCGCCTCCGTGGAGGCTGCAGGTGTGCCGCAGGCTGTGCGCACACGCAGAGCTTCTGCAGAAGCAGCCAGACTGAGGGAGCCCCTCCCCAGGAGGGCAGGAGCGCCGTGGTGCAGCACCCTTACTGTCAGAAATCAAAGCAATGACCCGGGGATGGGCTAAGGAAAGTTTTTAATCTTTGTATGTTTTTTCTTTTCATTTTTTCAGCAAGGAACATGGTTTGTTTACATAACCAAAAGGCAAGTTCCACCGTCTCCCACCCCCAAAACAAAACAAAGCAAAATCATCATTGACAAAACAACTTCCAAGCAGACCAAGTGCGCGGCACACGTTCAGACTGTGTGTGATAAAGCAGCATTACGTTTGTGAATACAACTTTCTTCTCCTGCACCTCACTACCCTTCCTACTGAACACACCCTGTAAGTGGTCGTACCCTCCTACCACCCCACACTCGAGCCTCTGCCTGACCTGAGCTCCTCTGCTGCTGTCTGCAACCAGGTGGCTGGGGAGGCCACACTGAGGCGTGGGCAGCCTTGGGTTGGTCCTGAGAGCCTCATCCACAGGCACCTTCCCACTGCAGCAGAGCTGGAGGTCTGAGCACACGGAAATGCCATGCACACAGGGATGCCACAGGAGGACGGAGACGCTGGGGATAGCCAGGGCAGCTGAAGCCTGGGCAGAGCCAGCAAGGGGAGGGGCCTGCGTCTGCAGGTGGCTTTGAAGTGGAGGAGGGAGAGGGGATCTCTGGGAAGGGATGGCAGAGCTAGGAGGAAGGAGGCTGGCTGACCCTTCCCTCCCGGGCTTCCAGCAGCTCGGCTCTTGCCTCTCCAGCCCAAGGGAAGCTGGCGGTGCTGCTGTGAGAGCTGCTCAGTGCAAACTCAGCCTTGGACTTGGCTTGACTCTACTCTGGGTGGTCTTGGGACCCAACCCTACTTGGACCCACCCAGCCCAGGAAGCTCTTTGGGGCTGATCACATTGTGACTGAAAGTAGTTTTGAAAAACTACAAGATGCCCTTTGCCTTCCATCTTGCTCTGGTCTGGATGATGCAGGAATTCGACCTCTGCCCCTGGGGAATGCTTTGGGATCCAAGATGGCAAGCACCCCCTAGAAACTATCCTATAACACAGGGCAGGGAAGCCTGGGCACCTGCTGCTGCAGGTGGACAGCAGAGGCTTCCTGGGCTGTCACTCAGCCTGGCCCCAAGCACACGCCTGCCCTGGACTCTGCCTTCCACACGCAGCGCCTGGTCCATCCCGGCTGCCTGGCGATAGCTCTTGGCAGCAGGAGACAGGAGCACTGCTCAGGTTCAGCCTCTGCCCTCAGGTGCAGCTAGTGGCCATGGACACGCTGCTCTGCGTTGCTCCTCCACTGTGGGAGTTCCTGGCCTCCCCAGGTGCTGGCCTCCCATGTGGTCCACTGGCCCCGCTTCCTCCCTCCTGCATCAAAGAACTGAGGCCCAGGTTACCTGTCGTGTGGCCCCAGCCAGCCAGGGGGTCTGCGGGGGTCCCACCTTTCTGGGCCAGTGGATCGATCCCTCCATCCCCACTCTAACACTCGGTGGTCCCCCAGGGCGTGGCTACCCAGGGTCCTCGATCCCCCACCACCCTCCACGTGGTCCCACTGCGGCTTCCACAGTTCACAAGGAGGAGATGTCCCGAGCACCCTCAGGGGCCCCTGGACTGGAGTGGGGGTCCATAGACTGGTGAAAGGAGCAGCGCCCACACAAGGGCAGGTGGAGCAGCAGGGCTGGGCCAGGGTCCAGCTGACAGAGGAGCATCTAGCATGTGTGGAGGTGGCCCAGAGGTGGCCAAGTAGGGCTGCGTCCCAAGACTAGCCAGAGTTAAGTCGAGCCAAGTCCAAGACCACGACCCACAGCCACAGCCACAGCCTGGGAGCCCAGCAGCCTCGGCTCTGCAGTAGGAGCCCAAGAAACACAGGGGAGGACAGAGGAGGGCCAGCAGGCTCGGGATCCGGGGTCTCACCGAGCACTGAAAGCTTGGAATGTCACAGAGCCCTGGAGGCTGGGGACATCACAGTGCACTGACTCTGGGGACATCATAGAGCACTGACCCTGGGGACATCACAATGCACTAACCCTGGGGACATCACAGAGCACTGACCATGGGGACATCACAGAGCACTGACTCTGGGGNTCACAGATCACTGACCCTGGGGACATTACAGAGCACTGACCCTGGTGACATCACAGAGCACTGATCTTTGGGATGTTCACAGAGCACTGACCCTGGGGACAGCATAGAGTTCTGACCCTAGGGACATCACGAAAAACAAAGGCAGCCAGCCCAGCCAGGCGACACTTTGGGGACAAGGTGAGACTTTCCTGCCAGCAATGTAATAAAGCACAGGAGCCTGGCCCCGTGGGAAGAGGGAGGCGGGCTGTGGAGGACAAGGCACACTCCAGTCCAGCCTCAGCCAGCAGCCAGACCAGCTGGGCAGGGAGCTGTCTGTTCTAGATGCTTCTGTCTCTGCCTGGAGCGGGATTGAAGGTCTGGACCCAGAGGAGCCTGGGGGTGGGGCTGGCTCCACTCCGTGGCGGAGAGCAGGGAGGTTGGGGGCTGCCAGGCTGTGACGTAGGGGCTGGCTCGGCAGAGCTGAGAGCTCCCATGTGCAGTAAGAACAGAAATGCTACTCAGTCAGCTGAAAGGGCCTCTGCACGGCCACTCGAGGGGCTATTCTAAATCGCAAAGACCAGGCAAAGCACCGGCAATGGCGGTGGAGAAGTCGTATGTGCAAGGGCTTCAGCGCCAGTGTAGCCCAGGTACAGTGGGGTGAAGGACCCTGCGGTCGAGGGGGATTGTGTTTCCCCCCTTGTTTCTCTCCCAATTTGGTATTGATGAGTATTACTCTGTGAGAATATTTGCTTCACTTCAAAATCCTCCTTAAAATCATTAGAGAAGAGTAAGTTCCACTTGGAATCAGCACAAACTCCTTTATGTTCTGTTTCTTTCCCGTTGATATTGCTAAATCAGAGTCTGTGCCTTTCTGCCGAAGAAGACTGAGGAATGTGTCCTAGGGAACCGTTAGGACCTCCTTATTCTGGCCGCCAGTGCTATGGCCAGTGGACCATCTGCAGGCCATGGCGGTATAGGTGGGGCTCCTGGTGCCTTGACCAAGGAGAATCATGGTGGAGGTTTAACAAGCCAAGTGCCCAAGAAGGTGCCAAAGGATCCCTCACCATCCTTCCTCCTGCCCATCTGATGGAAGTACACATTTCCTAGTTTTCAAAGTCTACCACGACCCCTGCAGTCATCACTCATGCCAAAGAACTCCAAACCAAAGAGACTGGTTTCATTGTGAATATGTTCCCAAGAAATGGCGCCTTCCCGCAAGAAAAGTGGGTCTCTGCAGAAAGGGTGGGGTCGTCCCACTGAGCTCACTGCTGCTCTCCATCTGCCAAATGGCCCCGGTAGCTTTTCTACCAGAACTTGCCACTCATGGCACAGATGCTCATCTCTCCAAGCCTGAGAATAGAGAGTGAGTTGTTATATGATTTGGCAAAGAGTCTGCATCACAGGTGCAGAGCCTCAGACCCTGAGAAGATGGACAGGTCTGGCTACACAGCAAACCCCTGTGTAAAACGGTCTGCTCTGCTGCTCTGAGGTGAGGACGGTTGCTCGCTGGCCAGGACATGGTTGCTGATCAATAGCCACCTATAGGAGCACCGTGGAGAGGGGTTGTTCCAGTGGGAGCAGTGGGCTCGTTTAAAAGCAATTGGGTTCCCAACTGAAAGAATGTTCTCCCGGGAGCCACGCTGGGGTTGGCCAGGGTGCCTGGAGAATGCGAGCCTTGGGAATTGTCTCTTGCCACCTGGTGAGGGACTTGGACTGAGGGAGGCAGGTTCTGCATGTGCCTGGGGACAGAAGACTGCCCACACAGAGGAGGCTACTGTCACTGGGGGCAAGGAGAAAAAGACCAGGCAGAGGAGGACCTCGACTATTTGAAAGTCCTGTGTTTAATTTTTTGCAACTTAAAATGTTATGTACTTATTTTTCCTCTAGATGATAGATTTCTGGATTTTTTTCAAATAGTGAGTATGGATTAAGTGCATACTCTTAAATTTACCTTAAAATATTCCATTTATTCAATTATTGAGGTTGCAACTTGGAAATAAAAAATATTCTCAATTAAGCCATAAAATCTATGGATGATTCAAAATGGATCTAAAAAGACCTAGTTAAGGTCTTCCAACAAGACAGAGGTGTCTGTGTCCAGCAAGGTCAGTAGTGATCTGGGCTGGTCTAGGTGGGACACAAGAGGGTCAGCTGCCGGCAGCATCGAGAGGCACCCCTCAGCCCTCTGCCTGGTGGCATGGCTGGGACAGAACGGAAGAGGACACAGCCCTAGGAACCCGCCCCCCCCCCCAGCCGTCACGCCAGCTCCAAGCCCATCAGATGACTTTGCCACGATTATTTGGCTTCTTGGGTATTTCTTAAAGAGAAGCACTAGTCCTCAAATGTGAGTGGGAGTCACGAGGCAAACCCTTTCATTTTAAATGAATGAACTGGCCTGGCCTCTGGCACCTCAGCCTACAGGACTGTGTTCACGAGCGCCCCAACACAGGTGTGCACAGCTCCAACCATGTCACCGCTGCCCACCCACTGGGGGAGGACCTGCCTCAGACACACTGGTGTCCCCTGGAGGGCTGTGCCCCCGCGCACACCTTTACACTGCAAGAGTCATTACTGGTGTGGGCATTCAGGTGTGGCAGGAGGCCGCAAAAGCCGCGTGGCTCTCATTCAGGGAAAATTGACGCTGGCCACCATCTAGTGCGGGTGAGGTCTGGCTGTTTTTCCTCAGAATGATATTTTCAAGGCTCACCCAAGGCTGTGACTATTGTATGCAGCTTTGGCGTTTGGTTGTTAGGCTGTGGCTTATTGTATTAATGCCCCTTTTGTGCATCCCTCACCTGATGACGCACGTCTGCTCGCTTCCCACTGGGGCTGTCGTGAATACAGCCCCTCTACAGTCACGCTCTGTAATCCTGTGCTCTTTTCTTCCCACATGGACACCCTAGTGAAGGAGTGGGGAATGTGGTCAGCCTGTCTGAATCCACAAGGCTCTGCCGAGCTCTTCCCAGAGCGGTCCCACCACAGAACATGCGGGGGCCACCACGGCCCCACGGCCTTGCCTGTGATTCATGGCAACGTTTCGTCCTGGCCACCCCAGAGTAAGTGGGGCACCAGGCGGCTCCACTGTGGATCCCGGGGCTCGGGATGCTGTGTGCCTGTTGAGCATCCGTCCCTTGTCCCTAGAAGCCTGTGTTCAGATCTTTGCCTCCCAGAAGCCGGGTCTTCCTGCACTCAGGTTTCCAAGCTCTGCTGCGTGCTTTGGCTGTAGCTCTTCGTGGGATCGATGCACTGAGGTCCTTCTCCTGGCCGGCTCCTTCTAATTTTCTGGAAGAAGTTTTTTGAAGAGTAGAAAATTTCAGTTTTGATAGAGTCCAATTTACCTAATATTTCTGTTTATGGCTTGTGCTTTGTGTATCTCAGTAAATCTTTGCCTCCCTTAAATTACCAAGGTTATAATTTTGTTACTCTTGCTTTCAAGTCCTGCTCCATTGGGAAGCAATTTCTGGTGTACAAAGAGGGTTCTTGCTGTTGGTCCTTATGGATGTCCAGCTGTCCTTTTACCCTTCAGAGAGAAGAGCCTTGTATTCTATCTGCTTCGACCAGCACCTTCACCAAAACTCAGTTGGTTATACATGTGTGAGTCTGGCTTTGGGTTTTTATTTATTAATCTTAATGTCTATTTGGGGATAATCCCACATTGTTTTAATTGTTTGTTTAATAGTGTCTCAAAATCTGAAAATATGTATTTTCTGGATTTTTTCCCTTTTGCGCAATTGTTTCAACTATTTTAAATCCTCTACTTTTCCACAAAAAAATTTAGAATTTGCTTGCAAGTTTCTACCAAAAAATAAGCATGTTGAACATTGAATGGGATTGCACTGAACATAGTTAGGCACAAATTATATCAAGGCTTCAAATCTATGACTCTCTTAATTTTGGTCATCTTTAATTTGTCTCAGCAATCTTTTGTTTTCAGTGTGCAAATCCTGCATAGCCTTTGTTAAATTTAATCCCTAAACATTGAGTATATTTTGTTCTAAGAGGAATCATGTTTTTGTTGTTGTTGTTGTTGTTTTTTGTGTGTATGTGTGTGTGGTACCGGGGATGAACTCAGGGGCACTCGACCACTGAGCCAAGTCCCCAGCCCTGTTTTGTATTTTATCTAGAGACAGGGTCTCACTGAGTTTCTTAGTGCCTCACTGTTGCTGTGGCTGCCTTTGAACTCTCAATCCTCCTGCCTCAGCCTCCCAAGCCACTGGGATTACAGGCATGGGCCCCTGCGCCTGGTGGGAATTGTGTTTTTAATTCAATTTCCAGCTGTTCATTGCTAGTGCCCAGCACCAGCAGTGGACTTGTGCAGATCAGCTGGCACCTGTGGCCTTGCTGAGCTCACTCATCAGTGCTCTGTGGGTTCCTGAGGCTCTTGGGGACCCTGGGCTGTGGCCTAGGATGGAGGCGAGCTTACATCTTCCATCCTAGTCTGGACTGTGTTCTCTCCTCTTGCTGAGTAGGCTGTGAATTCTAGCATATTTGGGGGAAATGTTGAGTATCAACAGCATTTACCTTACTTTTAGGGGAAATAAATTTAGTCTTTCACCATTAATTCTGATGGTATCTATAGGTTTTTCAGAGATTCTTTTTAGAATCCATATTGCTCAGATTAAATGCTCTTATATTCCTGGTTTTGCTGAAAGTTTTTATCATGAATGGATGAAGTTTTTCACATTTTTTGCGTCTATTAAAATAATCACAAAGTTTTCCTTTTGTTTTGATAACACAGGAATTACAGTTACTGTTTTCCCATTTTAAAGCTACATACATTGAGTCTGGTCATCAGATGCTTCCTCCTTTGGACATAGAAGGATGTGACCTGCTATTGTTTTACCAAGGAATTTTGTTTCTATATTCATAAGAAATATTAGCCCATCGTTTTCTTTTTCTTTTCTCTTTTTGTAAAGTTTCTGCCTGCTGAGGGAGTTTTGTTCTTTTCAAATCAGTGTAATGGTCACAGATGATTTTTGGAAGTTTGTCCAGGTGATATTGCCTATTTCTAAAGTGTTTGCCACCTGAGCGTCAGGGCAGCTGTGGAGCACAGGCCTGAGGCAGATCTAGGCGCGAGCATCCAGGTAGAGGGGTCCCCGGGGGCACCTCCTCAACCTGCCCTCCTGACACAGCGGCTCAATAGAGAGTGAAGTGGTGAGACCAGGGACAAGGACAGAGCTGGAACTGGGCCACACCTGTAGGTCCCACCATGGACCTTGGCACTGGGAGCCTGAGCAGCTCAAGGTGGCATTGAAGGCTTTTGCTCTGTTAGAATAGACTGCCAGAGGACACGGCGAGAGCAAGGAGCCCCGCTGGGCACGCTGTCCTGGTCTGGGTGAAGGTCCCGGCTCGCCAGGCAGTGTGGGGTGGGAAGGTGCACAGTAGGGCTGCATTTTAGAGACAAAGTCGAGACTTGCAGACAGATAAGACGTGGTGTGTGTGCAAGAGAAGAGGAGAGCTGGGAGTGTCCAGGAGACCGGGAGGAACTCCATCTGTGGCATGTTGGCGCTGGGGCTTGAGTGTGTCCCCGGAGGTACGAGTGTCAGGAACACATCGCTCAAATCCATGTGCAGTTGGAGGTCGGAACTTTGGGAGGGTCAGGGTCTGATGACGTCAACAGAATGGGGCCCACGCCGGCATTAGTGGCTTCATAAAACGAGGGAGAGACTGAGCCAGCTGGCCCTACCTTCCACGTGAAGGCTCCACACGTGGAGCCCAGCAGGAAGGTTCCCCCAGAGTCAGGACCCTGACCTTGAACTTCCCTGTCTCCTGAACCATGAGAAGTAAATTGATTCTTTACAAATTGCCCAGTCTATGGTATTCTGTTTCAGTGACAGAAAACAAACCAAGATTTGGGTTTGAGATTGTTGGCCATCTCAGTGTGGAGCTGGAGAGGCCTGGGAGCTGGGAGGCCTGTGCTGAGCCTGGGCCCAGGGGTGTGAACCCAGGCAGATTCCGAGGAGGGAAGGGAGACTGCGAGCTAGCAGAGCGCAGCAGGACCTGGCTGCACAGGGACAGGAGCCAGAGGAGAGTTCACCCTCTGCCCAACTGCCTGAGTGGGGACATGGGCCTCCTGACTGGACTGGGACCTCATCTGGTGGGCAGTTCAGCCATGGACTGGACTACCCCCCGCCTGGCTGGAACTGGGACTTCTCCATCTCCATAATTTCGTGGGCAATTCCCTGTGATAAATCTGTGTCTGCACTCACTGGTCAGTTTCCCTGAGGGACCTGACACAGGCCCCGGCACCTGCACACAGCCTGCCTAGGCTCAAGTCAGAGAGCAGAGGGCCACGGTGGCCTGGCCAGAGGCTGGAAGGACATCAAAACATTGGTCCTGGCTATTTCTGGGCAGGCTTTCTGAGGGCCAGCCCTGGAGCGTCACTAGACTGCAGCTAAGCAGAGCCTGAGTTTCAGAGATAGACAGGCATGCTCAGGCCAGGAGCCAAGTGACAGTGCTCACGGACAGACCCCGCACCTGTGCTCTGCCATGCCAACCTCAGAGGCCACTGCACAGAAAGCTCCTGTCCAGTACGCTGGCCATGTGCCCTCTGACCTGCACTGGACGTTCCCAGAGAATGTCCGGTGACAGAAGCTGGCTGAGAGTCCATTGGGTCACTGCCAGCAGCCATCCCTTGTCTTGCTTCTTTCTACCTTCATGGGTCGACACCAACAATAGCATTTTAGAAAATCTTGAAGTCGCCGTGTCTGCATCAGGGATGGGAGTCCCAGCTCCTGGGCTCAGACGCTCGAGAGCGCGCTCTGTGGGTCTGTTCTGCAGCCTTGGACAGGTTCTACTTCAGGCTCCCATTCTTGCAAGGGGATGAAACTCAATTTCAGCCACCATGCCCCACCCCACTGACACTCCCCACTGACCCTCCCCGCTGGCCATCCCCGCTGGCCCTCCCCACTGGCCATCACCGCTAACCCTCCCCGCCGACCCTCCCTGCTGACCCTCTCCGCTGGCCCACAGGAGTGCTGGAGTCTCAGGTTGGGGAGACCAGATTCACAGGATCTGGGGTAGGGCTCTGGCCCTCTGACGGTATCTCCAATGGCGTCAGCTTCCCTCTCATCTGACCTTGGCTCTGAGAGCAGGAAGGTGACTGACTGTGCTGCCTCCGTCCAAGCCCCCAAGAGCACAACTCCAACCCTTCTGGCGCCTGGGACTCCCTGACTTGTCCTAGGTCCTCAGCAGCCTAGATTTACAGTGACCCCCTACTGTCCCCACAAAACCCCGACCCTGTCCCAGGGATCTCTCTGGGTGACCAAGCACAGGGAGGCAGCCAGCTGGTTGCGGGAGCCACCAGACACCTGCTCTCCCCTGTCTCTTCCCTCCCCAGCTGAGGAAACCGAGCTCTACCTCTTTGTGGCCTCTCTCTGCCCTCCTCACTCTGGGCCCCTTAAGGACTACGCTTTCACGACTCAGTGGCCACAAAAGACTACCCCACGCACCTTCTAAAAAATATCTTTTCTTGGCATTGTACCCTGAAGCAGCAAATGGTATGTGATCAGCTCGTCCCTGGAGGGGCTGGGGCAGTAGAGAGGGAGTGAGGTGTGCTGCCACACAGCAGTGACAGGGACATGAGGAAGCAGCAGGCTAGCTCAGGACAGGGGACCTCAGCACCAGAAAGGGCTTCCGAGGCCAGGAGACAGGACAACACACAGGCACCCCTCCTGTGCCTGGGTTCCTTCCCGAGGGCCTGAGCTCGGCCCCAGAGTCCTTTGCTGCCAGAGGAAGTAAGTTGGCTCCCTGAGCTGCGTCCACCAGGCCACTCAGGGCCGAATCCTAGCGGGCAGCCTCCTGGAGCTCCACTGCGGGCTCCTTTTTCCAACACTGGCTCTGCTCCATTTCATGGAGACCAGGAGGAGTGGACTGGCAGAGGGGCAGAGGGAGCCAGATGACCCAGAAGCTTCCTCGACGTCAGCTCTGTATCCAGCAGAAGAGCCACTGCTAGGGCCCATCCCCAGGCGTCGCCCCCTGGTCATGTCGTTCCCAGAGCTGGGTTGATGCACCTGGGTTGAGAAAAGTCTCAGAGCATCATGTGGTTCCAAGTGGCTTTGCTTCCCCTGAGACCACTTTCCCACCCCACCTGCCACCCAGCCCTGTGCCCCCGCTGGGGCTGAAGCCCTGTTGGCTGCCCACGCTAGGCCACTGAGGCCACTAGCTGGTGGTCTGGGTGGACTGGTCTCTGGCCTTCTGGGGGCTGCTTCCTCTGTGACGGAGCCACCTGTGCAGGCACACGTACCCTCCTGCCTCAGGAGCACCACACACTATAAACAGACACGCACACCCTTGCACCCCGACAATCCACAGGGGGCCTTTACTGAAAGTCCTGAGCATTCAGTGCTACAAATGAATGCCGCCTCTTTCCTGAAAGCTTCCATGCCCCTTAACATGTTTGCCTCCAACGCTGAGGTACAGAGAGACCTTTAGCCGGGATCCCAGGAGCCTGTGTTTCTGTGGGTTGTCAGGCTGAGAAGACAAGGTTCTCGGTGGCAACGATTTCCTTTGCAGAGAGGAAACAAGAATCTCAGGCTCCACGCTTGCTCGCCCACGTGATTAGAGGAGGGGAAAGTGTTCCCCAGGGATGGCAGATGCAGAAACCATGTCCCCCAGGGAAATCGAGCCGGGACTTCAGTAGCAGGTGGACATCAGTGCTAATTAGCCGGCCATTTGATCTCACAGCAGCAGTGATGGAGGTTCCCAAAGGGGAATTAACTGTGCTTAAGTCTGAGAGTGCTGAGAACCAACATGCTCTGAAAGGTAAGACTCCACCTGATTAGCACGAACCGTCAGCCAACTAAATACGCGATAAGATGCACATCATGGCCAGGCGAGCCAATCAAGCCAAAGGCCACAGTGCAAGGGGACAAGGAGGAGCAGGCCAACTGCTCCACACACCTGGACAGACCAACAAGGGGCAGCATTCTCCAGGTCCACGTCCTGGGGAGGCTGGTGTCCCAGGCAGGACAGCCAGGCAGAGGTGCTAGAGGAGGTGGCTGCGTGGATGCATCTCGGTCCCGGGCATCCTGATCACCCGCAGCCTCCCAGTAAGCAGAGTAATGAGTACCTGGTGAACAGGTCAGCTCCCTAGTTGGTCAGTCAGGTACTACTAGGACATGTGACCACCGAGTGAGTCCCTGTTTGGGTTCAATAGATTGAGTGCTGCTCTCCATGCTAAAAAAGTGCAAACAAATACAAAGTTATGCAAAGATCTCACGGGCACCCGTAATTTGCTACTGAAAATAAATGATCAAAACGTATGAATCACTGGGGACTCACTTCCCTTCTCTGAAAAAATCCAGCAAATTCGTAGGGTAGAAAATCCCTCCATCTGGCAGCCGGGAGGGCTGCACGTTAAGCACCGTTTCACGCAAGAATGAAAAGCAGACTGTCAATTCCAAGTAAGGAAAGCCACTGGTGGATTTCAGTTCACAAATTACAGCTTCATTGTCACTATCAGCGAAAAGCTTGTTAATGTGCCCTTTATCCTTTGAAGAATGTGAGGGACAGAGAGGACTTGGCAGAAAGTAGAAAATCAAACAAGGAGGTCCAAATAGTTCGCATTCCGCAATGCTCCTGTCTCCCAAGCGGACAAAGCACTGGGAATTGTTTCTGAACAATCGCGGAGAAGCACAGGCAAGGCAGGCAGCTCGAGTGCCACGGGCACCGTCACAGCACGCGGGAGGCATGACCCTGCCGTTCCTCAGCACCCGGGACTTGGCGCAAATCCTGAAGAGGAAAGAAAAGGTCAAGCCCCGTTTCCTAACGTATTAGCTATCGGTGGTTTTGACCCCAGGACGGTGTTTTCCTCATCTGGGGGACCCACACGGCACTCTGCCCTGAAGGGGACGCGGCATCCGACAGTCCTGCATAGTGACAAGCACATAGCAACCCTTAGCAATTCCAGTCTCTCTCTGCCACCCCTCCTGCAGCGTCTGCCCCCCAGCTCTGCGGAGTTGACGATGCTGGCACACAGGTGCTACGCAGAATCCCCTCTGGTCAGCCACTGTCACCTCGGACCAAAGAAACCTTGTTCACTTGGCTTGTCCAAACACTACCACAGTGACATCCGGCCTGCCTGGGGGCAACGGAGCTCTGAGCATCCCTGCATGGCCAGGCACCAGAGGACGGGAGCAGAGAGGACATGTATCCAGTGCCCCACACTCTGACCATGTAGGAGTTTCCGTGTGCCACTCATGTATCACCCATGAGCGTGGTGTTAGTCCAAAATTAGGGAAGACAGAGGAGGCAGCTGGCTCACGCAGGAGCCGGGACAGGCGCCCGGGATTCCAGGTCTCACTGCGCAGACGCCCGTCTTGCTCTCCGTACTGAGCAGAAAGGCCAACTGCACCAGCTGCCTTCCGCACACAGGGGCACCAGCGTGGAGGCTGGTGGTCGTGCCACACAGGTGCTTAAACTGAACAGGTGCAGGTGTTGTGTGTGTGTGCCTGCCGCAGGGCATGCTGGACGTGCTCCCTAGAGGCCCAATTCTCATCCTGGGCAGTTCTCCAGGGCCTGTGCCACTGGAAGGCAGAAAGGTGAGCGTTTGGCACATCGCCAGGAAGTGACTGTCCTGTCCTTGAGAACATTGAGGGGCAAGGCAGCTGGCCCACAGAGGCGGCAGGAAGACCTGCCTGCAGAGGGCTTCTGTTAAAAGGGTGGTGGGCACCCACACGTGGCTTGGGGGTGCCTCCTACTAGGAGGGCACGGTCGCTCCAGCCTCTGCTCCATCTGCCTCAAGAACCCCCACTCCATGCAGCAGCACCCCAGGACGGGGAGAAACGGGCCTGGGCCTTGTCAACTGCTCCTGACTAGCAGTGGGATATGGGGCAAAGCTCCGCCCTTCTCTGGAATCTAGTTCTCTTTTTCGTAGCCTGGGCTAAAAAATCTCTTTGATCTTCCCCAAGTCTGAGTGATAGGAGTCAAGGGCAAACATTTTAATCTACTCAGTCAAAATATCCATTGATTCGAATCAGGCATTAGCAAACTACAAGGTTGCCAGATAAAATATAAGCTATCCAGTATAAATGTACCCAGTGCAATATTTGGGACATCCTAAAAAATGTGTCTGTTGTTGATCTGAAATTCACACTCAGCTGGGAGCCTCGAGTTCTCCTTTGCTGAATCTGGCAGCCTCACCTGGGCCAGATCCAGCCCGCCGCCTGCTTCTTCGAATAAAGTTTTATTGGCACACAGCCATATACATTCATTTACATGTCATCTGAGACTGTTTTCACACCAGGACAGCAGCGTTGAGTGGCTGCCACAGAGACCGTCTGGCCTGCACAGTCTAAAATATTTACTATCTAGCCCTTTGCATGCACACACACACACACACACACACACACACACACACACACGTTTCCTGGTCATGGATTTAGATGATGTATGTCGTGTATAGAAGCTATCTGAAGGTTGGCCTCATAGTCAGCAGCACCAAATGATGGATTTGCAGGTGTTCTGTTGTGTTTTGGGGGGATGGAATGTGTCCGTCTTTCCCACCATGGACAGATGGCAAGTCTATTCTGCGCAGACGCCTGTCCTGCATGCCCTTCGTATTGAAGGGGACTCAGCATCTGACGGTCCCATCCTGAAGGCCCTAATGTGCAGGCTGTAGGTGCTCAATATGTGTCTTTACAGGTTTATTGATTGATAAACACTCAGCTCCCCAGTGGCCTGGTGTGTGCGTGAAGGTGGACAAACCAGCTGCAGGCAGAACTCCTAGCTGGAGCGTCCCCCACAGGTGACCTGAGAGGAGGCCAGCCCAGGCACCTGCCTTGATCTTCCCTTCACTCCGCCCTAAGGAGGTTAGGATGGTACCCTGTCTATCAGGAACACAGCACAAGACACTGCGTTCAAGACAGCTCTTTCTTGTTATCGGAACAAAGCCCTCGGGGAAGATTTAGCACCTGGGTTCCCAGCAAGGACTTCCCAACTGGCAGCTCCATTCAATTAAGCAAATGTTTTCCAGAGGCAAGAGCTGAAGCTTTGAGTTTCCCCGATGCAGGGAAGTATCTTCTGGGTTTCTGAAGTCTAATGCAGAAGGCAGGAAACCCAGAACCCTACGCACTCCTCTGCCCGACTTGAGCCCTCTATTGAGAGCATTCCCTGGGGCTTGGAAAGGGGTGCTCACTCTGCATGGAAACCCCAAGATGGACCAGACCCCTCCATTTCAAAGGGAGAATGGGAAGCCCCTCAAACCTCAAGCTGACAGGGCGAGGGCAGAGGGGAGAGGTAAGAACTTGAGGAGACTAACAAGGGACAAGGGAAATTGCAGGCAGCCTGGAACCCAGACCCAAGTGGTGGCCCTTTCTGGTGGGTCGGCAGGTTCCTCCAGGGCCACACTTGAGCAGGAAGAGCCTCAGGAATAGCACGTGGTTCCCAAATGCTCAGCTGTGTCTGAATTTTGGATCTTCCTACAAGTATCCAGTCAAGAGGAGTCTAATGTCGCCACCACTCAGGTCCCTGGGGAGTCCCTGTCATCACCGCCAAGATGGGAGAAGAAGGGTGGGATTCTCAGAGCACCTCCAGAAGCCACAGGGCTCAGTGACATTCATCCCACCCCCGTCCTCTCTTTCTCCCCTTTGCAGATGTGTGTCAGTCCCCACTCAGCGATGATCCAGTTGAAGGAAATCCAAATTCACCCAGAAGGAAATCCAAATCCAAGGGCAGTGACCCCCGCCCTGCAAAACAGCTCCTTCCTGTGTGGAAGAGCAGCAGACCCTCGAAATGCCTCTGGAAAGAGGTGCTTTCTGTGCTCTCCGACAACAAGCTGCTGCTGCTGCACTGACACACACTGTCCCTCGCAATTTCTCACTCAAGTGAGGAAGTTTGCTCGACCAACAGTGGCCTCAGCAGGAGCCTTTGAGCTGCGATGTTATATTTATTTTCTTCGGGTGGCCACTGGATCGGCCACTGTTCTTTGTTCGATGTACTTAAAGGCCCTTTGATGGCCCCAGTAAGACACTATTCATTCTCGCACTTTCCTTTTTTCTAGCCAGAGTAACAAGAAAACTGGAATGGGGGTCAGAATGGGGCTAGCCCTGGACCTCCACCGCCCAGCTGTCTGACCTTGGCGTTACCCTCCTCTGGCCTCCATCGGCGTCTGGGGAGCGTGAACCACACGCAGGGTGGAGAGGCCTGGCTGAGCGGGGCTGTGGTTGATGGGCCGCGTCTCCATGGCGCTGTCAGAGGAGAGTCCTTGGCCATCCCAGTGCTGGGGCCAGGTCCCCTTGCGCTGTTGCTGTGTGCTTGTGAAGTAGTTTGCTTCCAGGGGCTGGAGAAACGGAGCTGCGGCCATGCCCTCAGACCTACTCATCCATGCCACTGAGGGTCAGCTCCCACCAGCCACCCGGCAGAAGAGGCCAGCACACTTGAGAGACAGGCAGGAGGAGGAGGGTGGGTTGGCCATTTCACAACTGCCATAGAGCACTCAGGATGAGCAGGACCCTCAGCCGGGCTGCAGCAGCAGTCCGCGTCCTCCGGGTGTGTACGGTGACCATGTTCATGGAGCACCAGCTGCCGTGGCTTCTCATGTGCCTCAAGGTGCGGCTCTCCAGGCCAGCCGTGGACCGTGGTACTCCGTGTGCTCACATCCCTTTTGGACACCTGGAGCTCAGGTTGGAAATCCTAGTCAGACTTGGGCATTCCCACCAAATAACTCCTACCCTGCAGGGGCTTCTCTGAAATGGACAGGAGTAGTCTCATGATGGGCTGGTCTTGATTCAGTGATATACTATAAAGTTTGATTTGCTGTGTGTTACCTTCTCATCTCCACCGTTTATTCCTGACAAAATGCTGTGATATGAGGATCTTTTCCAGGTACACCAGCAGACAGTGGACTTGGGACTTCAATATGAGTACTTTAGTCAAAGTCCTAATACTCTTTGGTGGGACACTCCCTGTATTTATATGATACAAATTCCCAAGGGGGTAAACAAGCTTGTTTCTTATTGCAAAAAATTGAAGCAGCCAACCAAGTCCTGATTTCACTGACCTTCCAGACAAAGAAAAAATCCCATCAGTTTATGCACCTTGTGCCTCAGGGGCGGAGACTTACAGGTATGGAAGCTGCCCGAGGGGCGTCCTGGGGGTGGCCCCGGACAGACGTGTGGCAACACATTTTTTTGCTGGTTGTAAAGGGTGCGAGACTACGACTGGGAGCAGAAGCAGCTGCTCTGTCCTGGAAATGGAAATCATTTCCTCGAAGCTCCTGGAAATTCTTCAGGACCATGAGGGCGCCTCCCCTTCAGCAGCCACCGCCGCTTGGCTCACGGGAAAGGCCTAGGCAACATGGGCTGCAGGGTCTCGGCAGGCACGGGAAGGATGCCCCATGTCCGGGCTGCACAAAATCCAGGAGGCCCAGCCAAATGCGCATTTCAGATGAAGCGGACGCATTTCTAGTATTTCTAGTATTTCCCCCAAATTGCCTGGGAAATGCTTATATTTAAAACATATCTATCATTTACCTGAAACTCAAATGCAACACAACACATCCTATATTTTTATTTTCTAGATCTGGCCACCCTTCCCTGACCTGTGAAGCATGTGAACATTTAGTCTAGAACCCAGAACCTTCCTTCCCTGCATTTGAAGCAGGAGGGGAAGCCACAAGCCGTGGTGAGTTCCCCCAAATGGAGAACAGTAGACAAATTTGATTCAAAACTTCTGTTTAGCATTTACACATATGTCTCTGTTTGGAAGTACTAAGAAAACCCAAAAGTGTAAATATCTTTATTTAAATTACTCATTTCTTAGACATTGAGAAAAAGCAGTTATCTAAAAGTAGAAACGAAATGGTTTTTTGGAAATAGAAAATACTATCCACTTTACAGACTGAAAAGTCAGTGTGGATTTTAAATCATGCCATCAGCCACCCTGTCTGTCTCCCAAGCAGGCCCACGGCTGAGCCCTGGGCATCACTGGACACTGCCTGCCTCTGGCCGGCCGTGCTGTCGGTCACTCTGACCCCAGGCTACTCCATCCCACTCCAGGTTCAGCGCTGCCCCGGTGCCAGCCAATCCATGCCCTGAATCCTGGTGACAGACCCCACAACCCCTGCTGGCCTCTCTCTAATCCATCCGTACCCATCAGCACCCTGACCTCCTGTGTGTCTCCTACCACTCCCCACAGACGCCCCTGGGATCTGAGGGTCTGAAACTCTTGCTGTTCCCACCGTCCATTCTTCATGCCTCTGTGCCCCCTCCCCATACCACTCCCTCTGCTCTGCCGCCTTTACCCGAATAAATCCAAATAGTCCCTCAAGGTTCTAGTGGGCTGTGGCCACGCGGGTCCTGTCTCCTCTGGGTCCCTAAGTGCACCCAGCCATACCCCTAAACACACTGACCCTGTCTCTTCCTCCCAGACAGCAAACTCCTCCAGCACAGGACCAAGACGCTGCCACACCCAGTACCAGGAGGTAGAGGCTGGCAGCCCCGTGGACAGACGTATACAGAGTAAAGAGAGCAAGACGGCTCCAGGGGGCCCTCCGAATCTGCGTGCTCCAGGTTCCAACACTTGGAAAGTCCCCTCCAGTTTGATCCAGGACCGGCCAGCCCTCCAGGACCAAGGTTCTGAGCGTGGAGTGAGATCTTCAGGCCCCAAGGGCACGGGGCCTCCCGCCATCTCTCAGGTGGCTCACCATGGAGGGAACAGTGCTGTACTGTGGTCAGGCAATGCAGGACAGAGGGCCATGCAGAAGGACTCGGACCACGGCCAGCAACCACCAGCCCTCTTGCAACGGGGCCCCCGAGGCTCAGTGCAGCCCTCGGGTGAAGCCCCAGACATCTGATCCGTGGTGCCAGAGACGTCACATGGGAGCTGCCTACACAGGCCCTTCTTGAGGACTGACCAACAGACACAGCGAGAGGTGGAAGTGATGAGCGGGGCTGGCGCCTTCGTGTTTGTAACACAGGTGAGCACACGCACACTCACCCCAGGGAACACACAGAAAGTATCACAAGATGATCCCACTCATTCATACAATGCACCCCAGGTCACCCGTTCATGCATGGATTCAAAAATATTTCATTGAACGTCGACCATGGAGTTGGCTCCAAATGGTTTATCCACTTCCAAAATCCAAGTACATTTTCAAAAAATGAAGATTTGCCCAGGTTGAATGTAATCCAGAGAAACGCCAAGGCCAGTTCAGAAGATGGGGTCCAGAGAGCCCCGAGTGTCTGCCCACGCACACAGATAAAGTGTGGCCTCCCAGAGTGATCCCTGAGAAAGACGCATCCATGTTGACGGCCAATTGTGGGGTTGTTTTTCCAAAGTCAGCTCCAGGTAGGTGAGGTGGTGCGTGCCTGTGATCCTCACCACCTGGGAGGCTGAAGCAGAAGGATTGTAAGTTCAAAGACAGCCTCAGAAACTTAATGACACTCTCTCAAATTGAAAAGGAGGAGGGGGCAGCTGGGGGCTTAGCTGAGTGGTAGAGACCCTGTGGGTTCAATCCCCAGGACCAAAAAAGAAAGGAAGAGAAAAAAAAAGTCAGCTCAGGTCAGGGCATTACTTTGGAGATATAACATTTGGAGACGGAGCCAAGCGCCTTCTCCTGCTCCTGGGCAGCTTGTCATTTTGCTTACGGGGACACCAGGGCACAGGGGATCTTTGTACAGCCTGCAGTGTGCTAGGAGGGCACAGAAGCCAGGCTTACCCGTAAGCACTCCTCCCCGCCCTTGGCACACTTGGGGAGCACCTCCTGCAGGGCAGCCCTCTCCCCGGAGCCCAGGGTGGACTCCACACTCATGAATAAACTGGGAGGGAAGTCCACAGAGAAGGCAGAGCGGGGAGTGGAGATGCCGAAGTGAGGGCCCCGGTTGTGAGGCTGCCCACAGCCTTGGGCTTTGTTTCCCTCCGGGCCTGGGCTCTCCCAGGCTGTGCTGACCACCCACAGCCCCACCAGGACCTTGGGGTGAAGTCACTCATGACATGCTGATGGCCCCTTCTGAGACCATGACCTGCAGGAGCCAGGACTAGATTCTAGGAGCCAGGAATTCTACTCAAAGTGTTTTGCTGCCAATGTGTGGCCAGTCCACCCTGGGCTGCCAAGAAAGCCCGACAGGATCAGAGCACAGCTGCCATGCTCCTGGTTGCTCCGTGAGGACGAGCCTGATGGGTCTGAGCAGGGAAAGCCAAGTGGACACAGAAGCAGCGAGCAGGGGGTCAGGCCTGAGGAGGGAGCCGAGGCGGGTTTGTGGGTTTCCATGGTGTATATTTATCTGTGTCTGCTTTCTGTTGAGACCAAGTAATTAATTAAAACAATGGAGTCCGGGAGTCCTGTCATCTGCCTGGCATCGGGATGGGGACATGGAGGTGGAATCACAGGTGAGACAAGCAAGGGAGGGTCAGCTCCTCATCAGGGGGACCCACCCCATGACCTCACCTAATGTTAATTATACCCCCAAAGCCATCCCAAAATCTCATTAATGAGGGATTAGGTTTCCAACGTGGAACACATTTGAACCCGGAATCTTAACGTAGTTCTTAGGGGGAGAGGGAAGGGGGGGGGAGCGCCTCCCTGGGGCTTTCCTGCAACTCTGAGGCTCTGCGGCTGTGGCGAGGCCTGACCACTGCAGAAAGGGAGAGGAAGGTCCCCGTCATGCCCAGGCCATCCCTCCAGGTGGGAGACCCCCGGGATGCCCCGACACTGCTGGCAGCACAAGCTGCTCAGGGGCCGGGATCCGCCAGGTGCCGCACCTGCAGGTCCTGTCCCGCGGAGGCTGGTGCGGGGCCACTGTGTCTTGGGCCTTGGTGACTGTGACAAGCTGGCCTCCAGCACCGGCCACCATCCTCCCCAGGGCCCCTCCTGGGGAAGTAGACCAGCTTCTGTCCCTTTTTAACTCCTGCTCAATCTAAGCATCTTCCTGCCTTGTGACAGGTAGAAAAGGAACTATTAGATCCACACGGACCCATGTGACAAATGACAACTTAATAACTCCCACTTCCTAAGGATGTGTTAGTAGGGACTAATCCCTTCATCAACAGAAGTGCAAAAATAAGAGGGGACTTTGCAGGTCCTTGGCAGGCAGCTGCAGAGGCTTTGGAAGAGAAGGTGTCCTCTCTGCTACTTGAGGCCTCTGACCACTGCCCACACCTCCCGGCTCTGCACTGGAGCCTCAGGGCTCTCCTGTAGCCCCCAGCACCAGGGGGACAGCGCTGTCCTCACCTCCACGTTCAGGCACAGGCCAGCAGCTCTACCTGAGCAGCACGACGAGAAGGACCACCTGGACAGAGGTGGTGCCGGCCCTGCCTTCCGGTGCTCCAGGGGACGGCCACGCTGGAGACAGGGCCTTCTGAGGGCGGGGCCTCCTGCTTCCTCCTTCCTGTCAGTTTCTGCACTCCCGGCAGGACACCAGGGTCCCCCAGAGAGGAAATCTTTTTCCTACCTTTGGAAAAGAGCAAAACCCAGGCTTTCATCTCCTGGCCCTCAATCCAGCCAACTAAATCCCCAATTAGCAATTCAAAAAGATTAATTTGCACTCCTCTCTGTTAAGGAGCCATCTCCACACAGTGCAAGTGGGGTTTGATCATCTTATTTTTGTCACCAATTAAAGGGGACTAGCTTGGTTTCTACAGAAGAGGGTGACATTTGGGAGGTTTTTGCCCCTCAGAGCTGAGTCCTAAGGAAGAGGCTTGGAAACAACACAGCCCAGAGGCCGCCCTCCCAATTGCCAGATGAGGCAACAGAGACCCTGTGGACTCGTGGAGGACCCCTGCTCCACTTGCCCTGAGTTTCCGTGATATTCTGTGTTAGCTGCAGTTTTCATGACAGAAGACATTATGTGAGTTTCACCTACCTCCTGAGAATTTTAGAGTCTCCTGTTTTTTAAGTAAGCCTAGGTTGGAATGATTTCAGATTTACAGGAAAAAGTTGCAGAGATGGTAGAAAGTGCACTCCTCACCCAGCAACCCGGCGTCCCCAACAGGGGTCCGAGCAAACCTCGGGTGGGCACAGCTCCAGCGTCTCCCTGGCATTCTCCAGATGCCACGCACTCCTGGCGGAGGACTGCCTCTTTCTGTCCCAGGATCTAATCCAGGATCCCACAACCATCCTAATTTGGCATTCTGAAGCTACCAAGAGACCCAAGACCCTCCCTGGCCAAACCCACATCACACCCTCCCCACAGTCGTGTGGGCGGCTGGCGCAAATTAGCTGGTTCATTCATTAAGATCCAAGGCACTTACTAATCACAGTGATGCTGCCTCTCCAGAAGGCTGTTCTTCCTGCAGGGCACCCACGCCCACAGGGGGAGAGGGAGGGGAGAGGGAGGGATTGAGCTGGCTCCGCTCGTCCTGCTTAGCACATCCCGGACGACACTGGGTGCTCCATCAAGGCAGAGGGCGCACAGAGAACAGCAGGTAATTAGCTTTCTCAGAGCGCAGAACACGCACAGGGCCCTGGATTTCCACACTTCCTGGCTGTGATGAGGGAGGAACAAAGGGAAGGCGGAGTGAGGGGCTGCCCACGGAGCCGCCTGCCTTCCTCCCTGTAGTCCCCAGCCAGGTAGAGCAGCGAGGCCCTCCTTGCTCCTGAGCCACTAGACCCAAAAAAATGGGGTGAAGTCCAAGACAAAAGAAGTAAAAATACAAAATGACATAGAATTCTTTGTTCTACTAAAATCAAGACAGAAAGGCCTCCCTTTCACAAAGACTTGGTGGTAGCAGTACCAAGCTACATGAACAAGAAACGTCTTTCTAACAGCAATGTACAAAGAAATGAATAGCACACAGAATCTGGGTTCTCATCAGAAGCTGTAGGTGAGCAAGGTACTCGCCTACCCTCTCCCAGACACACAGAGGGCAGCTGCTCCCTCGTCCTCCTGCACCTGGCCCTTAGGACTTAGGAGGAGACAGGTGGGGCCGGAGCTCAGCAGTGAGCACCCAGGAACGGTGCTGGGTTCCAGCCCCCACCTGCGCACAGGAAGGGTGGAGGAGACAGTGGTTTGGAAGAGGGAGGGTATGGGCAGGGATGAACTGGTTTGGCCGAGGGAGAGTCAAAATAACCCAGAGGGACGTGCCTCAGCCAGGCTGGGAAGGAGCTTGGCAGGCTATCAGGGCCCCCCCCCCCCAGCCTGGCTCTACAGTATCACAGTGTGTTAGCCATCCCTGCCAGTGGGGGTGTTGTAAACGTCCCCCTAGACACCTGCCCAGCCCTGCCGTGGGAAACACACCAGTAACTTCAAGGGGCTGGTGGCGGCCGGCCCAGGAGAGCAAGCCCTGCTGCAGAGTCACCTGCTCACAGGCCCGGCTCAGAGCCATCTGAAGTTTCATATTTTGAATCACAAGAACTCAAAGGCCACACAGCCCCACTGTCTGCTAGTGACCATCCTCTCCCTCGAGTGCTCCTGGAGAGCCAGGTGCATGCTTCTCTCTCCCTCATCGGCTCTCCTCCTAGGGAAGTGTCCCTCACCTATAGCCCTGCTCACAGGGCCTGCGGCTGGTGACTGTGCACTGTGTGTGCTCTATTCAGTCAGGTGCAGGGCTCAGTGCTGGGTCACGATAGTCAGCAAAAGGTCCCTAGAAACATAAAACTTCAGGTTAAGTAGTACAGACAGCTGTTAGTGAGGTGAGTCTATGAACATTCTTAAAATCATGCCAGGTGCTAAACTGAAGTCCCAAGGGTCAAGGAAACATTTGGGTCAGTATCTGAAAGGTGAGGAGTGGATCCTAGTCAAAGATGAAGAGGTGTCTCAAAAGAAGTGTTCCCATGAGAGGGGTGGCACCTGCGAAGACCCCGTGGTGACAGGAGCAGAGTGAGCACCAGCCAGAAGGTGCGTCCACAGGTGCAGCACAGAGAGAGAAGTGACGTGACCATCTGCCAGCCTAGCAGGGACCAGCCACGCAGGCCTTCTGGGCCGTGCTCACAGGACTGGATGTATTTGTAGTTGATAAGGGGCCAGGGAGGAAGAGGGAGTGTGAGGGGGGTGCCTGCCCATGAGCTGGACACTGGTGGAAGGCAGGGTCCAGAACTTCGAGCCCCACCCCCGTGTTGCACTGAGCCTCTAAGGTAGCCAACTGCAGAAGCCCTGTGCGGCCCAGGCCTGGCTCGCACTGGAAGGGGTGAATGGGTCCAGGCTCACCCAGGAGGACAAAGAAGAGACGAGATCTCAGGACAGAACTGAGAAGAATTCAGAGATGCTCGAGGTGCGGAGCCACGAGGCTTGAGGGTCTCCAAGGCACTTCTGGGGGTCCACAAGGTCGACTATTTTTTAAATATTGCTAAGACATTGTTTTCCTATTTCACCCTCATTCTTTCACAAATGCAGGGTGAGGTTTTTCCGACTCACAAGGGGTGACCCTGTTGTGAGGTCACATGCAGAAAGGATCCTGTTTCTGGAAAGGTAGCCGAGGGCCCTGTCCTCGCAGAGTCACATGTTAAAGAATTAAAGTCTCTGGAAATTTTTCCAAAGGGTATTGAACAAATGCAAAGAAATCTATTCCAGACAATCCGTTGAATCTCGATGACAGCAGTGAGCATGGCCCCTCCCCACTGCCCCCAGCTGTGCCATGGAAGTTCTTCTCTGGACTGGGCACCAGACACCTGAGAGCCCCTCTCTCCCGAGGAGTCAGACAGGGATGTGGCTTTTCTCTAGGAGGGCAGGCCATGAGCATTTATCTTTACCCTCAACTCCAGGTGGTAGAAGCTTTGTTCTGGAAAGAGCAGTGGAGGGGCCTGGGGTTCTCCCCCCCACACCCGGTCCCTCTGATGTGGTGGAGATATTGCCTGGGTACAGCCCAGCAGGAGCCCTGGACCCTCACCCGCAGAACATGCACAGGGCAGATCTTCCATAACAAAAGAGGCAAGCCAAGTAGCCAAGGGACCACCCAACCCAATGCCCTGCTTTTCACTCGACAGAAGCAGGTGGGTCCAGGCCTGCTGCCCAGCTCAAAGGGAGTGCAGAGTTTTTTTGCCCAGGGGATGGAAGAGGCTTAAAGAACAACATGCTCTGGAGCCTTAAGGAAAACTATCTGGATCCTTGGGACAGTGAGAAGGAAGTTCAAGCCTAGGACTCCTATCAAGAACAATCACAGTGCTCTCCAGTGCCTTCCATTTTCCTGTGAATGCCACAATTTCATCGTCTTTATGGCTAAGTGGGACCAGTAGAGTAGAGATATCACAATGAGTAGAGTCTTATGTATGATTAGAACTCATCAATAAAAAATGGGAGGCATACAATGGCTATTTTAGTGGTTTAAAAAAACTCAGTGGAGGCTGGTGACTCCATAGATACAATAAGCTACACTAGACCAGTTAGAGGTTTACAAGGGAGAATCAGGGGAAGAGATAGTTAAGAACAGTCTTTCTGGGGTTGGAATAAGACTCAAAGACAGGCCCCAAACAGTAGCCCTGAAAATGGACATGAATTTAATTGGAAGTGACTGTGGAGCAATTTATGCCCAGGGGCATTGTCAAAAACAATAGAGCAATGAGCCAGCTTTAGTGGAGGTTAACAGCTGCGTGCAATACCAACAGAGGAAGACAAAAGATAAGGGAAAGAGACACCCAAAGGCAGCCCTACTAAAGCCACAATCTCTGCAAGATGACTGTGTGTGCCCAAGGCTGTGTCCTCTCAAGAGTGACATCATAGCTTGCATGTTGCCAAGGAAACAGACTTGAATGAAGTATTCTGGTCAAATCATCAAACAAACAAGCAAACAACCACAAGCTCAGGAGAAGGAGGAGTCAAATCCAGAATTTCTACAATATATTCTCTAAGATGTCCAGTTTTTAACAAAAAAAAAATTATGGGACATGCAAAGGAAAATATGACCCATATGTAGCAGGAAAGCAGGCAGCAGAAATTGCTTTAAAAGGTCTCATATGTCAGACCTAACAAAGACTTCAAAACAGCTGCTAGAAGTGTGGTCATAGAATCAAATGAAGTCATTCTTAAACAAGTAAAGTAAGGTATGACAACAATGTCTCATCAAGTGAAGATAGTTAACAGATATCAATAAGGAAATGGAAATTATTTTAGAATCAAATAAAAATTCTATAATTGAGAAATGCAATTACCAAAATGAAAAATTTATTAGTGAGAATCAACCATAAATTTTTAGCTGGCAGAAGAATCAGAAAACTTGGCAATAGATTGATAGAGAAAATGAAATCTAAATAAAAATAAGGAAAAGCAATGGATGGAGTTTTAAAGAAATGCACGTCACACGAAACATATCAACATACGCATAATGACAGCCCCAGGAGGAGAGAGTGACAGAAAAAAGCAGAAAAGTACTCGAAGAAATGATAGCTGCAAACTTCCCAAATTTTGTTTTAAAATATACTAATCTGTACATCTAAGCTATTAAATAATCTCCAGTTAGGATATATGCAAAGAGACTTTCCAAGAGAAACATCATAGTAACTGTGGTGAAAGGCAGAGAAAAATTTATAACTAGCAAGAAAAAAACTCACACATGAAGGAACTCCAATAAGATGAACAGCTGACTTATCATCAGAAACAATGGAGGCCAGAAGGCGGTAGATGGTGTGACCACAAAGCAACAACCGTCAATCAAGATGTTTATGTGGAGCAAAGGGTGAGCAAATGTTTCCTGTTAAACAAATACCAGGGATTTGTGGACAACACACAACACCTTATACAAAATTCTAAAGGAAGTGTTTCCAAACTAAAAGCAAGTGGCACCAGACAGTAATTCAAATTCACATGAAAGAGAACTGGGAAAGGTAATTAAGTATCTGTAAAAAACATTACAGTTACATATTTATTCCTGTTTCCTCTCCTAATTTACTTACAAGGCAATCAAATAAATTTTTATATAATATACATATATATTATATGTAATATATATGTTTGTATTAATATAATATATTAATATATAACATAATAATATGTACGTTAAATATAGATATGCAATGTTCTTGACAATAACAGCACAAAGCAGCTTGGTGATAGTAAAGTTGTATTAAAGTAAGTAAATGACACAGATGGTAAATTTAATCCATCTGGTGGATGCATTATCATAATTAAATATGTAATATAATATGCTTTAATGATTATAACATACTATTATAAATTGTAACAGAAATTGTAACAGAAATTTAGAGAATACTAAATGACATATGATCAATATAACAAAAATATACTTGCTCTTATTTCTTCTATCAGCTCATTTTTCCCCACATTTGTTTTTACTGGTGCATTATGGTTGGGCATAATGATGGGATTTGTTGTTACACAGTCCTACATGCACACAATATAGCAATATGGTTTGGACAGTATCACCCCCAGCAATCCCCCCTCCTATTTTCTCTGTTCCACTGACCTCCCCTTGGTCTTCATGAGATTTTCCACACCCCCCACACACACACACACGTACACCTTTCTTTTCCTTATTCCTCTCTAGATTCCACATGTAAGATAAAACATACCACCCTTGACTTTCTGAATTTAGCTGATTTCACTTGACATAAAACCTTCAAGTTCCACCCATTTTCCTGCAGATAACATAATTTCATTTTTCTTTATGGCTGAATAAACTTCATTGTGTATATACTCCACATTTTCTTTATCCAGTCATCTATTGATGGACACCAAAGCTGATTCCATACTTTGGCTATTATGAGTTGTGCTGCTATAAACATGGGTATGCATGTGTCATTATAGTATGATGACTTTAATTATTGAGGATAAATACCAAGGAATGGGATAGCTGGGTCATGTGGCGGTTTGTGCAGGCTTTTGCGGGACCTCCATATGGATTTCCATAGTGGCTGTACTAATTTACTATCCCACCAACACTGTAAATGTGATCCTTTTTCTCCACATCCTATCCAGCATTCATTATGGTTTATGTTCTTGATGACTGCCATTCTAATTGGAGATAAAACCTCAGTAAAAATTTTGATTTGCATTTCTCTAATTACTAAAGATATTTGAACACTTTTCATATGTTTGTTGGCCATTTGTATTTTTTCTTTTGAGACATGCTATCAGCTTCTTTAAAACACATAAAATTATAAAGACTAATAACCTGACAACGAGTTGTTGGATTTACAAAGCAATGATAGCACAGACAAGGGGAAGGGACTGTAGGCCAGTAGCAGCCTGATATCTTGTTTATGGTTGGTGTGAACTGAAGTAGATTCCCAGTTGAGATGGACATTTGGAGACCTAGAGCAATCACTAGGAAAACAATTTTTAAACATATGGTGAGCAAACCATTACATAAATGAAATGTTATACTAGAAAATATTCAAATAGTGCAAAGGAAAGCAGAAACAGAGAACAAAAAGCACCCTGGACATAGAAAGCAAAAACTAAGATGATAAACAGAAATCCGACCCTACTGACGCAGCAGTAAATGTGGATAGGTCAAAAATCCAACCGGAAGGCAGAGATTTTCAAGCCTGATTTAAAACAAGACAAACAACAACAACAACAAAAACCCCTAACTAATCTGCCTATAGGAGATGCACATTCTACTAAAGATATCAATAGGTTGACTACTAAAAAATAATAATGAACCATGCAAACAGCAAGCCTAAAAGACCTGGAGAGCCTTACTTGTATCAGAACAGACAGACTTTGAAACAGAACCAATCAACACCACTAGGTCAAAAGGAAGAACATTTTTATGACACAAGGGTCAGTTCATCACAAATGTACAACAGTCACCGACTTGTATGCACTGACAATGGTGCACAAAATACAGGAAGCAAACCTGAGAGAACCAAAGCTCCAAATAGACAATTCTGCCATAGTAGTTGGAGGTGTCAATGTGCCACGTTCAGTGATGGGAAAGATGGAAGATTTAAACAATGTGTAAACCGACTAGACTTAACAGACCTCCACCCAACACCCCAGAATACAGGTTCTTTTCAAGCACACATGGTACATTCTTCAAGATACACAATATGTGAGGCCTTACAACAAGCCCTAATCAGTGTTAAAGGATATAAATCACATAAAATAAGTTTCCAAAATCAATGGAATGGAATTAGAAATCAGTACCAAAAAGAGATTTGATAAATTTTCAAATATGTGGAAATTAAACAGCATATTCCTAAATAATAAATGAGTGAATGGAGAAATTAGAAACTACTTTGAGATCAGTGGAAGTAAAAAACACAACATGGCAAAATATATCAGACTCAGCTAAGGCATATCTGTAAGACAGATATAGTTTAACCATCTTTATTTGTTTTTTGTTTGTTTGTTTGTTAGAACTGGGATTGAACCCAGTGGCACTTAACCATTCAGCCACATCCCCAGCTGAATTTTGCATTTTAGAGACATGGTCTTGCTTAGCTGCTAAGTGGTATGTTAACTTGCTGAGGCTGACTTTGAACATAGGACTTCCTGCCTCATCCTCCTGAGTTGCTGGGGTTACAGGCGTGTGCCACCACACCCAGCCATCTTTATTTTTTTTTAAAGAAAGATCTCAAATTGATAACCTAGCTTTATACCTTAAGATACTAGAAAAGGAGAGCAAACTAAACATAAAGCAAGCAGGAGGAAGAAAATAATTAAGACTAGGTCAGAGACAAACTAAATGCAGAATAGGAAAACTAAAGAAAGTTTTTAAACCCAAAGTTAAATTTTTGAAAATTCAATAAAATTGACAAACTGTTATGTGGAAGACTAAAGTTATTAAGATCAGAAATGAGTGTGGGCAATCACTACCTACCCTACAGAAATAAGAACATTATGAAATTAGTTCAAATTCATATGAAATTACGAACAACCATATGCTGGAAAATCATATATCTAAATGAAATGGAAAATCCTAAAAAGACAGATACTAGAAAAATTGGCTCAAGAAGAAGTTTAAAAATCTGAATAAACTTTAACATGAAAAACAAATTTAATTGGTAATTTTAAAACTTTCAGCAAAGAAAAGTTCTTTCTCAGATAAATTCACTGGTAAATTCTACCAAATATCTTTGAAAGAACTAATATCAATTATTGACAAATTATTTCAAGCACATTACTTCAAAAATTATTTTAAAAACTTATTCTATGATCAATAAATGTAATTAATCACATCAATAGACTCAAAGACAAAAATCATATGATCATCTCAATAGATACAGAGAAAGCATTTGATAAAATACAGCACCCCTTCATGTTCAAAACGCTAGAAAAACTAGGGATATCAGGAACATACCTCAACATTGTAGAGGCTATCTATGCTAAGCCCCAAGCCAACATCGATCTATTTAACATAGTTCTTGAAACTCTAGCCAGAGCAATCAAACAGATGAAAGAAATTAAAGGGATATGTATAGGAAAAGAACTCAAATTATCACTATTTGTAGATGATATGATTCTATACCTAGAAGACCCAAAACATTCCACCAGAAAACTTCTAGAACTAATAAATGAATTCTGCAAAGTAGCTGGATATAAAATCAACACTGATAAATCAAAGGCATTTCTGTACATCAGTGACAAATCCTCAGAGAGAGAAACTAGAAAAACCACCCCATTTAAAATTGCCTCAATAAATAAATAAATTAAATACTTGGGAATAGACTTAACAAAGAGGTGAAAGACCTCTGCAATGAAAACTACAGCACACTAAAGAAAGAAATTAAAGAAGACCTTAGAAGATGGAAAGACCTCCCTTGTTCTTGGATAGGTTGAATTAGTATTGTCAAAATGACCTACTACAAAAAGCACTATACAGATTCAATGCAATCCAAATCAAAATCCCAATGACATTCCTCAAAGATATAGAAAAAGCAATTACAAAATTCATCTGGAAAAATAATAGCTAACGAATCCTTAGCAAGAAGAGTGAAGCTGGTGGCATTACTATTTCAGACCTTAAAGTGTACTACAGAGCAATAGTAACAAAACTAGCATGGTATTGGCCAAAATAGACCTATAGACCAATGGTACAGAATAGAGGACACAGAGAAAAATCCACATAACTACAGTTATCTTATAATAGACAAAGGCGCCAAAAACGTACATTGGAGAAAAGATAGCCTCTTCAACAAATGGTGCTGGGAAAACTGAAAATCTACATGTAACAATATGAAATTAAACCCCTATCTCTCACCATGCACAAAACTCAACTCAAAGTGGATCAAGCACCTAAGAATTAAACCAGAGACCTTGCACCTAATGGAAGAAAAAGTAGGCCCAGATCTCCATCGTGTTGGATTAGGCCACAACTTCCTTAATAAGACTCCCATAGAGCAAGAATTAAAACCAAGAATCAATAAATGGGATGGATTCAAACTAAAAAGCTTCTTCTCAGCAAAAGAAACAATCAATGAAGTGAACAGAGAGCCTACAGAATGGGACTAAATCTTTACCCCAAGCACATCAGATAGAGCTCTAATCTCTAGGATATATAAATCACCCAAAAACCTTAACACCAAAAATAACAAGTAACCCATACACTAAATAGACCAAGGAACTGAACAGACACTTCTCAAGGGATCAATCAACAAACATATGAAAAAATGTTCAACATCTCTAGTAATAAGAGAAATGCAAATCAAAACTACTGTAAGATTTCATTTCACTCCATTAGAATGGCAGCTATCAAGAATACAAACAATAATGGCAACAATGTTCCTTGGGACACTGTGCTAAGTGAAAAAAGCCAGACGCAAACAAGCACACGTTGTCTGATTCCATTTATAAGAAAAGTCCAAAATGGTAAAAAAGGCACACTCATACATTGCTGATGGGACTGCAATTGGTGCAGCCAATATGGAAAGCAGTATGGAGATTCCTTGGAAAACTTGGAATGGAACCACCATTTGACCCAGCTATCCCTCTCCTCGGTTTATACTTAAATTACTTAAAAACAGCATACTGCAGGGACACAGCCATATCGATGTTTATAGCAGCACATTCACAATAGCTAAATTGTGGAACCAAGCCAGATGCCCTTCAGTAGATGGATGGATAGGGAAACTGTGGCATATATACACAATGGAACATTACTCAGCTTTAAAAGAAAATAAAATCATGGTATTTGCAGGTAAATGGAGTTAGAGAATATAATGCTAAGTGAAGTAAGCCAATCTCGTAAAACCAAAGCTGAATGTTTTCTTTGATACGAGGAAGCTGACTCATAATGGCTATGGGAAGGGAGCATGGGAAGAATGGAGGAACTTTACATAGGGCAAAGGGGAGGGAGGGGAAGGGAGTGGGCAGAGGGGTACGAATGGTAGTGGAATGAGTCAGACATCATTACCTTAAGTACATGTATGAAGACACGAATGGTATGAAAATACTTTGTGTACAATCAGTGACTTAAAAAATTGTGCTCTAATGAATTGAATTCTGCCATCATGTATAACAAATTAGAATAAATAATAATAATAAATTATTATATGAAACACCAAATTTCAGAGCCAGAAAAAGAAAACTATAACTCTCATCTATGAATATAGAAGCAAAACTTCTAAACAAAACACTATAAGATAGAATTCAGCAGTATAAAAAAGGGATTATATTCCACAACTAAGTGGGACTCAGTCTCTAAGAATATAAGGTTGATACAACATATGATGTATCAACTCAATGTCATGCACCATATTAATAGAAAAAGAACATTAGTACCACTAGATGCAAAGAACACATACAATAAAATCAAACATCCTGTCATGATGAAATTATCAACAAATAAGGAATGAAAGGAAATCCCTCAGCCCAATAAAAGGCACCTATGAAACACCCACTTCTAACATCATGTTTAATGGTGACAGATAGAAAGCTTTTCCTTGAAAATTAGGAACAAGGCAACGATATCCACTCTTAATGCTTCTGGCCAACTTTGTGTTGGAAGTTCCACTAGAGTGATAAGACAAGAAAAATTAATACATAAAAGGCACCCAGATTTAAAAGTGAGTAAAATTGGGGCTGGGGATGTGGCTCAAGCGGTAGTGCGCTTGCCTGGCATGCGTGCGGCCTGGGTTCGATCCTCAACACCACATACAAACAAAGAAGTTGTGTCTGCCAAAAACTAAAAAATAAATATTAAAAAATTTTCTAAAAAAAAGATGTTTAAAATAAATAAATAAAAGTGAGTAAAACTATTCCCTTTCCTAGATAGCATAATATACATGTAGAAAATCCAAATTTACTAAATAATTAGAAGAAATAAACATGTTCAGCAAAAAGTTGTAGGATACAAATCATTACAAAAACTGTATTGCATTTCCATAAGCTAGCAAGGAACAATATAAAAATGAAATTAAGAAAGCAAATACATTTATAATAGCATCAAAAAAGTTTTAAATACTTAGGAACAAACTTAACAAGTACAAAACTTCCATACTGGAAATTATAAGACACTGTTGCAAGAAAGTAAAGAGGATCTAAATAAATGGAAAGTCATCTCATGTTCATGGATTGAAAACTTAATGCTATTAAATGGATATTCAACACAATTCTTATAAATATCTCAGATGCCTTTTTTGCCTACATTGACAAGCTGATCCTAAAATGCATATGGAAATGCAAGAGCCCCATGATAATCTAATTAATCTGGAAAAATAAAAGTCAAAGAACTCACAATTCCTGATTTAAAACTTACTACAAATCTACAGTAGTGGATACAGTATGGTGGTGGCATAAAGAAAACATCCAGGTCAATGAAAAGGAATGGAGAAATAAACCCTCTCTGGTTGTAGATTTTCAACAAGAGTCTCACAAATCACTCAATGTGGAAAGGAAAATCTTTTCAACAAACGATGTTGGGGTAATCACATATCCACAGGCAGAAAGAAAGAAAAAAAAACAAAGCAGGGAAAGAAGGAAGGCAATAAATTGAACCCTTCCTCACACCATATACAAATCTTAACTCAAAATGGCTCATAAACATAATTGTAAAAGATGAAACTATAAAACTCTTATAAGAAAACACTGGAGTAAATTTTCACAACCTTAAGCTAGGAATTGTGTTTTCAACTATGACACCGAAAAATATGAACAACAACAAAATGGATCATTTGGACTTCATTAAAATTAAGAACTCTGTTTTCTTGGTGGTGATCAAGAAAATAAAAAAGAAATGGAAAGAATGGTCAGAACACCTGCATATAACATGTCTGACAGGGACTGGGGTGTGTGGAATGTACGAAGAATTTGTGGAACACAGTGATTTTTTTTTAAAGGCAGATAATTTCATTGAAAAATGAGTGAAGAACCTGAAAAGACGTTTCTCCAAATATACAATAAACTCATGCAAAGCTGTTCCACATCTCTTATCATTAGAGAAATGCAAGTCAAAACCACACTGAGCTGCCAGGGCAAACCCAGAGGTGTGGCTGTAGTCAGAAAGCAGCTGGTAGCAAGTGTGGGCAGATGTGGAGAAACTGCAGCTCGCGCATACAGGTGTGTAAAACGTGCATCAGGTGGTAAACAGAGGTAAGCCTCAAGGTGGTAACCGGAGTTCCCGGAGTTCCCAGGTGACCCGGTGATGGTCACATCACCAAACACTTGTACCAAGAAGCATTATAGCATCATTCATCGGAGCCAGAGAGTCGGGGAACCTGGATGTCTACCAGCTGGCCGTGGAAGAGCAAAAGGTGGCATTTCCATACCCTGTCGTCTCCGTCAGCGATGGAAAGATGTGAACAGCACCGCGGATGAGCCTGGGGAACGCTGTGCTAAGTGAAAAAAGCCAGACATGGAGCACACATTGTCCGATTCCATCTGTAAGAAGAGTCCAAATGGAGGAGACTCCAGGGAGGGAGCGCATCATGTGCACTGAGTCCTCAGGATAGGGAGCGACTGGTAATAGGGTGAGCTTCCTTTGGTGGTGCCCACACAGCAACGACCGGAACACACAAGAGCCATCCGACTGGACACTTTAATTGTGGAATGACTCGGAATTCAGGTCCCATGTCAGCTTTCCACCGCTGTGATGGACACCTGAGATCCCCTCCAAGGGCCGTCCCCAAGACCTAACTTCCTCCCACCCGGCCCCGCCTCCCAGGGTCTCAGCACCGCTGACAGCACCACAGGCGCAGACCACACCTCCACACACGGGCCTTGGCATCAGCCCAGACCCACACTAGAGCCTTAAAAAGCTGCTTAGGGGGCAAAAGTGCATTTAGCAGCAAATATGAGAATACATCTGCTGTGCTTTGAGGCTGGACACTGAAGACATTTGTAATTCTACAAATCTATGTCACTCTTCTCACAATGCTTTGTTTTGGAAAATCCAGTAGTTTCTACGAAATATGTTACATGATGGATCATTTTTAAGTGAATCAATCAATTTTTTTTTAAAAATTCAGCTTTAATTTCCAACACATTAAACAAGAGGTCTTTTCGGGGCTGGCGATGTGGCTCAAGAGGTAGCGCGCTCGCGTGGCATGCATGGGGCGCTAGGTTCAATCCTCAGCACCACATAAAAATAAAATAAAGATGTTGTGTCCACCGAAAACTAAAAAAATAAATATTAAAAAATGCTCTCTCTCTCTCTCTCAAAAAAAAAAAAAAAAACCCACAAGAGGTCTTTAAGGTCCTTAATAACTTTTAATATAAAGGGGTTTTCAGACCAAAATGTCTAAACACCCCTTCCTGTCAGAGGAAGTTGTCCCTGAACACAGATGATGGAGGGAGAGGGGAGGGGACATAGAGCACTGGCTCCACCCCCAGGGAAGGGCGTCAACCGCCTGAGTCCTGCTGAGCAGGAGAACCTGGGTGAGGGCGTGGTCAGTGTGCCCTGAGACCCACTATGCTGCCTCAGGAGGAGCCAGAGGTGGGCAGCTGAGGGGCTGCGGGGCGACTGCTGGGCTGACCGGCCAGAGAGACGGAGGGAGGGATGGTGGCTGGGGAGGTGGAAGAGCTCCCTGCACAGGGATTAGTGACCAGTCCAATGGCAGCTCTGAGCCTGACAACCCTGGACTGTCCAAGTCACGTGGACACCTGGACACACACAGCTCACTGCGTGGTCTGCATCTCTGTGTCTGTCGCCCTCAGTAATCATTGTCCTCCTTGTCCTGGGGGCCGTGCCAGGCGCAATGCTGGACACGGAGGAGCCGTAGGCCCACCGCTGAGGCCAGAGAGGCCCCTGCAGAGTCCAGGCTGCAGGGCAGACAGAGCCGCACTTGGTGCCCAGGGAGGAGGCCCTGAGGCACTGTGCCTGCAAGGTCAGGGCTGGTGCGAGGCTGGCCGCCAGGACACAGGAAGCTTGGATGTTTCTGATGTCTGTTGGGGAGACTTCGCAGGAGGGGACGGTGTTGTTTAAACCTAGCATCACAGTTTCTATCCAGGTGACCGGAAGCCAGCCCCAGAGGCAGATCGCTGTCTGCCGCAGTCTGGCTGGGCACACAATCAGGAGCCACCACACAGCTTGTAGATTCAAACAGCAACTCTTTATTCCCGAACTCACACCAGCCGTCTACAATCACGTTCTGGGGAAATCCACGTTCTCTGCCCAAATCCACTCCCACTGGGCTTCTGTCTCCCAAAAAATACTGTCTGAATCCCGTGAGAACTCAAGGGGAACTCAGGCAGCAGGATACGCCCTATTCCCAGCAGGAATAATCTTAAACCTTAAACCTGGAACCTAAACTGGGAACGCCCTAAACCCGATTATCCTAAACCGGGAACACCCTAATCCGCCCTGGTCCTTGAGCAAGGTCACCTACATGCAATGTCACTGCAAAATGTCCTATTTCCACGAGTCCTTCCACTGAGCAACATGGGGTACGCTGGCAAGGAAATTGTCATACCTACTTGGCTAATGGCTCCCAGCAGCTGTCCTCCTGCCACTGCCACCAGGGACATCAGGAGTGGGCTGGCAGCACTGGTCTGCCTCCTGGGGAGGTGCCTGTGGGCTCCCTGGCCCAGCAAGTCGTCAACTGCCTGGGCCTCCATCTCCTCTTTGGTGGGACAGAGACAACAGCACCTGTGTGACAGGTGTGGGGGAGCCCCAGGAAAGCCCAGGACTGCAGAGAGAGGAAGAGCTGGTCATGGCCCATCCCCACGCTGCCCGCGGGCTCTGTCCCCCTTCTCCTTGAGTGTGTGATGTCTCTTCTAGAAACAGAATCGGGGTGGCAGAAGAGCTGCTCAGGGCCACATCCAGGGTCGAGGAGCCCAGGACTCAGAAGGGCCCTTGGAGCCACTGCTACCCTAAGGCAGCTGAGAGAGGACAGGGCCTGGACACGGAAACCTCTGTGGAACTGTCTGCCCAGGCACAGGGACCCTCCCAGGTCCCTCAGGGGCAGGCTGTGAGTGGGCTCGGGGTGCCTCTGCCTGGGCTTGTTTGCTGGGGCTCAGCTGCGCTCCAGCTCCCAGGGCAGCTGAGAGGACAGCTGGCCTGTGCGGAGGAATTTCACAGGTGATGCAAACTCTGCTCCCGCTGAGGGTGGCCTCTCCGTCCCTGGAAGCAGGGGCAGTGCCCTGGAGAGTTCCTTCCTGGAGCAGCTGAAAACAAGCTCAGTGCTAGTTTGCAAAAGCAGCTGTGAAAATCCAGGGCAGTGTGGGGAGATGGAAAGGGCAGGTGGGGAGCGGCCGGGACACGGGCAACCGTTCAACCCCAGCACCTCCATCTGCAAGTGAAGGGGATTCAGGAAATTGCTTCTTGGGGTGCTCCAAGGGGTGGCTCGGCCTGGCTGATGCTGATAAAGATGACTGAACAGGTCCTGGGACCAGTGCCCACAGCCCAGGTCTCTGCTGGGGGCGCGGGGACTGGAGCAGGCTCCAAAGGCCCGTTCCCATGACAGTCGCCTGTCTGTTTGATTAGGAGACTCGCTCACCCCCTCCTGGCCTCCCTGCTCCACAGAATTGGAGAGAACACTGCCTCCCTCCCTGCGCCACTGTGCTGAAAGCTAGCTTCTGTTCTGCCTCACCAAAATCACTATAGGAAGACCCCAAAACTGAAAAGTGGGTGTGGGCAACCCCAGGCACCCTGACTTCCTCCCTAGGAAACACCCACTGCAACAACCAGACGACTTGGCCTCAAACAGCTGCTGCCCAAGCCTCAGAGGGAGGCTGCTCAGGGTCCGCGACACCCCTGGTGCCTGCAGAGGGTCCCTCCCCTTCCCAGCAGGCTGCACTGGCAGGCAGCAACGACTGAGAGCCAGCTCCCTGCAGAGCCGCCTTGTCCTCTCGCAGCCCTCTGGCAGCCCAAGGTGCCAATGAGGGGCTTGGCGGCTGAGAGGCCCCGCAGCGGGGCCTGACATTCCCTGCAGGCACTTGTCCCAGGCCCTTCCCTCAGTGCCTGTGGGGCTGAGGGGCACAGCGGGTCTCCGAAGGGTTGTGCCAGGTAATCATCTCCCGCCTTGTGTGGCGCATGTGCCCTCAGGGTTGGCACAGTGTGTGTTTCTTATGAATCTGATGGATCCATGGGGGTTGAATGAGCCATAAAGTGCCCCCTTCTTGGCAGGAGGTGTCTTTGCTTTAGGAAGAAGGAGGAAGTGGTCCCGCCGAGAAGGGCAAGGCTGAGTGGGAGGTGCTTTTTGATAAGGACACCCATAAAATGAGCAGGAACACGTTTTATAGGTGCTGGAATCTTTACCTGGAGGTCACCTGGAAGGCTGCAGGGGGAGGGAGGGCTGACCGCCACGGCAAGCAGCAAGCAAGCAGGAAGTGCCTCAGAGCAGAAGGGAGACAGGCCTTCCACGCCCCGCAGGAAGGACAGCCATGACACTGGCTGCCACTAGTGGCAGCCGACCAGGGTCAGGTTCTGGTACCACCCACCATGAGTCACTCAAGCCGCACTGCACAGTGAGGAATCAAGGCCTTCCCTGGCCTAACTCTCCCATCCAAGACCCCACCAGCACGAGGCAGCAGAGCTGAGACTCGCTCTGTGGGTGCCAGAGCCTGAGCCTGTGACTCTGAGCACTGGATCCAGCAAGTGCCCTTGACAGAGCTGGTCGTGATTCATCGAGATCCTTACTTACACTTCAGGCCCCTTAAATCCTATGAATGGGGCTCCAATAAAAACCTGGGTACCCAGGGTCGTAGCTGCTTCATTCACAGCCACTCAACTAGAAACAATCCAGATGTCCTTCCAGGGCCGGTGGCGAGCATGCTGCAGCCGTCCACACCACGGAGCCACACCCAGCAGGTGTGGACTGCCAGCCGCCAGTGCAGGGAGGACCGGTCGCGTCTCCTGGGTGACACTGAGGGAAGAAGCCAGCTGGGAGGGCTGCATTTGCCCACCTGCACTCTGACGAACAGGGGCCCAGAGGTGGAGCACAGACGGAAGGCACATGGAAACAGCCTGGACCGGACCATGATGGAGGGGACGGGATCCCAGGCATGTGACGACACACACTCTGGGCAGCACAGCTGGTCTTCGTCACTTCATGGGTGACAATGCACAGCATGCAGACCCAGGAGACCGGCACCATCCGGAGAAGGTCGAGGGAGGATGAAGTCACATGTGAAGCATTAAGACAGCAGGTCGGGTTCGGGAGCGGATGTGGCCTGTCCTAGTGGCGCAGAGCTGAACTTGTTTGGGGTCTCCTTTTTGCTGGTGCCCAACGGTTCGATACAATAGTGGCGTTTGTTGGGACGTACTCCTGCATGCTCATGACGTGATGTGAGCGACTTCACTCCCAGAACTTCCCCTGGCCCTTCCCTCCTCCCTCCTCCCGCTCCTCTCCCCTGGCCTCCCTGGTATTTTCATGAGATCCTTACTTCCCTGCTCCTCTCTAGCTTCCATTTAGGAGAGGAAGCATTTGGCACTGAACCTTCTAAGTCTGGTTCGCCTGATGCAGAGCTGGAATCCTGAATGCTAGTTCTTCCAGGAAAGGCTGTGCCCGAGAGACCAGGGTCCACAGGTCCAGAGGCCCAGTGGCCACCTCAGCTTGGAGGAACCACCATCACTGGTCCCCAGATGAGCCTGCAGACAGCTCTGCCCGTGGGGTCAGCACCCAGCTGGAAGCCAAGCCCAGAGGCAGCAGCAGCATCCCTGCCAGTGGCAGGAAGAGCATGGATGATGAGCTTGGGGTCACAGCCATCCCATCTCACACCAGGACACAACTGATGCAGGGGATTCTGGGCCAGGCCAGGGCAGAGCTCTGAGGCACGCCAAGCCCTGGGCACGGGCCCATCCGCCCACCTCCCCTGCATGTCCTCCCCTTTTCACCTGGAGCAGGGCTGACTTCAGTGAGAAGGAAAAGTGATGGGATGAGGAGGTGTCCTCCCCGAGCAGACTGTCCCCGGGTTGAGGACAGCACTGGGCTCCCAGGGCTCAGCTCTGCAGCCCAGAGTGGTCTGCTACAGAGGGGCGCTGGCCACCAGGGCTGCTGAGTGTGCAGCCCTGCACTCACAGTGGCCCCCTCAGGCCGGAGACACAGCTGCCCCCCTCACAGCCACAGTGACCGGGTGCCCCTGTCCATTCTCACGCCCTTGCTCCTGCAGCCGGCTGTTGGAGTTCCACTGGACGCTGCCTCCTTGCCTGAGGGTCCCACGGGGCTGCACATTGTGCTCTGCCTGCACCTCCAGGCTCATCCCGGTGGCCAGCGGGCTGCCCGCATTCAATCAGTGAACTTCAGAGATGGCACACGGCCACCCGGACACCACACACAGGCACACGGCCACCCGGACACCACACACAGGCTGGCCTCTGGGCTTGCGCACTCTGAGGAGACCCAGATAGGCTGAGGCACAGTGTGGAATGTGGCCATCCCACGGGGGACTCTCCCAGCCCGTGGGCAGCACAGGGCCACTCACAGGCAGCTTGACTGAGCATCAAATACCAGGAAACCAGGTGAGAGCAAGTACCCGGCAAAATGCATGGTATAATTTAAGCAAAAAAAAAAAAAATGTAATGAATGATTATGTGAAAGAAAAGAGAGCACCCTTAATCCACCCTAACTGCTTCCTGAAAGCCAGCTCAGGGGCCAACGGGGGAGCTGCGCCTGCTGCAAACCACAGAGAGAAGCGAGCAGAAGGAGCCACGGAGGCCACACAGAGGGGACATGGGAAAGGGACCAGGAGCGGTCATGCTGAGACCCACAGGAAATAGCAGGTGTCATCTGATGCTCCAAGACCCAGAGGGTGACAGACTGTCCCCAGCTGGGCGAGAGAAAGAGACAACGCTCAGGAAGAAGAGAAGGCTGAAGAGGCCACCTCACCAGCTGAGATGAGACCCAGCCTGGAGGGCAAGCGGCCGGCCCCCACCTCCTCACTGGAGCTGGGGCTGGAGTCGAGACCCCACAGCTCTGGCCCAGCCCTCTCGTCTGACCTACCTAATCCCTTCAAATGCGCAACGTTGCCCGGCTTCCTACTCGGCAGCCATTCCCATGAGAGGAACTCCTTCCCGGTGCTGGTCAGGATGGTGGGGACCCCAGGAAGGAATTGGCTCATCCCAGTTCCTCCAGGCCAGGGGAGCAGGGCTCTGCAGGGCAGCTGAACTCCAGAGATGGCCGTCTCCAGGCCCCTGCCCACGTCCACCTCATCACATGAAGACCCGTCTTCACAGGCGCCAAGTCCTAGAGAAAGCGGGGGGGCACTCCTGCAGCCCCAGTGCTGCCCCTCAAGGATGCCTCCTGGTGGACACCCACCGGCAGCCTCACCTCTGGGGCAGCCCTTGAGGACTCTTGGGTCTGTCCTCAAGTCCACTCCTCCTTGAGGGGACACCTCTGAGGCCCTGAGACCCTGGCTCAGCCCCAGCTGTGCTTGCTCTCGTCTCTGGGCAGCACAGCTGGTCTTCGTCACTTCATGGGTGACAATGCCAGGCACAGGCTTACAGGTGCAGTAGAGGACCAGGAGGAAGAAGGTGACTCACGTCGTCTGGCCCCTGTTCTCAGTCCCCCTGAGAGTCAGGGCTATCGTCACGACCCCAGACAAACAGAAGCAGGAGCTGTGACCCAGCCAGGCCCAGGAGGCATTCGAGGCAGGGTCTGCTCGAGTTTTAGGCCAACCAGGTGGACAGAGTGGAAGGGGGTGACGTCCAGGTGAACTCCACGGCCAACCAGCTCAATGTGGCGGACACTGGTGACGGGAGCTGGGCAGGCCTAGCCATGGAAGCACTTGGTTTTGACCTCAGAGGCCTGCAGGGTGCCTCCAAGTGGACGTCTGTGTAGTGGGTAAAAGGCTTAGCGTACAGTGGGTGGGTCCCAATGGACGGCTGTGAGCTGGACATACGGTAAACCAAAAATGCATCGCTGCGGCCACCCACCACACTCGTGTGTTCAGGGCACCCGTGTCGGCCCATTTGGGCAGAGTCATCTAGCACAGCCTCTGCCCTGAGGCCTGGCTGTCTCGCGTGTCCATCCCACCCTGGACGATGTTGCCTGTGTTGGCTTTCACAGCACCACTCAGGCAAAAGACCCTAACTCGAGGATCATCTGCATTTTTCAATAGGCCTGGGCCATGCCTGACCCAAGGTGTGCAGACGGAGTCCCGGCTGGGAGCCACCTGGGGCAGCAGGTTGCCACAGAGTAGGCTCCAGGAATACCGGCGGCCAAAGAGGCCGGCCGAGGAGGAACGCCGGGAGAGCAAGGAGAGGAGCCCACGGGCAGCGCAGCTCCCTCAGCGGAGGCTGGAGGCCCTGAGAACACCAAGCGAGTCTGAGACGGACGACAAGCTGGTGGCCCAGGACAGCGCCACACTCAGAAAATGACAAAACAAACACAGGCAGACTGCAGGGCACCCGAGCGTGGCCGCCATTGCCTTCTCTGGTTCTTCACCACAGGGACGCAGCTCGGGGAACTCCCTCAGTGTGACACAGCCAGCAAGGGGACACTGCGTCCAGGTCCACAGCCAGGCCATCCATTGGTCAGCTGAGAGCCCACATGAACGTCCCAGACAAAGCCAGCTGGCTCAGTTCTCCCAGGCCTGTCCACCTCACCGAGAACACCTCCAGGAACCGGAGCCCAGCAGACGGTGCTAGGGACAGAACAGACAGAATCTCACCCGGGGCACTTTTCAATGTACCCACTATGCACTGCCCAGTGCAGGGCTCCTGTCCCCACCCACTGCAGCCCCAGCTTGTGTGGACAGCACAGGGACGTGGGTCTCCCTGATGGGCAGGGCACCCGGCTCGACCTCAGCCTCACTGCCACGAGTCCCAGGGTTCACACAGACGTTCAGGGAGCACACTCCCCACATCGGTGTTCCCTAGCTCACTGGACCTCAGGCATCCAGGCTGGTGGGGACCTGAAGGCCTCAGGAGTCTGACCCCACCTGAGGCAGAGAGTGGGGAGATGGGCTTGAGTGACAGAGAAGAGCGGGATCTCCGCACCTGGGGCCTCTTCTCAGGAGGCACACAGTGGCAGTGAGGAGGCAGGCGGGAACCTCGATGGCTGGGCCTGGCCTGAGACAGTGAGGCCACCCAGGGGACCCAGCAGGGGCAGAGGGCCTCGGTCTGGAGCCCTTGCTCCTCCTCACCCAACCAGAGGCAGAAAACGAGGCGACATCAAACATCCACACAGCCTGAGCCAAAACGTGCAGCATCCGGCCTCGCCGCCAGGCGCTCGGGGTCTGCCGTGCGAGGGGTCTGCCCGGAGCCCTGGGAGGGACCAGGATCTCGGCTCACTTCGGGGAGCTGCCCCAGGAGGGCTGGCTGGGGGCATCGTCCAGCTGTGTGCCGACGGGGTGCCCTGCCCCGGGAGCTGCCGGCCACTGTGAAGTTCCTGGAAGGACCCTGGGTCTCCTGCTGTCTTCGCTGCTCTGGAGAACTCGGTGGCGACCCCGGGCTGGCAGGGAGCTTGGTGAGTGGGCCTCGCCCCCTGGGCCCCTGTCGGGTGTTTTGAGACGAGGCACTCAGAGGAGTGGGCTTTGACACCCCGGAGCTCGAGGGGTGCAGGAAGGAGTGGCTTCTGGGGCCCGGC
>NW_026000137.1:804882-820959 GCF_001458135.2 Marmota marmota marmota
CAGCCTCCCGGAGCCCCCCCCCCCCAGCCTCTGCAGCCGCCCCTCTGGCCATCCTGGATCAGCCCTCGCGCCAGCCCCGCCCCCGCACAGTCAAGTTCAAACCTTGCTCCTCTTCCCAAGCCTCTTTCATGTGGTTTCCGTCTAATCTGAAAACACCTCCCTCCGCATTGTCTCTGTACCTGTGAGCTGTTTCTTAAGTCCCATTTTGAAAAATCTGGTGCCTAGGAAAGTTCACATTGTGCACAGCTCTGGTCTACAAAGGATTCCAATCCTTTTCCCCCCCCCGGAGTGAGGGGAGCGCCGGGCCTGGGGGGTGGGGGGCGGTGTGCAGCATGGACTCAAAGGCATCTTCCCCTGCCTGCCAGAAGTGGAGGACCCAGAGTGGCCAGTGGCCACCCTCTGGGCCTCTAGGTGTCAAAGCTCGGGGACAAAGGGTGCATGTCTATCGGGGGCTGGGCCAGGCACTGCATGGGTGCCCCTCATTAGGACTCCCTGAGGGAGGGACCTGCTCAACCTCGCTTCAGAAGAGGAGCCAGGCTCAAGGGGGCTCAGGAGACCGCATGGGCACCAGGGCTGGCCACCTGCTGGTGCCTCCCAGCAGTCAGTCCTACCCACCGTCCAGTGGCTGCCAAGCCCAGCTGCATCCCGGCTCGTCCCCGGGAGCAGCTGTGGACGCTGCGAAACCTCACACATTCCTCGGGGCAGCGGTGGGCTCCCCGTGTGGACTGGAAGGTCGGGGAGCGGGCTGCGCACAGCCACGGGCGCGTCCCGTCAGACCTGCCTCTTCTTCCTGTCAGGAGCGGCGCAGCGCCTCAGAACTTTCCCTGTGGTAGATCTAAATGATATTTAAGGTTTGACAAGTTACACTTGTGGTTTTCAAAAGAAAAAAGAAATTTTGTGAAGAACTACCTTTCTTGGCATAAAATAATTGGAAAGTACCTCGGATATCTCAATAAAACACATCAAAAGTAACTCTCTCCGGCTTGTTTTGACACGTCCACTTGTGGTTTCTGTCAACTTTAGCTAAACATCAGGCTTTCTCAGACAGAACAAACCATTAAAATATTCAACAGAAAAAGCAAATAGATATAATTCCTCTTCTGTTTGCCTATTTTCAAATAAAAGGCAATATTGAAAGGAGAGGCCAGCCCAGCTCAAAGCACATTTTTCTGATTCATGCATTTGCCATAATTATTTGCATAGGATTTAAATGTCTAAGCCCTGGATCCTACCCCCCCTTTTTTTTAAAAATGCTGCATTGTAAAGCCGAAACGCGCCAAGCCAGTTTCGTATTTACAGAGGATTGTCCAGTTCTGTGGATTTGATAAATGTTAGAAGCATTGGGTCGGTTGGAGATTAGAATGTTAGAGCAGAGCATAGAACAAACATCTTACTGGGGAGATGAAGGGAATCCACCACATCACCCCCAGATAATCTGCGCTTAATACTTCACCAGAGACCAACAGACAAACGACTTCCAGAAAGTGGACCCTGGACCCAAATAGAAACAAGGACTGGGCTCAAGCTGACCTGACAGCTGGGGACCTGGCTTTCCCCAGAGGTGGAGCAGCAAGCCACATGTCCAGAGGAACATTCTCGTTTCTAACAAAAATAAAACTTGTAATTTTGTTTAGAGACCAAAGAAACAAAATGAAACAAGTCAAAACCAACATTTTCCTGGAGCCCACGTGAGCAGAGACTGGTGGCAAGGGTTTCCACACCAGGCGGTCTGGGGGTGGGCCAGTACTGCCCAGCAGAATTCTGGGACCCTCACAAGAGGAGTCCCAGGTCCCTGCTCAGATGGTCACTCCCTTCTCAAGTGCCTAGAGAGGAAGGCGTGTCTTCGGGAGGCCAAGTTGGTTCCCAGGACAGCCAGCGGTTTCACAAGACAGGAAGTGCACAGAGCCCTGAACCTGGTCACCCGCACATTCTTCTGCTCGCGGACTTACGAAGGCTTTGTAAAAAATCGGGAGAGGGATGGAGAGGTAGACGAAATGCTCTGCGTGAAAAGGGCCTGCAGAAGGTGGGTGGCATTCAGAGGAAGAGCAGCTTCTGGCAGAGGGACAGTGGGGAGCTGTGCCACCTCTGTCCAGAGTCACTGGGGCTGGCTGCGGGCTCTGCCGCTTCTCATTCAGTCCCTTTGCAGCAGCACCTCCATCAGTCCCCACGGTCCAGGGGCCAGGTGTAAGTCCTTGGAGCCCAGGACCCGGCTTCCCATGAGATGCCTGGGTTAGGCTGCCGCACTCTGCCTCCCGACCTCCTTGAGAGAACAGGACGTGGAAAACATGGGCCAAGGTTGCTCTTCTGATTCTGGAGATGCATTTGAGTTTCTATCAGATGCAACAGAAGAGGCCACAGGTGAGGAGCTAGAGAGGCCATCTGTGCTGGGGTGACCCAGGAGTGGGCTCAGGGCTGCAGGAGGTTACTTTAACCAAGCGTGGGTTAAAGTAACTTTAACCAAAACATAAACTTACCCCAGTTCAGTTCCTGCTCTGAACTGGGGTAAGTTTATGTTTTGGGGAACATAAACCCAATAACAGGCCCCAGGGACCTTAATCAGCACTGCCAGGAAGATGCCCAAGGCCAGGCTGGGTTTTTTTTTGGGGGGGGGGGGATGGCAGTGAGAACGGGACCAGAGGCCTAAGAGGAGAGTCAGTCATGGGCTCTGCAGGCTGGAGGTGGAGGGCACCGGGAGCGAACAGTCTAGGAGGCAAGCAGGCCCTGGAGGTCTGGGAAGCCAGCCCAGGGTGGAGGCTGCAAGGAGGCTGAGTGGGAAGGAATGGGGGGCCCAGCAGACAGAGCAAGCGCCATCTGGATCCAGGGTGAGGGATGGAGCAGAGGCACGGCTAGCAGCAGGCCACTGACAGAGCAAGCAGAACAGGAGGAGGTGAGCGAGACCCTGGGCGCAGCCGAGGACGGGGCAGCAACACAGCAGAGCTGGTCAGGGGACACAACAGGATTGGTGAGTGGAGGGAGGGACAGAGAGGCGAGGAGGAGGAGAGACAGGCACGGGGGAGACAGAGAATGGCCAGGGTGATAAAGAGGTAGCCACAGGGGAAAGGGAGAGGGAGGGATGCAGAGTGCCCAGTGAGATACTGGACAACAGAGCAGAGAGCAGTCTGCCGAGGGAGCCCCCAGGGCTGGGCAGGTTGAGTGGGTCAGGAAGGGACACTAGGCCAGGTGGAGGGGTGGGCGGATGCTGGGTGTGGATCTGGGCTGGCAGAGGGCCCAGCTGGAGAGGTCAGCACAGGGCCCATGCATTTTAAATAGCCACCTTGGAAGAGGAGTGGAAAGACCCTGAAGGCCATGTGTGAAAGGCTAGGTCCCCAGCCTTTGGCACAATTGGTATGTGACACCAACTTCAGGATGTGGGGCCTACTTGGAAAAGGTGGGTCACTGAGGACATGACCTTGAAGGGCCCATCTTGTCCCTGGCCCCTCCTCTGTCTCTGCTTCCTGGCCACAGCAAGGTGAGCCGCTTGGTCCACAATGCCCTCCACACCATGGTGTCCTGCCTCACCACAGCCCCAAATGGGGTTTTGTCCCCGGGGCGGGGAGTGACTCATGCAGGCAGGCGTAACCGAAGCTCACCCGAGACTGAGCTGCCAGCTGGGGCCGCAGGAGGACCCTCGCTTCCCGAGGACTTGGCCACTCTCAAACGCTCCTTGAGCCACCAGACACTGTGCTCAGCACTGGGGGCTGGGGTGGTTGAAATGTGTCCCCCAATTCATGTTGAAGTCCTGATGACAGGACCTCAGAACCTGGCTGCACTTGTGATCTTTAAAGTGGAAATTAAGGTAAAATGGGGTCACCTGGGAGGGTCCTGATCCAATCTGACTGGTGTCCTTACAGGAATCAGGTCAGGACCCAGACAGGCACAGAGGAAGGACCCTGTGAGGACACCCTGCCCTCGGGCCTCCAGCCCCCGCGCTATGAGAAGCAGTTTCCTGCTGTTTCAGCCCAGCCTGTGGGCTCTGGCTCTGCCAGTGGCCCCCTACAGCATGCCAGCTCCAGCACGCCAGCCCCTGTTTCAGCTGTGTCACCTGCTCGTGGGACAGACACCCATGTGAGTGAGCAGCATCCCTCATGTGGCACTAGCCGTGGTCACCATGGAAACAGGCCTCGCGGGAGGCACGGGGCTTCTGGGCAGAGACCTACCGTCTGACACTGGGCAGGACTAAAATCGAACTGTGTTAGCGCATTGCTTGTCCTTACGCAGTAGAACCCCAGAAAGTGCCAGGGATGGATTCTCTGTGCTGAACCGGCTGCTGTAGAAGGGGCCCCGAATCGGCGGAAGGCTCATCTGCCGCCCAGTCTCCCTGAAGAATGACCATCTGAGTGGCAAAGGCCTTCCAGCTGCCAAGATCCTTTCTGAGCTGATGCCGTGCAGCGCCCCCAGGCACAGCGAGGTGGTGGGTAACTCCGGCTCCAGGCAGCTCAGGACAGTGGCCATTCTCTGTCTCCCTGGGCTGTCCACAGTGAGCCACGCTGGTGGGTCGGAAAACCCAGCCTCACAAGACACCCGTCCTCTCATGGAGACAGTTGAAGACCAAAAGGAGGGTGCCCGCACTGGCCCAGCCCTGTGTCTGGGCAGCGGGCAGAGGTACCTGCTGTGCGGGGGACCCCCTGTGCTCAGCCCACCCCTCATCTTCCACAGGCGCCTGCAGCCGCCATGAGCTTCAGAGGGCAGTGCAGACTGCCTGGGAGAGGCAGGAAGGACCTCTCAGCGCAGCCCAGGGCTGGCAGCACAGCTAGGTGACCGGCCAGGGCTACAAGAGGGGACCACGCCATCCGCCTTCTGACCCACCCCATCCTCACTCATTTCAGCAGGGTTCTGAGCCCAGAGGACATGCACACAAGATCCAGGGTTCCGGGGCGGCGCCCTCTGGCGCTGCGTCCCGCAGATTGGATGGACAGCTGTGAAGAGGTATATCCTCGGCCTCTGAAAATAGCCTCCAGTCCCCCTCAGTGGCTTTCACAGGAGTGACACCCAGGGACAGGCAGCCACAGAGGCAGAGCTGCCCGCCATGTGTTGGCCCTTCATCCAGGAACAAGGACCTTGTTCCAGGTGAGCCCCCTCCACTGGCCCCTCCAGGCCTGCTCAAAGGCCTTCTCCCTCCACGCCACCCGCCCCACAGCCTCGGGCTCCTCGTCCTCTGGAGAGTCCTCCTGGACCCAGAGTCCATCTCCTAAGCCCTGTGTTCTGCTGCACACCGCCACCCTCCCACAGATTCCCCAGCTCCTCCCCCACCCCCAGGAACAGCCCAGCACCGGGTGGGAACCGCGGAAGGAACGATGAAGGGACGACCCTGCTTCTCAGCAGACGGTTGGATGGCCAGGGTCAGCAGCGTGGGAAGAGCCACCGAGCAGAGCGGGGACCGCAGCTCCCGTGGGGGGCCCCGAGGAGGGTGCTGCGTGACCTTCGGCATGACTGTCTGTGCCCTGGGTGTTTAGACTGTTGTGAGTCAAATTCTATGTAAATACATATTTCAGTTTGATCCTCTCGATTTTGATTGTGTGTGGAATAGACGTGTTGGCTTAGAATTTGTCACCATAACATGCAAAGTGCTAGAAAAACGATGGGGGGATAGCTAAAGCAAGGCTAAGAATAGAATCTAATTTATGCAAGTTGATTATACTTGTAGCAAGAGTGATAATTAGAGATATTTTGAAAAAAAGAAGAACCTGAAAGTAAAGATAATTGGAAGATTTATTTCTCCTAGGCTATTAGAGAGGGAAGAATAAGATCTTTAATTACATTAATAAGAAAATAATTATTGATAGTCACAAATAATGTCTCTACTTGATTCAGGGAGGCCCATGACTTGCTGGAACTATCTAATCAATTTCAAACCTACAGAGGTTTTTTGATAATAAAGACAGCTTCTAAAGTGAATAAGCCAACCATGGCAAGACGAGGGATGCTGCTCCCTTTATTAAATCTGAAGTGGGTGATTCTTAGCAGGCTGAGGAAGACCAAGCGCACAGAAGGGAAGTGGCAGGACTAGGGTCACCGCCCCAGCTCTGGGCTGGCCTGGGAGAGACCTGGGTGCCCTGGCCCAGAGGGTGGCCCTCCCTGCCTCGTGTCTCCCTGGAAACACCCGGCTCCCGGCTGGGGCTCATGGCACGTGGGAAGGGCCTCCCTCCTTCTCCCCCCCCCACCCCCCGTCATTGCTGAGCCCCTCCCTCAGCACTGGAATGCCAGTCTGCACCCATCGCCTCACCGTGCACTTGCCCCGGTGACCGTTCCCACTAAGCCTGGCAGGAGGAGGGTTCTCGAAGGAAAGGCTGAAGCCCGCTGCCTTTGGGGGCTGTACCCTCTTCCAGCTCCAGCCTCCACCTGGCTCAGACCTAACTGCTGGGCCACCCACTCCTCAGCCTCCTGTTCCTTACCTCAGCTGTCCCTGCCCCAGTCAGCTCTGCCCACTCCTCCAGGTCAGCTCCTTCTCCAGCTCCTCCCCAGGGCCAGCTCTTCCTCCAGGGTCATCTCCTCCAGGTCAGCTTCTCCTCCGGGTCAGTTCCTCCTCTAACTTCTCCCCAGCATCAGCTGCTCCTCGGAGCCAACTCCGAGGTCAGTGTGCTGGGCAGCTCCTCCCAGCTCTAGGAGCATTCCCCTCCTGAAGGCCTTGTTGGTCCTGCTCCCCTGGGACTGGAGGCCCAGGTTCCCGAGGAGCAGGGAAGTTTCCTTGTGGATACAGACTCCCACAAAGCCATCTCCAAATTATTGACTCTGGCTCTCTGAGCAAGGGACGAGGACCAGGCTCCTCAGCACAGCGGCTGCCCCGTCCCAATCTGGCCCAGCCACCTGGGCTGCCTCAGCGTCACCCGTCCCTCTCAGCCCCTCTCTCCTGACAAGCTCATCCTCATTCCTCGACACCTCCACAGACATCACCCTGGAAGCCTCGGGAGTCCCTGGAGGGCCGACGGCCCCGTGTCTATGCGGCCCACGATGGACACTTGCTGGTGGTTTTGTCCTGGAGAGAGAAGGTGTGTTTACCTATTTCTCTTCCACCAGACTCTGGGCTGCCCAGGGCTGGGACCTTACCTGACCCAGGTGGTATTCCCAGGCAGGTGAGGGCCTGGCACCAATAAATGCTTGAATGGAGGAACACACTTTGCCACAAAACAAAAATTCAATGAACCTTAAGAAACACACCATAGGAATCATTGTCGAGCAGTTGACAGGTTGTGGAAAGTTTAAAAATAGATGAAAATTGAAAAGCGGAGAAAGCCGCACCCCCCGTGTGCCAGGCCCCTGCCGAGTGCCCGGCAGGCCTCAGGGTCTGTGAGGGGCTCGGGCTCCTGCTCCCTGATGCTCTGGTTTGGAAGCATAGGGAAATTCGCCATGAAGGGTCAGGCCATGTTTCTGCCTCTTATTTGTTTTCCTCTCTGTACTGGGGATTGAGCCCAGGTGTCCTGCCTGCTAGACACGTGCTCCACCACCAAGAGGCTGCCCAGCCCTTGGCCTTTTGGTTTTTGTTTTGGGGGGTTTTGTTTTGTTTTGTTTTTTAAGACAGGATCTTGCAGAATTGCTGTGGCTGGGCTCAAACTTGCAATCCCCCTGCCTTAGCCTCCCAGGTAGCTGTTTTTATAGGTGTGTGTCACTACACCTGGCAGGCCATGTCTCTTCACAGTCAAGATACTTGTACAGAAGTCAAAGATTCCTGTCTGTTTCAGTAGTGTTTGTGGGTGAATAATGAAATGGATATTTTGGGAGAATTGAAAGTCAGCCTTCTTACACCACCTTCCTACCATTTCTGGGAATTTGCAGGTTATACAGGCTAATTCCCCATTTTGCAGAGAAAACACAAAATGAAACAAAATTTAAAAACTGTAAGACTGTCCAAAGCACTCCTAAACAAGAAGAGCAATGCAGGAGACACCACAGTACCTGATTTCAAACTATACTACAGAGGTGTAGTAACAAAAACAGTGTGGTACTGGCATCCAAGGAGACATGAAGACCAGTGGAATAGAATAGAAGACACAGAGACAAGCCCATAGTCGGTCACCTGACCCTTGACAAAGGTGCCAAAAACATGCATTGGAAAAAAAGGAGCCTTTTTAATAACGGGTGCTTGGGAAAACTGGCTATCCACACACAGAAGAATGGAACTAGATCCCCATCTCTCACCCTGCACAAAAGTCAAGTCAAAGTGGATAAAGACGTGGGAATGATGCCAGACTATTGCCCAACTGCTGGAAGAAAACCCAGGCTCAACACCCCAGCATATTGGCCCAGGCACCAACTTCCATACCAAGACCCCTAAAGCTCAAGAAATAAAACTGGAATCCATAAGTGGGATGGCATAAAATTTAAAAGCTTCTACACAGCAAAGAAAATGATTAAGAGCGTGAGTACAGAGCCGACACAGAGGGAGAAATCTTTGCCAGCGTCTTCTACGGCAGTGGGTTAATATCAGAACAGGCGAAGAACTCAAAAAGTTCAACACACACACACACAATCAAGAAATAGGGTAGATCTAGATAGATATTTCTCAAAAGAAGAAACATAAATGGCCAAAAAAATCATCCAGTATCCTCAGCATCAGAAAAATGCAGATAAAAACTACATTGCGATTTCATCTCACTCCCATGGGAATTGCGGGCGTAGAGAACACAAATAGCAATGACAGCCAGCAAGGATGGGGGGAAAGCTCTCTTACACATGGATGGTGGAGCTGCAAAGTAGTACAGACACTGTGGAGATCCCTATGGAGAGTCTGCAAAGTCACAGGAACCACCCTGGGACCCAGCTGTCCCACTCCTTGGTATTTATCCAAAAGATCTAAAATCAGCCCACTATGGTGACAGAGGCAACCCATGTTTACAGCAGCACAACTCAGAGAGTCAAGTGAAGGACCCGACGCTGTCCACAGATGAGTAGGTTGGGAAAATGTGGAGTTGGGCTCAGCCCTAAAGAAGAATCCAATCATGGCCTTCACTGTAACCCAGTGGCCCTGGAGAACATCATGCTGAGTGAAATAGGCCAGACTCAAAAGTTAACGGCAAAAGTTTTCTTTCATATGTGGAAGCAAAGAGAAAAGAAAAGAAAAGGAATTTTAAAAATGAATTTTGTGAAAATCGAAGGGAGAACAATGAAGTTGAGGAAGGGGCAGAGAGGGAGGGGGCAGGGAGGACAGGGGGTACTGGGGAGGGGGCAGGGAGGACAGGGGGTACTGGGGAATGCAGCGACCAAACCATGCTGTGTCCTTGTGCCAACACACCACGTGGAACCCTGATTTTTTGTGTATCATGAATTTCTAAGACTCCAGCTTCGACTTAGCCTGGCTCGGGGTCTTCCTGAATGGCCACCCTGCCCAGCCCAGGACACCTCCTACAGGTCAGAGGTGCTCTCTAACAAAAGGCTGCAGATGTCAGAAAATGACAATCACTTGGACTTACTGGCACAGCCCTCCCTTTAGAAGGGAAGAACATTCTCTCCATCTGGGCACTTGGGGATTTTAATACTTAAAAATATCTGCAGTCTCCAGGATTGACACTCCCAGCTGACACGCAGACTGGCGGCAGCCCTGCATCAGGGCCTGCAAACCGCCGAGGCTCAGGGCTGAGGCCAGCAGGAAGCTCCTGAGTCTGCCTGGCTGGGCAGACCTTGGAGGACCCTGTTGAAGGCCCCCAAGGGACCAGCATGGGCTAGACCACAGCCTGTCAGGGGTCGCTGGTTGATGGCCTCCACAGATGTCCCAGCTAGGGCATCAGGAGACTTGGGGAAGGCCCCTGGGCCTCCCTTCAGCGGGCTGGCCCTGGCACGTCTTTGTGGCCACAGCAGAGGGGTCACTTAGAGCCCAGTAGTGGACAAAACAAGTCACAGGGGCACTCCAAGCTTACCCCAAAGGATGCATCCTCAGGACAGGGTGAAGCCTCAGGACCAGTGCTGCCCTCGGCCATCCCTGTGGCCCTGGGGGACCATCACTGTCCTCCTGCATCTCCGTCGAGTCCCACCTGCTGCACTCAGATTGGCCGACAGAGCCCAAGCCACATCGCAAGCTGCTTCCTTCTGACCCTCTGCTCTGCATGGCTTGGCCCTCCCCTGAGCCGTGTCCAACATCCTGCCCACCCCAGAGGCCCCTCCATCCCCCCTGGCCCCCAGACGGAGTTAATGTCCCCAAGGGAACCCTGCTCCTCTGTCTCACCCTCTGCTTTCTGGGGTGGGGCTTCTCCTGCTCGATAGGGCACCTGGGAGCCCCTGGGCATCTCCTTGCCAGAGGTGCATCTGCTAGGCCTTCCAGTCAGAGTGGCCACCTCACAGATGTGGTCAAGGGGCCAGTGTGGACTTGCTGCCCACAGGGCCCATGGAGTCCTCCAGCACTGCTGTGGATCGCAGGAGAAAGGGCCTCTCATCCCAGGCTGTGAGTGGTGCTCCTGAGGCCTCAGTGCCCGCCCAGCACACGGGAGACTCCGTCTGCAGGCCCAGGCCACGCAGGAGAAAGCAGCGGAGGAGAGGGCAGCGGCCTCTGGGCACAGCCCTGCTGTCCACAGGAGGGCTGGTGCCGCAGTCCGGCTGCAGCAAAATAACCGGGGGGTGACGAACAACTTGTGTACATTGATACAGCAGGAGTGGGAGCCGTTTATTGTAGGACAGGAGGGGTATATATACATTCCACACAGCTTATCTAATTAGCATAAACTAGATACAGAGTCAACCAATAAGGAATCTCCACACTTAATGGCTCCTGGCGTGACTTCACCAACCACTCCCTCTGCAAAATGCCAGGCGCCATCCTGACTTGTTTACAGACCCTAACAGGCTGGGTGAGGGGCCGAGTGGCTGCGCCCAGGCCTCCCCGGCAGCAGGACGGACACAGGCTCTGGTGGTTGAACTCCAGCAACGGTCCCTGGAGGCGGTTCGCTGACTGAGTGAGCCTTCTGTTCTCACCTCTCCACCCTCTCGCTCTCCACCGAGTTTGGCCCAGTCTCCGTCCCTGGCCTCCGGCAGCCAGATGGCGTTCTCTTCCCTCCACCCCGCGCCCAGGCACAGGGACCCTGGCACTCCTCCTGCCCTTGACTCCCAAGTGAGGGGACACACCGGGACCCTCACCACGAGCCTCATGCGCTGCACCCCGGGGAGCTCGAGCCCTGGCAGCAGATGATGGCCGAGGGCCACACGGGTCCCGTCTACCACAGCCTTCCAGGCAGCCTCGCCAAGACGGGTCCTCCTGCAGGGTGCAGTCCTCACCGCACCCCAGGTCCCTCCGGAGGATGAGAGCCTTGCCGGGCTGGGGCTGTGTTTCCCATCTGTCCCTGTCCTCCCAGGACGATCTGGATTCCGGCCGGCTCTTTCCAGAGCGTGCGGAGTGCTGCTCTGTCCCCGATGCCACGGACAGAACTGAACTCCTCTGCTTTCGTGGCCGAGTAGGTTGAAGAGCAGAACAGCCTTTCTCCCACCACAGAACACTGCAAGTGTCACCTAGAGGCGCCCTGGCTCCTGGCCCCAAATGCCCCCACCGTCCCTCCGAGCCTCTGTCACATCATCCTGTAGCTGTCATTAACCTTCGGTGCTGCCCAACAAGAGCTGCTCACAAAGGTCTCAGTGGCACTTGTCACCAGCACTGGTCACAAGCCACCCAAAAGCTGCAGGCCTGAGAGAAAGTCCAGCGCGGACAGGACCCTGTGGCTGGTAACTGCAGAGGGCCACTCCTCTGCCCGCCTCAGAAGCAGGATGGGCTGAAATGGTGTCCCCCAGGAGTCCAGCAGCCAAAGGTGGTCCCAGGACTGGAGGGAGACTTTGGACAGGGGTCGGGGTCAGGGGCAGAAAGAGGAACGGGTCACAAATGCTTCAGAGTCTCAGAGATGGCCCCACCTGCCATCTCCCTGGGGGAGGGACGCGAGCTCCCTGCTCTGCCCAGGCTCAGCAAAGCGGAGGCCCTGCTGGGAGCCAGAAGGCAGGTGCCTGCCATGAAGGCCCTACAGACTCAGGCCTTGCGCCACACCAAGTTCGTAACATTAAGATGCCTGTCTGAGGAAAGACCTTGAGTTGAAATTAGTCTAGGAAACTCAACGAGTGACTCTCCCGTGATCCCGGGCCTGGGTCCTGTGGCCCCACCTGGGCCAAGGCAGGATGTTTTGCTATCCAAAAAAGTGTGAGGTGGCAGCACGCAGCACCCAGCACCCCGGTGGCACTCACACCAGCTTGTTGCTGCAGGGAGGGAAGGAGGGAGAGACAGAAGCCTGTGTGGGTGCAGCCACAGAGCTTCACATCCTTGGCCCTAGGTCACCTGTACATGGCCAGTGACGTGCCTTGTGCTCTACTAAAGAGACCAGCAGGTGGAGAGCACCTTCCGGTTTGTATCTAAAATTGTGCCCGATGTCCACCCTCTTGCTCCACAGCCCTGCCTTCTGTGTCCATCACTCCAGGCAAGACAGAGACCACTTTCTAGGTGCCCTGTGCCTGCTGGGCACACTGGAGCCCACATTATGAGGTTACCATCTTGTTTCTTGTGCCACAGCTGTTCTAAATCTTGTGTCAGCAATGAAAAGGAGGCTGAGTGAGCACATGCTGCCAGCAACCATGCCCAAGTCCTACCAAGGAGCCCGCTGAGAGCATGGAGAGGGTGAGACCGAGGGAGTCACTTCCAATCTGCCCACTCCCTCCCATCGGGACCCCCTGGACAAAGCCCTCAGGAGGGTGATAGCTCCATGTAATTCCTTCTTGCACAAGAAGGCCCAGCAGAGGAGAGCTGTTCATGGTGGGGTGAGGAACCCAGAGAAAGAGAGGGAGGAAGGGACCACAGGCAGATACACCCTTCTAGGCCATGCCCCCGGTGACCCACCTCCCCACCCATGCACCACCTGCCTGCAGAGATCACCAAGACAGTCCATTCAAACTAGGATGGCTGACTAGGTCACAACTCTCACAACCCAATCATGTCACCTCTGAATATTCCAAAATGAACAGGAGGCTTGGAGGGGACTCCTCATATTCAAACCATAACATTCTGCCTCTGGCCCTCCAAAGCTCAAGTCCATCTCACAATGCGAAATACATCTAGTCCACCTCCAAGAGTCCCATGCCCTTAATGGTTTTAGCATTGCACAAGCCCAAAGTCGCACCTGAGACTGAAGGCAAAATCTCGGCTGGGAGCCCCTGTAAAAAATCAAAAGCAAACTCCATATTCTCAATATTCAGCAGCCCAGAGTGAATATTTCCTTTCCAAAGAGGGATAAATAGGGGCATAGAAAGAAGGAATGGGGCCCAAACATGACTGAAACCCAGCTGGGCAAATGGGATCATTAACTCTGCATACAGCATCCAGGACACGGCCATCCGAGGTGCTCTCCTGGGAGCTTGGCAACCCTGCCTCTTCGTCCTCGCTGGTTGTAGCAGGCATGGCCTCTCTTTTAGCCTGACTCTCCCCACAGCCAGCAGCTTTTTCTCAGCAGACAGTTCATGTTCCTGGGGTCTCCATTCCAGCTTCAGCTTCACAGTTTCAGGCTCTCCCCTCTCAGGGGCAGCCTGCAGGGACTCTGGCCTGCCACACTTTGCCTGGCCTCCCAGGTCTTCCTTGATGGAGATCCTGATGGAAGCCCCTATGACCCCTCAGCCCCATCATCCTGTATCGCTGCAGAACCAGCACAATGTGGATAAAACAAGATCTGCCACCAGTTCAAACAGAACCTGTTCTCCTTGGAATCATGGCTTCAGCGACCTCTGAGTGCCCACACAGCTCAGCATGGTGAAACAACTTCCTAGGCCCCCTGTGCTAGCAAGGTGCTCCCATGGTCTCTTTTCAAAGAAAAAATTCCTTCTAGATCCCTGAGCCTGCAATGGGTATGGTCTTGCACATTTCTGAGATGCCCTGAATGCATCTTTCCTGTTGTCTCTGTGCAAAGTCCTGAGCATCTCTTTAGGAGCTGTGATCTCTACAGCAAGCACACCTTCCTTGGCCCCAGCTTTTGTGCACTTTCTGGCCAAACTTTGAGTTTTTAAAGTCCCTTAGCTCTGTTTTCTGTTTCTGATTCTCACAGTAAATCTGGCTAAAAGCTGCCAGCAGTATTCATGCCACTGAACAAACGCTGTACTGCCTTGAAATTTCTTCCTTCAGATTAATTAATCCATCGCCTTTAAATTCAGCTTCACACAGTCTCAGAACATCAGTAGAACATATCCAAGTTCTTTGTCAGAATATAGCACAAGTGGCCTCTTGTCCAATTCCCAACGGAATCTTCACTTCCCTCTGAAACCTCAAGAGAACTTTCTGCATTCTTCTCAGTATTCTGGTCTTTTCAGTTCCCGCCACATTCTAAGGCTTTCCCAATCTGCCTTTTTAAACTTTCCCAAACTTTTTCCTGCACCATTTCCAAAGCTTCGGAACCACATAGTCAGGTTTTTCATAGCAACAACCCTACCCTCTGTACCAATGTCTGTTTTAGATAGCTTTTTGTTGCTGGGATCAAATTATTCAACAAAAACAATTTAAAGGGAGGGAGGGAGAGAGAGAGAGAGAAGCATTTGAGGCTCTCAGTCCCTAGATGGCCAGCTCCATCCTCTGAGCCCAAGGAGAGGCAGTAAGGGTGGGGGAGGGGCCAAGCAGAGGAAAGCTGCTGGGCTCATGGCAGGGGACAGAGAGAGGGGGAGGGGAGGAAGGGGCTGTGGAGCAGGTGAACCCCTCCAAGGCCTGCCCAGTGACACACCTCCTCCAGCACAGCCCACCTACCTAAGATTACCACCCAGTTGTTCAAACTAGAATGAATTGACAAGATTATATCTCTCACCCACTCCTTCACCTCTGACTGTCCCTGCATAACAGGAACTTTTCAGGAATACCTCACATCCAAACCCTAGAAGGACAGTGTGTGTGTGTGTGTGTGTGTGTGTGTGTGTGTGTGTGTGTTTGTGTGCCACACCTACTCTAGACCATAGGGCTGGCCCTGGTTTAAGCATTTAGTTAACACTGTTTGGAGAATGCCAAGGAAGGAGGACACGTGCCCTATCTCAGGAGCTGCAGTCTAAGATTCGTACTTAGGAAAATGGTGACAGATCCCACTTTTTATAGGACATCATTACCTGTCCTCTCAGCAAGCAGAGGCAAAAGTGCACACCAACATGAGATTTGGGCCTCCCAGACCTGTTTCAGAGGTGTCCCCCACCTGATGTTTCCGGACCAGGCCTGGTCTGCTGCAGTAGCCTTCAGGGGAGGAAGGGAGTCCCGAGCCACACTGCTGTCCACTCCTCACTATCAGGTCTGTGGCCAAAGACCTGCCCAGCAGCTCAGGTGCTTTGTGTAAAAAAGACAGAACATCATGGTGTGCAGGGCTAATTGGAGACTGGAGATTCTGACCACAGGATGCACTTAGCAAATGTCAGCCCTGATCCGTGAAGAAGCAGAGCCACAGACTTGGAGGAAGGATTCAAACATGGACCAATAAAAAGACTGATGAGCTTGAGCAAGTTACTAAGTGATGAGACAGGTTTGCTCATGTATCTGGCCTGGTTTTATTTTTAGCATAAAACACACACACACACACACACACACACACACATATGCACTTGGGGGAGGGGCTCATTCTCACACAAGCCATCCTTGGGATAAAGCACACCACGCCTCCCCTGAGCACACTGCAGAGGGTGCACAGAGACGCACCTGAAGAACCCAGAGCCCTTCCACCGGCCATCCCAGGAGGGGTCTCCAGGAAGAGCAGGTGGCAGCCACACACCTAAGACCTCTGCTGACCCTCCCCAGTCGGTGCTGGATGCTGATGGATCCACTCACTCAGCAAGCAAAGACCAGCAATGCCCCTTCTTCCACATGCCCCCAGAAGGCATGGCACTGTGCTTGTCTCTTCTCTAGGTCACTGAAGTCATTATAAAAGGGTTACATATCAACTAGAGAAAACTAGGCACCAAAGAGACTTTGGGAAACTGGGGGGATGGGGCAGAAAGAGGGACAAATCAAAGTGATTGAAAGTTTCACAGAAAGTCCCCATGTGCCTGTCTCCTGGGAGTGACGCATGCACTGCCTGCTCTGCACAGCCTCAGGTGGACCCACGGCCAGGTGGACCCACAGCCAGGTGGACCCAGGCCCAGGAGGATCCAGGCTCAGGTGGACCCAGGCCCAGG
>NW_026000137.1:823138-825455 GCF_001458135.2 Marmota marmota marmota
TATGTAGGTAGGGAGGCAGGTAGGTAGGGAGGGAGGTAGATAGGCAGGTAGGTAGGGAGGTAGGTAGGCAGGTAGATGGTGGTGATGAGGAGGATAGAGAGAAGGAGATTGCGGACACACAGGTGCGAGATGGTAGGTGAGAATGATGATGTGATGAAGAACACAATGACAGACAGGGACAGAGTCCCACAGGCCAGTGATGACCATGTGCTGTGAACCATGTGGCTAATACGAACTTAACACTCAAGACCCAAAACAACATAACAGTATTAATTCCTGTTGAAAATGAGAACCTGCTTTAACCCAGTGGTCACCACGCAACCCGAGCGAAGTTCAGGGAGAAGTTTGGAATCAGAACCCTGGGATTCTAGCCTGGCTTTGCCTGAAGAGCTGCATTCAGTGCACCCACGCAGTGCCCAGGCCTCACACTGCCCTCCTGCAGGAGGAGGGCACAAACACCAGTGTGCCATTGTAAGACCACAGAGCCCTGAGTTCCTCCAGGACCCTGAGCTCCTTCCTCTCAGAGGCTCCTCCTCCTCAGGGGCTCCTCCTCCTCAGGGGCTCCTCCTCCTCAGGGGGCTCTTCCTTCTGAGGGGTTTCTCTATCTCAGGGGGCTCCTCCCTCTCAGGATGTTGTTCACAGGGGTCCCCTGTCCACTCTTAAGCCCTCTTCTGTTTATGCCCTTATTTCTGCCCCCATGAGCAGATGTTCTTCTTTGAGAAGACTCTTAGGGATCCAGGTGGCCTCTGTCCTGGGAGAATTCAGAGTCCCTGGGGACAACTCTGTCCCTGGGTCCCTGCTAGGTGTTGTCTCAGAACACAGCTGTTGTCTTGTCAGAAATGCAGGTAGTGCATGAAAATTTCAGTCTGATTTGACCAGATTTGAGGAGATCTGAGAGGATTGTCCTAAGGAAGGCCCTACAGAGGGGCTGAAAGGGACTTTGGAGCAGTAGACCCTGCTGGAGACTGCGAGACTCAGGAGGGGAATCTCCCTGGAACCAGGGAGTGAGTGAAACCCCCAATCAGAGGAACCTCGCCAGGGAATGTCAAGGGCAGGAGCCCTCAACCTGGGAATGTCAAGGGCAGGACCCCTCAACCTGGCTTTGAGTTCTAAATAAGGGCTCCGTTTCACAACTCCCCAGGGTGGCCACTCAACCCCGTTTCTTCCTCTGTATTAGGCTGGAGAGCTTAGTGCCCATCAGCCCGTCAACATCTCTCTCAATGACTGGCAGACCCTGAAGTTCTCAGATGTTTTACGATTTCCACAGCAAGGCATGAGTGGTTCCCTGCTTCCCAACCAGTACAGAGGGCCCAGACTCTTCCCAGCTTCCTGGCCCAGGACACCATCTCACAGAGCTGCTCACAGCAGAGGTCCCCAGCTCCCCTCAGTCAGTGCCACAGAACCTCACCTGGAGAGGGAAGAGGGAGAGCTCGCCAGGAATCTGGGGACTTTGGCCTTTTCTAATCCAGGCACTTGCCTTCTTCTCTGCCGTTGGCCTCCTCCCTCTCTCTCTCCTCTCCTCCTCCCCCTTCCTTCTAGAGAAAGTTGATGTGAAGCAAGAGGTGGACGTCCTCTCCATGGCATGAGGCCTCTGTGAGGAGCACAGCAGTAGAAAGGTGCAGCAAACATTGGTTCCCGTGGCCCCTGGTCCAGCCTGGCTGCCCGCCACCCGCTGCCCACACAGTTCTCCTGAACACTGCCACTTTGGCGGGCTCTCATTATGTTTGCTGGGACACAATTCTCAACTGATACAGAAAGAGGATGTCTCCAACTTGGGCAAACAAACCTGTGTATGGTCATGGTTTGCCCACGAGTTTCAGTGCCCTCAAATAGTGTTGGTGACATGTCGGGACAGAATGAATGCTGAGAAGGGGCTCCCACGCTGCTGGTGAGGTAAATCTCACCTGAGTCTCTAGGGTGCTCGGCTACCCAAGGACAAGGACCCTACCTGAAGATAGCTGACAAGTTTGGTGACACTGCCATTTCCTAGCTGCGGGCTACGGAGGTGAGGGGCAAGAAGCCCACAGGAAGGCCAGTGCTGCGGGCTTGGTGTGCCAGAGAGCCTGCCTGGAGAAGTGGCTCTGAGATGAGACTGACCTCTCAGAGCCTGAATGCGAGAGGGCACACCTGCTCTCACTGTACCTGTGCAACTGCACTCACTGCACCTGTAGTAAATAACTGTGCTCACTCCACTGTGCTCACTCCCCTGTGCTCACTGCACTGTGCTCACTCCCCTGTGCTCACTCCCCTGTGCTCACTGCACTGTGCTCACTCCCCTGTGCTCACTCCCCTGTGCTCACTGCACCTGTGCTCACTC
>NW_026000137.1:827590-871233 GCF_001458135.2 Marmota marmota marmota
CCCTGTGCTCACTCCCCTGTGCTCACTGCACCTGTGCTCACTCCCCTGTGCTCACACCCCTGTGCTCACTCCCCTGTGCTCACTCACCTGTGCTCACTCACCTGTGTTCACTGCACCTGTGCTCACTCACCTGCACTCACTGCACTGTGCTCACTCCCTTGTGCTCAATACACTGTGCTTACTGCACTGTGCTCACTGCACTCACTGCACCTGTGCTCACTCCCCTGTGTTCAATCCCCTGTGCTCACTCCCCTGCACTCACTGCACTGTGCTCACTCCCCTGTGCTCACTCTCCTGTGTTCACTGCACTGTGCTCACTGCACTGTGCTCACTCACCTGCACTCACTGCACCTGTGCTCACTCCCCTGTACTCACTCACCTGTGCTCACTCCCTTGTGCTCACTCCCTTGTGCTCACTACACTGTGCTCACTCCCCTGAGCTCACTCCCCTGTGCTCACTCCCCTGTGCTCACTGCACTCACTGCACATGTGCTCACTCACCTGTGCTCACTCCCTTGTGCTCATTGCATTGTGCTCACTGCACTGTGCTCACTCCCATGTGCTCACTCATCTGTGCTTGCCCCCTTGTGCTCACTCCCTTGTGCTCACTGCATTGTGCTCACTCACCTGTGCTTGCCCCCCTGTGCTCCCTACAACTGTGCTGTCAACTCAGCTTGTACAAAATCCAACAGAAAGGAGTAGTAAAGATTTCCACCTGCAGCTAGACCTGCCCAGTGCCAACTGGGGCTTATTAAGACATCTTTGGGGAAACAGAATAAAACCAAAGGACATTAAGATCAAAGAGCCCGTTACTTCCAATCTGTCTGGATGTTAGGAGTAGGCTGGACATTGTTGGCTGACACCCAGCCTGGCATTTGTGAAGTGATTGAGAGGCTGACGTTTGGTCAGCCAGTTGATGACCCTCCCATCAACCCACCCACATGGAGATCCACAGCTTCTCAGCAATTTGCTTAGACGGGGTCTGCAAGCTCCACAGTCCTCCACTTGTCTTCTCTGTCTTTGCTTTATTTCTCTTTTGCTTTCCTTAGGTCTTATATTCAGTTACTTCCTCCACGTCCTAATGATAAAATGACACTGTGATCAACCTCCAAGAGTAATGTGAATACAGCATTATGTGAGAAGTTCATCCTTTTAGCCCAACTCTACCAAATGCCTCCAGGAGCTCAGTTCTGTAGTTACTAGGAGGCTTTTGTGTCAAATACAAATTGATTTCTGGCAAAGTAAGAAAACACAGGTTGTTTTGGATGCAGGAAAAAAATAAAAGAACTTTTTCCTCAATAGCTAATCTACCACAGCTCTGTGGCTCTAGTTTTTCAAACTCAGACCATTCCATTTTCCTGGTACTGTGAGTCCTTGTCTAACACTCGACTTGCCCAGGGGTGCCGGGTGCCCTGAAGTGCACATTCCATCTCCACAAATGTGTGATGCTGGAGAACCCATCGTCTTCTTACACTGGACCGAGGGACCTAGGAGCCATTGGCACTGTCCTGCAGCCTGGAGATAGTGAACCTTCCAACAGATGACAAGGCAGGGACCTCGAGGCCCTTGACAAAGAGCGAGAGGATTGCTCACACAAATGGGAGAGCGAGAACTGGCCAGTGGGCGTCCCCAACTAGGCTCATGGAGAAAGGTTCTGAGCAGCTCAGAGCAGGACAAGTGCACATGCGCACAGAGGAACCTTGGTCACATCCCCCTGAGTGAGATAAGCCAGCCAAGGAGCCACTCGTTGACTGCTCTGATGAGTGCACACCAGGAGTGGTCACATCATGGAGGAAGAGGTAGGATGGGGTTCCAGGGAGCAGGAGGACATGGAGATTTGCTCCTTAATGGGTGCAGAGTTCTGGTTTTGTAAAACAAAGTTCTAGAGACTTTGTACAGTGACATGGAAATACTTTATACTACGAAACTGGAGCGTAAAGACGGAGAAGATGGGAAATTTGATGTTACATGTTTTTCAGCACAATTACATTATTTTAAAAAGGAAACTATTTTCCTCAAATAGAACCACCAGATATAATATGAACTGGAGGTCAGAGCACCTTGGAGGCAGGCTGGACACAGAGGGCAGTCGAAGGCTGCAGCTGGAATTCTCCTCCGAGTTGGCTACAGAGGGACACACAATGGACATTCCTTTCTTTTCTCAAATGTCACCAAAAGAAATATTTTTATGTCACTTTCCAAGTTTCCAAATCTGCTAGAGAAAAAATTAGCTCAAAGACCTTTCTCTCTGCTGCATAATGTAACTGCAACAGCTAATTAAAGATTCACCGAGAAGCCCTGGACAGACGGTTTCAGTATTTTAATTAAGTATATGTATTAGACGGCTGGAATTAATGTATTTGACACAACAGACGTTTTCTGTGATCATTTAGAATTTTTAGTCATTTACTGTCTACATGGTGTCAGAATTGGGGCCCCTTGTGAATTTTACTCTGTTCGATTTTGCAGTTTATTCATATTTTGTCACTTTATAGTTATTTCTGGGTAGTCTTCAAGCATGAAATGTAACAGAAAATGTTAAAGAAATGATAAGTGCTTTTCTGTGAGCACAAAACACCTCTGAGGGTTTGGATGGCCATTTGGTGGCCAAGAGTTGGACTGTGAAGTCTGCACAAACAAGCCTGATTCCCCTGGGGAACCTCAACACAATGTCCCAGGAGTTAGGAGCCTGATTCCCCTGAGGATCCACAACACACTGTCCCAGGAGTCTGGAGTCTGATTCCCCGGGGGAACCTCAACATACTGTCCCAGGAGTTAGGAGCTTGATTCCCCTGCGGAAACTCAACACAATGTCCCAGGACTCTAAAGCCTGATTCCCCTGGGGAATCTCAACACACTGTCCTAGAAGATAGGAGCCTGATTCCACTGGTGATCCACGACACACTGTCCCAGGAGACTGGAGCCTGATTCCCCTGGGGAACCTCAACACACTGTCCCAGGAGTTAGGAGCATTATTCCCCTGGGGAACCTCAACACACTGTCCCAGGAGTTTGGAGCCTGCACAGCACCATCCCACGGGGCCCGTGTCTGTCACTGGGGCCTGTAGCTCTGCACGTGCTCCTGGAAGCAGCCTTTGCAGCCTGGAGCCTCCTGCTGCTGGCCAGGCCGCTCCTGGGGTGTCCACCTGTTGGCCTGTTCTGCCCCTATGGCCAGACAAGAGGAATGCCACTGTCCTTCCCTAAGAGTCCCTCCTGTCCCCGGGGTTGTCATTCCTCCAGTGCACACTAAAAGCCCCTGACCACCTGGCTACTGCCTCTGTGTCCTCCATGAGGGTGCCCTCTACACCCAGTGTGCCACCAGCGGCTCCTGCCAGAACCCACGGCACTGGCCTGTCCCGCTGCCCTCCAGGCTGCTGGAGCGCTGATCTCCAGCCCCAACTCCGGCTCCCCTCTTCCTGGCGCCCCCCACGGCGCTGCCTTCCTGGACCAGCAAAGTTGGAATCGGGGATCAAATGCAGCACTTTCCAGCCCCCTCATGGCCGCCTTGCCCTTCACCCTCCCACACTCCAATCCCACTGTGGCTCCACGGGGAGGCCCCTGGAATGTCCAGCGCGGCACCTCTGCTCTCTCTCCTCCGTCTCCTGGTGCACGTAGACCTGCTGCCTTCGCTCAGGGCTCGGCTCCCTCCGTCTAACTGACGTGGGGTATAAAGAGCAGAAACGCCCTCTGACGTCGACCTGGACACACAGATGTTTGTTTGTCTCATGAAGATGAATCTGGAAAAAGTGAGGCCGCGCAGGACACTGGGGACCTGGCTCTCCCCATCTTCTGTGGGGTCGTTCACTGTCACAGCAACTGCTGGCACGTCCTGTCCCACTGGACCACACCCCATTCCAGGAGAGAAGGTTTGCAGCACAGGTGCCAGGGCTCTTGGAGAGGCTCTTGGCCTCCTCCTTTGAGGAAGGCTCTCTGTGTGTGTTGCCTGGCCGGGGAGGGTGCAGAGCTCGTCTTCGGTCCGGTATGTTCCCCTGGAGAAGCAAGAGTCCTCTCAGAGAGGCAGGCAGGACCCACACAGTGTGCTGGGCCATCAGCCTCTGTAAGGAGGGGACCACGTGGGCCCTGCAGCCCCCCTGGGCTCGCTCCTCCCCTGGGCTCGGTCTTTAGGGCCACCCTACCAGGCACGGCACAGGACATCCACAGAGTGGGTGTCTCACTGTTCTGGAGGCTGACGGCTGAGGCCAGGTGTCCTCCACATCTCTGAGCTCTCCTCGGCTCACCCAGCACCTTCTCCCTCGCAGGTGCTCACAGCTGACCCTCTGCAAGGGCTGTGTTCTGGCTCTGCCTCTCATATGTATACCCCACAGACTGGGCTAGACACCGCCTCTGCCACCTCGTGCACCTTGACGACCTTTCTAAGTGCCCATCTCCAGGCACAGGCACACTCTGTGCCACAGCAGCCCCCACCCCCAGGCTGATGTCCCCAGGCCCCAGGGGATGCCTGCACCTCGGAGGGTTCCACACCCTCACATTCTGCACTCTCTCTGGATGTCCATCTGCACGGCAGGCACAGGAAGAGCGTGGCCACCAAAGTGATGAGGACAAGGAGTGGTTGCAGCGATGTGCTGTGGGAAACACTGTGCCGCGTGGTCTTGATCTCAGAATATTCTATTGTGCTTTCCCTTTTTCACGTGAAGGGAGCATCCTGAGCTTCTCCTGGGCACACCTGGGTGGCCTGCAGCACAGCCCTTGCACCTGGTGCCACTGGGAAGTAAAGTCGGAGTCACTTGGGCATGGATGCTGCAGCTCCCCGCTCTGCAGCACCACCGAGACGGCTTCGGAGCCATGGGGGGAGGAGTGGACAGGTGTGGACACCCTGGACAATGGGACAGCTTCACCCCCAGGACGCAGCTGGACAAACTGAGGTGCTGTCGTGCTAGGGTGCACGATTGAAAACTCTCAATCTGTTTACTTCTGGAATACGCCGTTGGATTCCCCCAGACTGCAGTTGATGGTACCTAAAACTGCAGAGGTGAACCGTGGCCGGGGGACAGCTGTGCTGGGAGTTGAGGCTGTAACAGGTGAATCGCAGGGGACACAGTGCAGCCATTGCAACTGAGGACGGCCAGTTTGTCTCCTTGGGATTACTGGACATATCTACAGGCATTGACGTGGTGATTCCGCAAACCACATTTATCTCTTTTCCCCACAAATGCATAAATTCATTTGCATTTGTTGTTTTTTTTCAAAGATCTTAGGGAAATGTGGGCACAGTATGTCCGCAGCTTACCCTGATCAAATAATCCTGGGTAATCCTTTTTAAAACACAGCAGATTGAGTCATTAATTAGATGATTACTTTCATCCTTGTGATCCAAATCCAGCAGAGCTAATGCCAAGTTTAACCTACAAGATGTGAGTGGAAAACTATTAAGTACCCAGAAGAACTGGCTTAATTTTCTGCTAAATTTAGGTAGAGAGACTATTTTAGCTACACCCTTGTCAGGTACAAAGAGCCAGCCTCTGTGATGAGTCCTTCCTGCAAGCCATGAGAGACAGGTGGCTGTACGCCTGGGCTTCTGAACCAGCTGCAGACAGTGATCGGCACCACCAGTGAGAGAAGCAAAGGGCGTTCTAGAGAGTTCTACAGAACAGCCACAGAGGCCAAGGAGCAGGAGCAGGGATTGAGGCTGTGGTGGGCATGTCGGCCTGGCTTGGGCTCTCCTGCTGCAGCACTGAGCCGACCACCCCCACCCCATTCATTATCACCCTTCTGTTGGGGGCTCCCTGGGCACCAGTGGTCGCAGAAGGCGTGAGGGGTGGAGCAAGCCTCTCCTGCACTCCACTTGGCACAGAAATGGAACTTTCTGAGGGAGGCTCCCTCCACACATCCTGTTGGGGGCTGGGCCTCTGACCTCCAGCCCCAGACGCGAAGCCCTGGGCGGAAGAGGGGAAGGAAAGGGACAGAGGACAGTGCCCCGTGTTGGGTGTGAACAAATGTAAAAGGAGGTGAGCGTCACCCCAGCAGGCACGGACCCTTCCCAGCAGATTTGCTGTGGTGCAGCGGGGGTCCCTGGCATGGCACTCGTCCATGTGCCTCCCCCCTCCCGCAGCGTCCCCTGGAGGCCCCTGTTCCTTTCTTCTAAGTCTGGACACATCCAAGCCACAGCGCCATGGTCACCAGAGCTCAGACGTGGAGCCTGGGCTTGAGAGTGGGCAGAGCCACCCAGAGCTGCTCCTCTAAGCTCTGCGTGGGGATGTCACATCTGACAGCGCAGCCACAGTTCCCGGTGTGTGGGGAGAAGGCCAAGGCCACCTCTGGTTGTCAGGATGGTAAAGAACTGGTGGCCGGACATGTGGGACAGGAAGCAACGACCTAGGTGGCAGCTGACCAAACAGGAACAGGAATGATGGCATGGGAGGCCCCACCCCAGGGTCTCCTGGGACAGTGCCAGGCCCTGCCAACAGCTCTGGGGGCACAGCGACTGGCTGGCTCCCACCTTGACCCACCCCTCGACCTGCAGCCTTTCCTCTGCAGCATTAAGTTCCTCTCACTAACACAGCTGTGTCCGCCTCCCAGCCCTGAGTCTGAGGTCAGCAGTAAGCTGTGCTGAGGCCACGACAGTAGTTTCCAAATGTGGCCTGTGGATCTGTGAGCGTCCCCCAAGCCCCTCTAGGTGTACAATTGTAGAATCTAAATAATAATAATAATAATCATAATAATAATCATAATAATAATAATAATAATAATCATAATAATAATAATTTATGCACCTTTTTACTGTTAGATTTTTAAAATTAACATTCAGAAATCTGCAAAACTCAAAAAAGTGATACTCTGCAAGTGAATAATGCAGCCATACAAGTTGCAAGGCATCTTGCTGATGGATTTTAAACACAGAGTCCAAAATGTGCATCCCGGAGCTCCAGGTCCCACTGCCAGGAAGCTTTGTGAAACTACGCACACTACCAGTCGAGTTCTGGTGTGATATCAAAGAGCGTCAGTACCCACCTGCAGAGACCAGGAGAGTCCTCGTTCCTTTGCTAATTACACCTCTGTGCTGCCGGGAACTCCACAGATCTCAGCAAAAGCAACAGATCAAACCCCGAAGCTTCAGTGTCTTCTGTTAAGTCAGAGAGATTTCCAAAAATATAGTGATGCCACAAAAAATATCACTAAAGCTCTTACTTTTTTGTTTAACTGGTTGTTTTTCTTCGAGACTTGTAATTTATGCTAACACATAAGATGTTTCCTGTAGTTGTTCTGAAATTGACTAAAAGTTTCTTCATTTCAGTTCCTGATTCAGTGGCTATAGATGGATATAAATCATATAAACACTCTTGGGGGTCTTCAGTTATTTTTAAAAGTATAACACACTGTGCTCAGAGGTCCACACTATGCTCAGGATAGTCTCCACTCACCCCAGGGCACTTCCCCCCTTGACAGGACAAGGACATGCCTGAGCGGCCCCCAGAGGAGGGTGAGGGACAAGAGGAGCACAGCTGCCCGTGTCCAGCTGCTCATCCATGCAACAAGGCCAACAGCAGCGCCCAGGTGGGCTCAGCCCTGTCCCACAGGCTCTGCAGACACACGGGAAGTAAAGGCTGCTTGCTGGCTGTCCTCACGAGGTGGTGGTTGACTGAAGGCTGTCCCACCACTTCTGCGGTCCACCAGAGGACCATGCCACTCCAGCCCTTCTGCATGGCACAGATGAAACCCGGACCCTGGAGGTCATGCAGACTCCACAGGTTGGGGTATATCATTGCATCTCTCAGAGACTTCAGGATTCTGCAAGGAGTCCCGGAGACAGGAGGGTAGCATCCCTTGCAGTGTCTAAGACTGGCCTGGATCTGCCAGGCACGATGGTGCACACCCATCATCCCAGAGACTCGGAAGGCTGAAGCAGGAGGACCACAAGTTCAAGGCCAGCCTCAGCAACTTAGCAAGGTCCTAAGAAACTCAGCATGTGAACTCTCTGACACTCACGGAACACACTTGGAGTTTCGTGTGTCATGTAGTTGTGAACCCCAAGAGTCTGGTGTGCCTCGTACCTTCATTTTTGCATCAGGCTCATTCTAAAATACTGCTTTTATTGAAATCTATTTTTATCTGGAGATTCCATTTTAGTTTTTTTAATTTTTTAATTCTGGTAAAGAAAAACCCTACATTATCTAAAATTTACCACATTAAATGCTTAGCACGTTTCAACAGTGCAAAGTGCATTCACATTGTGCAACAGATTTCCAAAATTTTACATCTTGAAAAACTGAAGTTCTTTACCCATTACAGGACAGCTTCCCGGTCCCCTTACCCCAGCCCCCTGCACCCACAATTCTACTTTCTGTGTCTAGAAACTTGACTGCTCTAGATGCATCACATGCGTAGAATTGTGCAGAGTGCCTTTTGTGACTGGAGTGTTTCATTTAGCATGATGTCTTCCAGGATCTCCCAAGTCACAGCATGTCACAGGACTTCCTTCTTTTCAAGGCTGAGAGAGATTCCATTGTACATAAATGCCACGTTGTTTGTTCCTTCATCCATCAATAGACACTTGGTTGCTTGCCCCATTGGCTCTCGTGCCTTGAGTGCGCAGTGGGGTGTGAGCGTGGGGGTGAGGTTGCCTGTCTGAGAAGCTGCTCTCGGTACCTCTGGACACAGACCGAGCAGTGGCCTAGCTGGATCTCTGGGGATTCTAGTTTTAATGTTTTACAGGACAGATACAAGGTTCACCCACGGCCATGCCACTTTACATACCTACCAGCAGCCCGTGGCTTTGCCAGTCCTCAGTATCCTTGCCAACACCTGTTTTATTTTTTTGTTTATTTTATAAATGTTGGTGGACATGAGGTGATATCTCACGGTTTTGCTTCTCATTTCTCTAAAGATTGGTGATAGTGAGCATCTTTCTGGATTCTTGTTGGGCCACTTGTATATCATGTTTGGAGAAATGAGTGTTCAAATCCTTGCACTTCTTAAGTTACCTTCTTGTTGCTGTTAAGTGGTAGGAGTTCTGTGTGGCTATTAACAAGCATTTCTCTCAATCTGTAGGTTGTCTTCTCACTCTGTAAATTATGTCCTTTGGTGCACAGTCTTGAAGTTTAATGTAATCCCTTTGTTTTTCACTTTTGGTGTCAAGTTCAAGAAATCATTGCAAAATCCAAGGTCATGGGAGATTTCCCTGTTTCAGGGAAAGTCTTTTAAATCAATTTCGAGTTCATTTTTATTCACAGGTGAGGGAAGGGTGTGATTTCACTCCTTGGCCTGTGAGTGTGCCCGTCCCAGCACCATGCATAGAAGACACCATGCTTTCCCCGTGCTGCGGTCTTGACACCGAGCCTACATCACTGGACCACATGCACAAGGGCTTACTTCTGGGCTCTCTGTTCCCTTCCCCTGTTTTACACGTCTAGCTTCATGCCAGTTCTCCACTGCTTTAACTACTGTAGCTTTGTGTGATCTTCTAAAATCAGAAAGTTTGAGACATCCAAACTATACTACAGAGCAATAGTAACAAAACCAGCATGGTATTGGCACCAAAAGAGACAGGTAGACCAACTAGGGTCCCTTGAGATTTATATAAATTTTAGTATAATTTTTTTTCTGCAAAAATGTGTTGGTGTTTCAACAGAGATCGCACTGAATCTACAGATCACTGTGGGTGATATTGAGATCTTATTTTTAATCTTCCAATCCATGAACATGGAATGTCTTTCTGTTTGTCTTTTTTTAACTTCTTTCAACAAATTTTACAGATTTAATATAGCTTCAACATTTTGTGTCCTTGTCTTCCATCTCTTTGGTTAAGTTTATTCTCCTCAAAAATATTTTTTCAAGAAACAAAGCTACTGCAGATAAGCTGAAGGGAGTTTTTTTTTCCCCATCTTAGCCTTTCCTTGGCCTATGTAAAGTCTAAATAACTGCTAAGCAGTATTTAATTGTTCCTTTGCAAGAAATCTTATTTGCAGGTCATGACAGTGTTAATAATTGCTGATTGTCAACTCCCCCACCCCAAAAAAGACAGCACATTTAGATCCCAGCCCCAAGACCCAGAAGACATATTCTCCAAAGACAAATCTGCCCATGAAGACTGGCCACGTGGTGACTGCACCCAGCAGTGTCCTGAAGATGCTGGACAGTACCTTGTGGAGTTTTCCTGTGTGGACGGTGCAGCTGGCCTGAACAGATTGCCAATTGCAGGGACAGGGGAAAGGGCCATGAGCCCTGGCCGGCACGACCCCGTCGCTGAAGTAAATAGTAGCAACTGCATCTCAGGTAAGTGAACTCAAGGGCCTGACTCACCTGACAATGGCCAAATTGTCCTGGGGCTCCGAGTGGCTCTGAAACACGGTACCTCATCCCATGCAGCCAGGGAGGTCAGCCTTGGGGGAAAACCGGCCCCTGCTGCTCCCGGTCAGGGCTCCAGGCTGGGCTCAGAGCACCAGAGGCCAGGCATGGACTGACTGCCCCAGAGAGTGACAGCAGCTTGTCACCCAAGCCCTGCGGGTCTCCAGACCTCCTTCCCAACCCGACACCGTGGCAGGGGAGCGAGGCCATGGGAAGAGCCCTGCCGCCCCGTCCCTACCCCAACGCTGCCCCAGCAGGCTGCCCCTGCTCTCCACATGCAGGGCACAGAGGCCGGGAAGGCAGAGTGACAAGGCAGAGGGGTCCGCCAGACAGCTGCTCCTTAGCACAGCCAGGTGACCTTCTAGACCGTGACAAGGACTTAGTGCCCCCAGTTGCCCAAGAACACAAGCAGAGCCCCACACAGGTGTGGCCCCACACAGCCCGTGAGGGATCAGAGGGGTAGGGAGGGAGGCCTCACAGTGACCCTGAGCTGTCACACAAGACAGGCAGACGCAGGGACAGGGACCTGCCCCTTCCCCTCTCCACAGGGAACATGAGGAACCATAGTTAAAAACATTTACCCTCGAGATCTCCTATCTCCTCCCCAGATACCAGCAGCCCTCACTTGGGTGAGGAAGGGGGAGCCACCACGGTTGTGGGGTGACGCCAGAGAGGGGCAGGGGACAGGACCTGCCCTCCACGGCAGCATGAGGGGTCCCACGAGGAGGACCACTGGGGTGCCGCCGCGGCCACAACGCCATCCACCCATCACAGACCCGTTGGCCCTCTCTGCCCCTCCTCTCGCCCCACACCCACCCTGCTCAGCCAGCTTCACCCCAAGAGGTGCCTGAGTCTCCCTCTCCTGGGCCCAGGGCTGCTCTGGACACCACCTGGCTGGGTCTGTCCTGGAGCTGAGCCCTGCCCGCCTGGGGCTGGCCCTGGGGCCTCTTCCCACTTGGTCTGGGCGAGGCTGCGCTGGGCTGCCCTGCGCCTGGCCACACCACACCTCTCTCCTGCTCCTCCAGAGAGCTTCCTCCACCACCTCTAGTCCACAGGGAGCAACACCCCTCTTCTAAGAAGACAGCGCCCGCAGGGAGCACTCTCCCGCCCCACCAGCCGTCTCCTCCGTCCCACTCTCACCCTGAACTCGCGGGGCAGGGAGCTGTCTTCATAGCCCTCCTGCCCTTGGAACCCAGTGGCCCTCGGTTAGTATTTACTGAGTGAATCTGGGGAGTGTCTGCGGGCTCGCTCTCACTAGCATGTGAATGACTCATACTCATCTCTGCCTGAAAACAACCTCTGATGAGGGAGCGGAAGGGGAAACCCCAGAGCCCTGTGCAAGAGAAGCAAAGAGAGCAGCCCCACCTCGGGAGGGACGGGCCCCGAGGACGGGAGGGGGCAGCCAGCCCAGCTTCCTGCTGCACACCCCCTGAATGGGCTGGGCCGAAGGGATCCTGTCCTTATGAACAGCCTCTCAACGGACACCTTCCAGGGGAGGGGACACTTGGGCAGACCCCAGACCTTGCTGGGAAACCTGCGCACTCCGCCTGGAACTGCCTGGCAGCCACCGCCTCCGCCTCCTCCCCAGCCCCTGCCTGGCTGGCGTCACCCAGGCTAATTAACAAATAGCAGGGCAATTAAATCACCTGGCTGCCTTGGTGGATTTAGTCCTTTCAATCTCCACAGAGCATGTGGGTGATGCTCAGCAGCACTTCCCAGAGGGCTCGCCACGCCTGGAGGTGCTCAGCTTGGAAGGAGCAGAACCCTGCTTGTTGCCTCCACGGCCAGTGCAGCTGTCTCCCCACCCCGGAGTTGGGCTGGCTCCGCCTCTGGCTGTTGCCCTGTGGGAGTGGGAGGCAGGTCCCCTGCTTTCCTGTCCCCACCTGTCACCCCCAGCTCGGCGCCTGTCCAGGTGCACAGCCAGCACTCCCTCCCCAGCTCCAGGCAGAAGCCTTCCCACCTCCGCCACCACACACAGCGTCCTGCCTCCTGCAGACCATGTCCCCTATCTGCTGGGCCCTAAGAGTCTCCACCACAGCCCTGGCCCATCAGCATCCACCTGGCACCAAAGTCCTGGACAGATGCTTGCAGAGGTGACCGCTGGAGGGGCTCTGCCTGCAGGACGCTGCTCCTCAAAGCTGGGTGCTCCCTGGTGAGTCACGGCCCCATCACCACTGTGCCCAAGCCCCAGGCCCTGGGCTGCGGTGGCACGCCCCTGAGAGGGAGGACCATGCCCAGTGCCGGCCAGCAGGGAGTGTGGCGGGCTCGGTCCACCTCTATCCCAGAGCTCATGGCGGTCACCAGAACCAGGGACAACAGGACTGCTGGAGACCACTCTTAACAAACCCATCTAGAAGGTCCTGGTGGTGCCTAGTGTGCCCTCAGGTGGAGTAGGTGGGGACAAGGACGGTTCCCGGGGGCAGGAAAGAGGCCTGTAGGCCACACAAGCAGGCAGCCCATGTCCCACGGCCAAAGTGAGGAGCTGTGAAACCGCTGCGCAGAGGGGGCACACACACACACACACACACACATACACACACATACACAGACACAGACACACACAGACATACACATATACACACACAGACACACACATACACACATACACAGACAGACACACACATACACAGACACACACAGACATACACATATACACACACAGACACACACATACACACATACACAGACAGACACACACATACACAGACACAGACATACACACAGACATACACACACAGACACACACATACACAGACACACATACACAGACAGACACACACATACACACACATACACAGACAGACACACATACACACACATACACACAGAGAGACACACATACATACACAGACACATACACAGACAGACACACACATACACAGACACACACAGACATACACATATACACACACAGACACACACATACACACATACACAGACAGACACACACATACACAGACACAGACATACACACAGACATACACACACAGACACACACATACACAGACACACATACACAGACAGACACACACATACACAGACACAGACACAGACATACACACAGACATACACACACAGACACACACATACATAGACACACAGACACACACATACACACAGACACACAGACATACACAGACACACAGACATACACAGACACACACAGACATACATACACACATACACACACATACATACACACACATACACAGACACATACACACACAGACATACACATACACACACACATACACAGACACATACACACACATACATACACACACACATACACAGACACACACACACATACACAGAAACATACACACACATACACACACATACATACACAGACACACACACACATACACAGACAGACACACACACACACATACACAGAAACATACACACACACATACACACACATACATACACAGACACACACACACAGACACACATACATACACACACACACATACACAGACACAGACATACACACAGACATACACACACACAGACACACACATACACACACATACACAGACACATACACAGACAGACACACACATACACACACATACACAGACAGACACACATACACACACATACACACAGAGAGACACACATACATACACAGACACATACACAGACACATACAGACACATGCATACACATACACACACACAGACACACATATATACACATACTCACACACACACACAGACACATACACACACATACACACACACATACACACGCAAACATACACACACAGACACACACATATATATACACACAGAGAGACACACACACATATATATACACACATACACACATATACACATACACATACACAGATACACATACACATACACACACAGACACATACATACACATATGCACACACACACATACACACACACACAGACACATACACACACACAGACATACATACACATACACACACAGACATACATACACAGACACACAGATATACACACAGAAACATATACACACAGACACACACACATACACACACAAACATATACACACACGGACACACATATATACACATACACATATATACACACAAACACACACACAAACACATACACACACAGACACACACACAGAAACACATACACATACACACACACACACACACACACACGGCCTGCCACACTGCTGCGTGCTGACTCCCTTCTGACATGGAAACACTACTTTGCACCCCTAACCCTCCCCACCAGATTCCCTTGCGCTCACCCCAGGAATCCCCAGGCGCAGGGCGGTGGGCAGCCTCTGCCACCCGCGGGACTCCCTGAACAAGATAGGCTCTGGCCTCTCGTTGGGACATTAGTCATAAGAGTCCGTGTGGTTTCCTTCAGGAGTGGGAGAGAGTGAGGCCATCATCCAGAGATCCCGGGAAGCTGTGGGTTCGATGGTGCCTCAGGAGTTTGAGGGGCATGAGCAGGGGAAGGCACGGGGCTAGGAGTAGGGCTGGGCAGGGCCACCTGGGGGACAAGGGCCAGGAAGCCAGGAGGGGACGCTGCGGGCTCACACCCAAAGCTGTACACTCCTCAGCGTTGTCCTAGTAGACCTGACCAGGCCTGAGCCTCGCCCAGCGCACCCTGCACACCCACACCAGCAGGAGGTGTCCTGCCCCCGTGCACCCATAACCACAGCCGGGCAGCCGCGTGGACAGGAAGCATGAGGCTGAGCGGCTCTCACGTGAGCTCCCTGGAGGGGGAGTCCTGGTGACACCTGCAGCTCCCCGGGCTGTTCCTGGCTGAGAACGAGTCAGACAGGAGGACAAGACACTTAGCACACGGCGGACACGCTGCAGGGCTCAGGTGAGACACACAGCAGGGAAAGGGCCATGCCATACTCTCCACCGCGCATCACATCAAGAAGACGCGGCTAAATGGGCTGAGGGGCACCACCTCTCAAGACCCCCACACCTCAGGTCCTGCTGCGCTGTATGGCTGTCCTGGGCCACGAGGGCTCTACGGAGTGAGCTGGGTTTCCTGCACTGGACACCCTGTTGTCCAGGGCACAGTGCGATCTTAGTGACCCTGAGCTGCCTCCTTGGAGAGCCACCCACTTGGGCTCATCTCTCTCATTTCCTCGGTTTCTTCACAGTTATTTGGTCACCTAAAGCGCTAAGTCCCTTTTTTAAAATCCCATCAGGCAGCCTCAACCACGGGGGCTCCTGAGCTGTCCGTCGGCTGTGTGGCCTCCCTAGCCGTGACGTTCCTGTGGCTCCTCAGCCTGCACCCACCTTGGCCTGTGTGTGTGACAGTCCCTGCGTCTGCCAGGTGTGCTAAGCAACAGGAATGTGCTCTCTCGCTGTCCGGAGGCCACCAGTCTGCAACGAGGTGTCCGTGCTCCTCCGCGGCTCTGGGCAGCTGTTGCTCCTGAGCTCGCAGCGCGACACTCCAGCCCCCGCCTCCGTGGGCCTTCCGTGTGTCCACGTGTATCCCTCCTCCGAGGACACCAGTCGTGTGGGGTGAAGGGTCTACCCCAGTGACCTCCTTCCAACTGGATTTTATCTGCATGGATCCTATTTTCAAGTCAGTCCCCTTCCTGGGGACCAAGTATCAGGACATCCACATGGCTTTCAGGGCATAATTCCACCCACAGCATCAGATGATTGACTCAGGATCTCCTTTGCCTTCCTCCCTAAAACGCATCCCCGAAACCTGCTGTGAGCACCGCAGCTCCTGGGGGCACCAGGAGACGCCCTGTAGCCCGGCAGGGAGGACGTGGAAGACAAGGGTTGGGCTCTGGCAGAGGCCTCCCATCTTCTGTACCAGCAGAGGTTACCAGAAGCAAAGGAAGTAAGTACGGAGACAGGACCCACAAAGCCCAGGGCCCAGTTAGAAGTGAGGCGTGGGTGCTGGGCCGATTTGGGGCCCTTCACATGCAGGGGGCAGTGAGGGTTGCTAAGAGCCGATGAGGTTGCTGTTGGAGAGCAAGGAGACGGCCCGTGTGGAGAGCACCTGCTGATGAAGTCTTCGGGCTGGTGTCACCAATCACAGGTGGACGTCGTGTGGCGTTTCGGTGTGCACATCGGAGCTGGAAACCATTCCCCCCGGTGCACCAGCAGTGGAGAGTGTGGGGAGGGATCCTGCCCAGGACAGGATCTGAGCACGACCACTGTGGTGCCAGCACTCGGGGTGCCCAAAGCAAAGGCAACAGGCAGGGCCACACCGAGGGCACCAGCAGACCCGGCCCACCTCCAGGACTCCACGCCAGTGGGCCAGGAGCCTCTGCGTAGGAGGCTGAACCAGGACTCCCCTGGCTCCTGGGCACACTGGCGGTCACTGGGCGCGCTGGAGCTCCTTCAGTGCCCGAGCACCCGCCAAGGGTGTGAGGATGGCCCTTCTGCAACCTTTGCCCTCACTTCACCTCCCACCCTCGGGTCACGTGTGGCATGTACCCAGGCAAACGAGCCACACGTGGGCCCTCCAGCCTCAGAGAGGAGCAGCCTCCACCGCAGCCATTCGGGAGATGGGGACAGGAGGGCAGAGGAAGCCTGTGCCTCCACGCCCACCTCGTGGCGCACCAGCCACACCCAGGGGGCGCATCTCCTTAGGCTGCAAGCCTCCTCTGCCCACTTCCCTTCAGTTCTCAGACGGCCTTCAGAGAGGACGCTGGCTGGTAGCACGATCCCGCTGAGAAGTGGGAGCTTGAGAGGAGCAACAGCTCCCACTGTCTGCGAGAACGCCTCAGAGTATGACCCCAAGACCTGGGTCAGCGTCACTTGGGGTCCTTCTCAACTGTACCCATCCCCAGCGGCACTGAATCCCATCTGGATGGGATCCAGGAGTCTGCGTTCTAGGGACCCCACAGGAGAGTGTCGACCAAGTGGAATCGCAGGAGCTGCAGCTTCCCGAGAGATGCCCGCACCAGGAGGTCTGCCCAGGCCTGGACCCTCCGTGCTCCATGCTGTCTGTGTGGTCCGGGAAGGTCCCAAAGGTCCTGAAGCCCGAGGGTCTGGGTGCTTATCTGGGCAGGGAAATGAAGTCTGTGATGCGAAGACCCCTGGCAGGGGGCATGTGGCCACAGCTATCAGCCCCTGGGCGCAGGCAGCTGGTCTTTGTCCACAGCTGGGTGAGGGGAGGGACAGATGGGTGCAGGAGCGGGAGGGCGGAACCTCCTGGAATATCTATATCAGGGACGCTCCTCACGTGCCCAGGTGCGGAGTCAGTGTGACACTGCAGGTAAATGAAGTCGGAGTCCACCCGTTGCCCTCGGCCTAACTCGGCCCAGGCTCCTGTCAGTCCCCCACCAGCCTTCCCGGCCACCACCCAGCTGCGGCTGCACACCCCCCGCTTCTGCAAACCGCTGCCTGCCCAGAGTAGGAGGGGGAGAGGGATGCAGGCTGGAGGGGCAGCAGGACCCCGGCCACCAGGTCCAGGCTCAGTTCCAGGGCTCAGGAGCTGGCCCCGGCAGAGTGCTCTCCTCTGGCCGGCTGCTGCCACCAGCCACTGATTCTAGGCAGGTCTTGTGACCTCTTGGGACCATAGTTTCTTCTTCTTACAGAAGAGTAAGTTGAGCTGGACACTCAAAGGCCCCTTCTGGCCCCGACACTCTACCCCCACTGTGAGTCACTGCTGGGTTCCGGGGTTTTGTCACTCCTGGCAGACAGACATCGCCTCCCCGTCCTTGGCAGAGTAGGGTGTCGCCCGGGCTGTGCTACTCACTTAGTCCTCCACCATCCCCACCCCAGCTCTGGGTGGACTCAGACATAGCCTTATACCCCAGTGCCCTCCAGTGCATCTGCAAAGTGGGGCTTCCCACAACTCTGGCTTGGCAGACGCTCCTGGTGATGATTCAGGGAGGCTCACGCAGGAAGCCAACATGGTGCCCCTCTAGGATGGCGTCAGTGCCACCTGTCATCCCTTGTCTGGGAAAAACTGTCCCTTGATGGAGGTCTGGTGGCACAGAATCCCAAAGGAACATTTCAGAGATTGGTGGAGAGCGTCTCAGAATCGCTGCCTTCTGTGAGCTGCTTTAGTGAGACAGAAAGTGGGAGGGAAGAGCCAAGAGGAGTCGAACCTGGGCACAGACAACGCAGAAACACAAGTGGCTGCCCTTGACTTCCAGAGGCGCTGACTCTCCTGGGCGCCCTCAGGGTCCCTGGCTTTTCTTGAAGGCCACCGAGCAGAGTAAATCCAAGCTGCGACGAGGGTGTCTGAGGAGAAGGCGAGAGCCCAGGTCTGGCCCTGGCGGGACTGGAGGAGAGAGAACCCCTTTCCCACTTTTGGCTATTTGTCACCACAACCGCAGCTGGTCCTCCACTTTACTTAGAAGCTTTTTCCCCCTTTTGAACACTTTCTGGCATTCAGTCCAAGTGGACAGAGCTCAGCCCACCCACTAAACATGGTGACCACAGGCATTGACTCAAAGGGTTGTAGGGAAGCTCGGAACATTAACACCCAAATCTAAACAACTGCGTGAGAGTCATGTTTTCTTGAAAATTAGGTTTCTCCTCGGGAGGGAAGAAAAAACTCAATAGATTCAACATAAAAATGTAGAATTTCTGTATCAAAATGTGACATGTTAAAATATTAAGGAGTCTTGGAAAAATACTACCCAGCTAATAAAAAAGGCGAGCGGGCTACACTGCAGGTGCATGGAGCTAACTAGCCATCAAGGAAGACTGGGAAAGAAACCGCATTGGCAGAAAAGGACATGAAATGGCAACTCAAAGATCAACTTCACAGAATAAAAAAGCAAAAACACCAAGACGGCGCTTTCCCGAGCTGTCTGGCTGCCGCACTGCGTGGGTGGGAGGGAACACACAGCGACTCTCCCTTGCTGCACATAATGCGAGGACACTCACCAGAGCCCATCAGAACACTCGGCTGTCCCCGAGGGAACAGTGGCACAGACATGGCCTCATACACATACCCAGTCACAAAGCCTGGCTTTTAACAGCAAAAGTTTCAAACCTAAAAAGCATACCTGAGCCATGGACCATCGCCCAGGTGGCTTAGAATCTCGCTTACAAAGAAGCCTGAGGGTGTAGAGGAAGGAGATGGACCACAGCGGGCACGAGCCCAAATACCGCTGGCGAGACCCCCCCACGGAGCAGAGGCGCAGCGCGCTGCAACAGTGATTGACCGATACACCCAGGAGAGCCAGGGGACGACACCCAAAGTCAAAAGGAGGACACTGAACTTCAGTGAGCCGTCAGCTCAGCCTCTCGCAGGCACGGACAGGGAAAAGCCCATCGGGCGGCTCATCACGAAGATTTTGACTGAATTTCTTCTTGTCATTATTTATTTATATTCTCATTTATTCTAGTTTCAAAATCTTCCCATAAGCATATATTGTGTTTATAGGACACACATTATGTTGATATGATATTTATAGTAATTCAAAGTTCTTCTAAAGCCATAAGGGGACTCGTTGGCTCTTAGTTTGCTGAAACACTGGTATCGGAGGTAGCCAGGTGGTCCTAAGGAGCCAGTGCCCTGCCACAAAGACACAGGGCGAATCCCACCTGATGGTACACTCCAGAGAAGGGCTGGTCCCCGGTCCAGAAGACACGTGCCATTCAGCACCTGCTCCCTCCACCGAGGTGCTGGCCACCCCTTACCTTGTGCTTCTGTGGCATGGGCTACGCTAAGCTGCTGACATCTGCCCCCTTCTGCCAGACGGTGTGACTCTTGGGGACATGTTTTATCATTTCTTGGGTCTGCAGCCCCTGGCAGAGCTCCTGGGTGTAGTGAACCTCAGTAAATATCTGCTGAATGCATACATATAATAGGCATTAAAAAGCTCCTTGTTGGATAAGTAGGAGCGACAATTCATAAAACCCTAAAGAAAGGAAGACACAGGCAGCTGAAGGGGCTCCCGACACCCACTAACCAACTGGGTCAGAAGTTGCTCACAAATCCTGGGGCTGGACACACTTGTGGTCGGCTTCCAGGGAGGGCAGGACCCCTCCTCCCTTCCAGTGCAGCCCCCTCCACCCCACACCCCTGGGCACAGTGGGGCACCCATGCCGTCACTCAGCGTCCTCCATTCCTGCAAGGAACCTAAAGCTCTCCAAAATGGTCAGGCACCCCCTCCAGTCCCTGCAGCCCACGGGAGGCTGTGTGGCCACGGGCAGGGAGGGTCAGGAGGAAGCAGTCTGGTCTGCTGGCCATGGCAGCTTGGGCAACGTGGGCTCCCAGGCCCCGGCACCTCCAGTCTTCAGCCAGGTCCAACGCACTGTCCCTACATGTACAGTTGTACCCTCAGGGGCCCATCCTTGCCATAGCAGGAAGCTAAGCTTTCTGACATGCCAAGTCTCCTGCATCCTAGAGAAGCCAGGCCGAGGTGAGCAAATCCTACCCCACACCAGACGTGGAGAGCTGGAGTGAACGCAGGCCTCTGTCCCTGCGCGTCAGACCCGGAGGCCAGCTCGCCCCTGCAGACCTCACCATCTCTGAGTCCCTCTGCAGCCTCACGGAGAGAGATGAGCACATCCACCCCTGCCACCCCACCAGGTGTGGAACAGCTCCAAGGCCAAGCACATCTCCCTCAGGCCTTCCCTGCAGCCTTGCGGCTTCACCGCCGACAGGCAGTGAATCAAGGTTTCTGGGAAGAAACAGCAGCACGCCTCACCTTGGGGCAAACGACAAGGCTGGCCGCTGGCCGGCCTCCTAAGAAACAGGTAGCTCTGCAGTCCTGGAGTAAAAACAGGCGCGGAGCCTGGCACAGAGCACCTGGCACAGAGCACCTGGCTCGGAGCACATCTCCTGATGCCTGAGCCACTGCAGATGCAGCTCCCACCCCACACCTTTGATGCTGCCAAGGACCCGATGCCAACCCTGGGAATACCAGGTCCAGGGCAGCCACAGACACGGAAAGTGGAAACCCCTGAGGCAACAAGGGCAAAGGCAAAGGCCACCTCGGCCTCCGTTGCAGGCTCCTGCACCAGGGAGCAAGCTGCCCAGCGAGTCATCCTGCAGCCCCGTTGAACACGGGAGACAGCCGTCCGCTGCGAAGGCAGGGGAAGGCTGGTGTGCCCTCCCTGGGGATCCTGGGACCTCCTTCGCAACAGTTTTGCAGGTGACCTGAGGAGCGTGGACTGAAAGAACAATCTCTAGCAACTTTATACAAGAAGGTCAGCTTTTGCCCCTGCAAGGGGAGGACCTCACTGTGTCACCAGGCAGCAGGCCCTCCCCACTGGGGCCTGGCTGGTGCTGTGACCTAGAAAAGTCATGCTGCTCCTGCCTCTGGACTCCCTTATGAGAATCCATGAAAACTTTGGGACCCCTCCTTGCAGGATTCAAGGGGTGACCGACCCCTGGGGTCTCGCATCCTGTAGTGATTCTGCCCTCACACAGCGCCCCGGGCCAGAGGTGCTCAAGCAGGAGCCTTCTCATCCTGGCTCAGCATCCTTCTTGTCCCCACGACCAGAAGCACCTCTGCCCAACCTGGGGCTTGGCAGGAAGCCCTGCTGTGTACAGTGGACTGACTCCTTCAGGAGCATCAAAGTCACCAACGTCTCTGATGAGCATCTGCCACGGCCACAGCTTCAGAACAGCATTTGTAACTAGCGAACACGCTCCCTCCTGCTAGTGCCGGGAAAGAGCAATTCCAGGGCAGTGGGACACGCAGGGGCTCAGGAAGAGCCCTGAGAGCCTGGCTCCACTGAGAGAAGGGGAGTCGGCTCAGGACGGCTCTCAGGGCCCCTGCCTCTGCACCTCGAGAGGACTCCAGGAACAACCCGCCTTGCAGAGCTGAGAGGACGGGCAGAACGGGGTGTGGAGAGTTCTGCAGAAGTGTCCGGGAGCCTGCGGCCTGAGTGTGCTGTAGCACCCGGCAGAACAGAGAAGGAGAACCCCGCAGAGCCGCCACTCCAGCTTGTGCCACAGCAGCAACCGCCTGCCCCTTGGCTGACAGGGAAAGGGGACAGGAAGAGACCCGGGAAGAGATGTGTGTGCCTTCTGAACACAGTGGGGGGCGGGCCTTGATTCTGATGCTGGCGTCCGGGCACCGCTCGCTGAGGAAGCGGGATGGCTCCTGCTAACCCGCGGTGCCCGGCTCCCCTGGTCACCGTGAGAACTGGCTACCAGCCTTCCCACTGAGCCTTCTTCGAGGGCCAAGGACACCAAGCACACAGCATTTTCTCTTCCTTGTCTCTTCCACAGAACCAGCTGCTTCAAATATGGAGAGTAGGGCCACACCCGCTGCTGGTGACACCCTCGAGGCTCTGTCTGGGTAAGACAAGGGTGCTGGCTCTTCCAGAAGCCCGGCATCCAGAAACAAGTGCCAGGGGCACCCAGTTCTCAAGCTCCACAGGGACCCAGGGCCCTTGGCTATGTCCTACGGGGTCCTCCCCCACCCAGGCTCCCTCGACCCTGGAAGAGCCGTGGTGAGTGGGGGTGGGGAGAGGGTGAAGACCAGGCACAAGGCCAGGTTCGCAACTACCACCGGGCGGCAGCCTATGGTCCGTCAGCACATGTGTGAGGTGCCAGCTCTGAGCCTGAGGCTGTTGGGATTGGGTGCCACCAGAACCCGAGGCACAGCCACCTCCTCCCTGGCAGATGGACAGGCGCAGCAGCACAGCGGGAGGGCGTGTTTGCCATGAAAAAGTACCGCGGCCAGTGCCATCGCAAAGTCGTGCCCTCCGTGCCCATGGCCACGCGCTCCTCCAGAAGGACTCTGTTTTTCTGACGGAGTTTAGAGGATCTGGCACAAAGAATGTGTGGGATGGACAAGCGCATCGTCATCTGGAAATCATTAGCTACCAGGGAATATGGTGCACCGTGGGTTCACGACCATAAAGAGAAACATCCAGAACACTTTGTGCTGAAGAAAGAAGGGAGAGAGGGAAAGGTGGGGAGAGGGCATGGGCTGGGGGCTGTCCACGGCCTGGATGCATGGCCACGCATGCACCTCAGTGAGGACGGCTAACCCACCTGTGCCCGGCGCCACTCATCCCTGAGAACTTGCTACTAGCCTTTTCCACTTACCCTCCTTCGAACAGCAGCACCTAACATCAGACTTAACCATTTAGGCTCTTCAACTCTGTGCGTTAACCCAGAAAAGGCCCAGTGCCCTGCCCATCCGCGTTCAATAAATCAACAGGTCCATCTCCGCGGCCTGGTGCCTAATGGCGTTTATGAGCTCTGGCAAAGTCGTGACCACTTAACCGGAGCAATTAAGCTGTGCCTTGCTCTTACGATTATTAGAGACTGACTGGTTGTAATTTATTCTTTTCCAATGTAACTGACAATTCATACTTATCTGTAGGGCGCAGATCACTGGTCTCAGAAAACTCCCCGTCACTGCTCACGACCACCTGTGTCCCCTCTGGAGAAGAGCAGTGAGGGGCGCTTCCCACACAGCCTCCATGTGTTGGTGACCAGATGCGTCCTAGAGCTCGGGACTCGGACACACGGAACCAGAGCCGCTCCCGGGCAGGTGAGAGCAGCAAGCCACAGGAAGGAAGTGGCGGCCCTGGTGGGAGCCCCGAGGACACCCTGGCTCAGGCCGCTCCCTCTGAGGCCCTCCAGGGATCCTGTGGGAGGCTGCGGGGGAGATGGCCCAAAGCGCTGCCGGTAGGAAGAGGCCAGTGGGGCAGGACCAGGGACAGCTTCCGAAGCAGGAGTCGGCACGTGAAAAGACAGGGGGCACTTGTAAATAAGTGCTTTAAATAATTTTAAAGTGTATTGCATTTTTAAATAAAATTGCTCACATTTTTAGATAAACGGATGAGCTGCCCCCCAAAAGAGGGGAGCCGCCCTGCACTGTCCCCTGGCCAGTCTGATGGGCAAAGTGATCTCGTGGCTGGGCTTTTATTTTTGCTTTTGTTTTGACGCCAGGGACTGAGCCCGGTGTGGCTCATGCGGGCGAGGGCTCCCCACCACCGCCCAGCCTCAGCCCCTCTCTCGCTGGGCGCTCCCTGGGAAGCTCGGCGCGGCCTCACATCGCTGCTGGCCTCAGGTGTGCGTTGGTCACCTGGTAAACCTACGTGCCAAGTGTGGCTTCAACTCGCATGGTGAACGCACACCGTGGCCTGGGAGAGCTGCCGTCCTCAGCCTGCCTCGGAGGCTCCCGGGGCGGTGAGACCGGCACCAGGTGTTAGAGGAGAGGCTGGTGGGAGCAGCCTAGGCCCGTCCTCTCCCGGGGCTCGGAGGGCTCTCCAGACCTGCTGCTCTGACACTGGGGACGGTGCCAGGGAGGGCGGTTCCCGGGGGCAGCATCACTTCGTGGCCTGGGGCGTGTGCCGGTGGCAGTGCCTCGGGGCTCCGGGCACACAGGCATCTGCCAGGCTTCCCTCCACTCTAGTGCTTCAGAATCGAGCTCCATGTCTGTCCCTCCCTCCCTCATGAACAAACAGCCTGTTTCCTGAGAGAAATTTGAGGTTAAAGAGATGGCACTCCCAACCCCGTCTCCTCCTGGCATCTCAGCAGGGTCTTGAGTGAGATGACCAACGGGGAACAAAATGAGGCACGTGCCTCTCCAGCATCAGTTGAGCCAGGATTTTGCCTGGCCTTTCCCTGGTGTGTGAGTGTGCAAGGGCACAGGGCATGTGTCCAAATGAGTGTGGGCATGGGTGTGAGTGCTTGGTCTAAATCCCTACCAGGACTGCTCCTAAGTAGTTCTTTCTTGTGATTCAAAAAAAAAAGCCCGGAGCCAAGAAGAAGGTGCTCTCCTCAGACCGTCTGCCCTCCCCAGGGCCTTGCTTGCAGGGACGAGATGGAGTCCCAGCTGAGGCCACCTATAAGACCCTGCGGCCCCCAGGCCTGCCCACAGAGCATTGCTGGGGGCATCCCTGGACGCTGATGCTGATCCAAATGGGACTGCGATGAATGGAGGGACACAGAGGGTCTTGGAATTTCAACCCTGATGGGGAGACTGTGGCTAAGATCGGCCCTCTGTGCTCCAGGCCGGGGTGGGACTCAGAACCGCCCTCTTCTCCGTCCCAGCTGCCTTTCCCCACAAGACAAGCCAAAGGGTGAACAGCTAGCCTGTCCTCTGGGTGCAGGGCCTCGGGGCAGCTGGGAGCCTGCCTTTCCCAGCCCAGGGCTGCCAAGCGGCCTGGGCGCACAGAGGCCATCCTCCATGTGGCCTCTGAGCTCATCACAGTCTGTTCCTGGCAGGCCATCAGTGTCCTTGTCAGATCCTGCCCCAGAGACCTGCTGGTCCTCCTCGCAGCCCACCCGGCACAAGTCATGGCCACTTGCCCCGATACTGGAACGCTGCTCTTGCTTTCTTGTTGAAAGTTCCTGGGGGGACAGGTTCTATTGTCACTGCATTAGAGAATGGAACAGGTGGCCATCTGTGGCAGAGCCAAGACCCCAAACCGACTTCGTGTGGTCACTGGACTGGCCAGAGTTCGCTGCGGAGTTTTGGTGAAGATGTGCTGACTGTAGTGGGAGGGACAGACAGATCTCGGTGGCCCTCCAACTCAAGACGAGTTTTAGGAGCTCTCTGTGGGACTGACAGGCTGCCAGCCCACCTCTGTCCCCGACACTAGCACCACACACACACACACACACACACACACACACACTTCCTCACGTGGCCTTCCAGCTGCCCAGGACCCTCCATGTGACACCATGTCAGTGCACCGCCCAGTGTCCCATAGGCTTCCTCCTCGGAGCAAAGCCGCCTCCAGAATACACCCGCCTCACTGCTGCCCACGAGGACCCGCTCTCGGCCGTTCCTGGCCTGGAGCAGTCGTTCGAGCAGAGATGAAACCTCACCAGGGGCCGTTCCTCCCAGCCAACGTCAGCCTCTTAATGTGGCATTTCAGACACCTTGGCGGGGGACACTGGGACCAGGAGACTTGGGGTCCTCCGTGAGCCTGCCTGTTCTACTTCCCGTCTGCGGTGCTCTACGTGGGCTTTGGACTCTCTCACCCCAAGACCAGCCTGGGCCAAGTCTGGGCCTGGCACCTCTCCCAGCCAAGTCCCAGCTCTCCTGTGCACCTCTCCTCTAACCACATGGAGGAGCAGAGCACCAAGTGACTGGGGCCAGGCTAAGGATCACCGAGTCCTAGCTGCCCAGAACCAGGAGCGCCACACAGGCCCGTTATCCTCCGGTGCCTGGGGGGGATGAAGGCAGTGGTTTCCCTCCAGGCTGCGAGGGCAACAGACCAGCTGACACACGGCAGGCACCAGGAACGGCACGGGGACCTGGTGAGCACACCCGGGTGACGATGGCGACGAGGAGCATAGTCTCCCCAGCGATGACGATGATAATGGTGGTGAGCACTACATGGTGACGAGGAGGAGGGGGAGCACTGCACAGCGGGACAATGTCGATGTGCTGAAAGCACGGTCCCCGTGTGGGCTGTCCAGAGGTGGGGCATTTAAAGGGCGACTGGGTCACAGGGCTCTGACCTCTAGGGACCGACCCACCAAGTGGACAGCAGCTGAATGCACCACACGGGGTGGGACTGGTGGGAGGAAGCAGGTCTCTGGGTGGGCCCTGGGGGAGGCTGTCTTCTGCCAGCTCCTTGCCCTAGTGCTGCTTGCTCTCCTTCTCTCCCCGGGGGCTCCTCTCTCGCGCCCCTGGCCACAGGAGAGGCAGTGTCCCTCCCCCAGCCTTTCCACCATGAGGCTCTGCTTCACGTCCAGCAACGAGTCAGCCAACCGTGGACGGAAACCTTTGAAATCGTGGGCTGACATACACTTTTCCTCCCCCAGGTTGTTCTTGTCAGGAGTTTTGGTCACAGGGACAAAAAAAGCTGACTAACACAATGACAAGGACGGTGACGATGACAATGATGGCCACTCCACCAGTAATCACGATGATCACCATCACTGTCACCTGCCCATGACACATTTAGAGGAAGTGGCGGAACAGAGTGTTTTAACTCAACCTTGTGGCTTCTTAACTGAAGCTGTCTCCATCCATCACAGAAACAGCCATTAGGCGTTTTGGTGGAAGGAGACTGTCTGTTCCTGGCTTGCTGCCTTTCTAAATAGGCTGAAAATGTTCAGGGTAGGGATTCTGAGGCTTTGGAGAGATTCCACCGTGGATCAATCATGCAGCTTCAAATCCTGAAACCAAATACGCTGAATTTGGTAGTGTCCTTCCAATAAATTGTTCAAAAGAGCTAAGAAAGTGATCACTAAATTCAAATGATCTTGAAATTCACAGAAAGAAAAATGATTTTTATGTTTGAGCCCCAGGTTTCGAGGAGAGGGTTTGGAGAAGGGAGTCTGCAAGGAAGATAGGAGGGGCCTCAGGCAGAAGGCCCAGGAAGGGCCCAGGGACACAGCCACAGCCTGAAAGCCTTCACAGACGTACAGATGCTGGCCGCACTGATGAAAGGCTCAAGTGTGACGCTCAGCAATAGCAAAGGTCCAGGGCAGACGGACCAAGCTGAGTTTCCTTTTCAGGGACACTTTTATTATAGCAGGATTGAAGAAACTGCTCAGTTCAAAGGCATCCAATGCATAATTCTTTATCCTTCTTTCCTGCCTTGATCCTTTTTGAGGATGGCCATCTTCCCCACCCTCTGCCAGTGGCCACCAGACACAGAGCTTGAGGTGAATGTCCAACTCCACTGTTCCCCAGGAGATGGACAGTGAGAGTCCAGCAGTCACAACCGTCACACCCTGCGCCAGCCTCCTGATACCCCAGAGAGAAAAGCGAGAGAGAGCTGGCACAGGACGTGTGGCTGCCGCCCAAGGCTGACAGGCAGGTCAGACTTCCAGAAACGATTAGATGCAATGTGTCCAGCCAGACTCTCCCACGGACCCATGACTTGCTTAACCCAGAAAATGGGAGGAGGAAAGAGATGGAGAACCACTGTGTGAGAAGAGAGCCGAGCTTAGGGTGGTGGCTGACCTGCACTCAGCACCCGGTTTGTGGATGGTTTGTTGAGGGACTGTCTTCGCTCACCTGTCTCAGTGGACTCCTCTGCAAACATGGGCTATTACCTGGCCATGGCACCACAGGGCTTCTAGAATAATGAAGTGCGTGTGGACCGTGCTGCAGGGCAGTGTGCCTCCAGGAGGTGCTCCATAAGCGCCACTCACTCTGCCTCGGGCTAACAACATCCAGGATGGCGCTGACCCTTCCCCATCTGCCCACCTCATCCGAGGAATGATGGATGATATAGATGGAGGAGTTGCCTGGTCTCATTACAGAGATGAAGAGTTAATTTTTAATAGGAGTATGGTGGTTTGGATGGGAATTGTCCCCCAAAGGCTCATGTGTTGAAGGCCAAGGTGACAGTGTTCAGAGATGAGACTCGTGGGAACTGATTGATCATGAGGGCTCATGCCTCTTCCAAACCCACTGGGAAGGGGTGGGAGCTGTAGGCACTAGGACTAGTTGGAAGAAGTATCTATTTCTCTCTCTGCCTCATGTCCTAGGAGGGTATACCTTCTCCCTAGCCCCTTCCATCATCCCCACCCTCCTTCAGGGCTGCCATTAGGTGAGCAGCTTCCCTCTGCCATGCCCTCTGCCTCGGAACCAGGCACCATGAGCTGAAGAACAGGCCAAAATAATCCTTACTCCTAAGTTGCTTCTTTCCCAGGTGTTGTGTCCCACTGGAAGAGAGCTGTCACCTACACAAAAGGTACCAGAAGTAGGGTTGCCGCTGTGACTCTACCTGACCTTGAAACTATTTGTGCGAAGGTGGAAAGGACTGGAAATGCACACTAGAGAGTCCTTAGAAGGTCATAGGTGGAACACATGCACAGTTCTGGTATGAGCTAGGTAGGCTGCAGCTACGGGATCAGAAAGGCCTCCACTGAGGTTCCAAAGGAAGTGCTCCCAGGCCAGATTGTGTGCCATGTCCTGAGAGAGTGACCAGGAAATGTCAGAGTAAAGTCCCGCAAGGGGAGAACTGGGTGGATGAAGAGGCCAGGAACATGAAAGGTCTGCGGAGTAGAAATGCAGACAGGGAGTTGACAAGCCTAGATGCCAAGAGGGCTACACCTGGCAAGCTCATGGAGTGGGGCTGCTCCAGTCCTGTGGAGCTCACCTCTCACCCTCATGTCACAGGATCAGGGATGTGATGCTCTAGTCCTGTGGATCTCACCTGTCACCTCATGTCACAGGACCAGGGATGGGCTGCACTAGTCCTGTGGAGCTCACCTGTCACCTCATGTCACAGGACGAGGGATGGGATGCTCTAGTCCTGTGGATCTCGCCTGTCACCTCATGTCACAGGACCAGGGATGGGATGCTCTAGTCCTGTGGATTTCACCTGTCACCTCATGTCACAGGACCAGGGATGGGATGCTTTACTCCAGTGGAGGTCACCTCTCACATCATGTCACAGGACCAGGGATGGGCTGCTCTAGACCTGTGGAGGTCACCTGTCACCTCATGTCACAGGACGAGGGATGGGCTGCTCTGGTCCTGTGGAGCTCACCTGTCACCTCATGTCACAGGACCAGGGATGGGCTTCTCTAGTCCTGTGGAGCTCACATGTCACCTCATGTCACAGGACCAGGGATGGGATGCTCTAGTCCTGTGGAGCTCACCTATCACCTCATGTCACAGGAGCAGGGATGGGCTTCTCTAGTCCTGTGGAGCTCACCTGTCACCTCATGTCACAGGACCAGGGATGGGCTGCTCTAGTCCTGTGGAGCTCACCTGTCACCTCATGTCACAAGACCAGGGATGGGCTGCTCTAGTCCTGTGGAGCTCACCTGTCACCTCATATCACAGGACCAGGGTTGGGATGCTCTAGTCCTGTGGAGCTCACCTGTCACCTCATGTCACAGGACCAGGGATGGGATGCTCTGGTCCTGTGGAGCTCACCTGTCACCTCATGTCACAGGACCAGGGATGGGCTGCTCTAGTCCTGTGGAGGTCACCTGTCACCTCATGTCACAGGACCACGGATGGGCTGCTCTAGTCCTGTGGAGCTCACCTGTCACCTCATGTCACAGGACCAGGGATGGGATGCTCTAGTCCTGTGGAGCTCACCTGTCACCTCATGTCACAGGACCAGGGATGGGCTGTTCTAGTCCTGTGGATCTTGCCTCTCACCTCATGTCACAGGACCAGGGTTGGGCTGTTCAAGTCCTGTGGAGCTCACCTGTCACCTCATGTCACAGGACCAGGGATGGGCTGCTCTAGTCCTGTGGATCTCACCTGTCACCTCATGTCACAGGACCAGGGATGGGATGCTCTAGTCCTGTGGAGCTCACCTGTCACCTCATGTCACAGGACCAGGGATGGGATGCTCTAGTCCTGTGATGCTCACCTGTCACCTCATGTCACAGGACCAGGGATGGGCTGCTCTAGTCCTATGGAGGTCACCTGTCACCTCATGTCACAGGACCAGGGATGGGCTCCTCTAGTCCTGTGGAGGTCACCTGTCACCTCATGTCACAGGACCAGGGATGGGCTGCTCTAGTTTTCGTGGGTTCACAGCTTAGCATTGCCCTGAGACTCAGAGGAGGGTTTGGACTTGTGACTTTGGGGACTCTTGGAGTGTGACTACATGCTTATTATACTGTGAAATGGGCATGAGCCTCAGGGGCTGCGTGGATCTAGGATTCTCGAGGGCACATGTGTTAACTCCTTGGTGCCTAGTGCTCAGGCACCTGGGCACTACGTGCACTGTGAAGGCTTTGACCCCCTTACTGCTGGGTTAACCCCCTCCTGGCACTGTGGGAAGTTCAGGGCATGTAGGAGGTAGGATCTGGGTACTGTGGCTGTGGCCAGGCAGACTGTACCTTGTCCCACATCTTCCTCCTCCTCTGTCTCTGGTCCTGGCTGCCCTGGTTGAGCTGAGTCCCTCTGCCCTGCCCTCTGTCATGTTTCTGCCGTGGATCCGTCAAGATGGACTGAACACTGGGAAACCAGGAGTCGTTTTTCTCAGGTATTTTTTTCAGTCATGAAAATCTGACTGGCTTAGCCACGGACAGAGAGGACGAGGCCACCAAGTTGGCATCCAGAGAGTCAAAGCCCAAGAGTCACTGGCCACACCAGTGAGACATGATACGGCCTGTTATGGCTCCTGTGCAGGACCACAGCTGCCCTCTATGCAGGACCGTGGTGACGGTGCTCTCTGAAGGAAGGTGGAGCCCACCCACACGGGCAGTGCAGGGACGGGGCCTGGCATGCAACGTGTGCTCAACATGCAGGTGGCAAGGATGTCACCAAGGAGAGCAGCAGTGCCTGGTGGACAGTCTGCTCAGTTACTTAAAGGCAGTTCTGCATCTTTGTTTCAAAGTGAATCTTCCCCAGATGAAATTGTGCCAGATGAAATTCAGGCTGCAGTAATCTCAGAGCAACAAGTCACATTTTGTCACAAGTGTGGCCTTTTCAATATTTAGGATGTGCCTACACTAAAGTCAGTTTTGTTGTGTATCTGAAATTCAAATGTAGCTGAGCGTCTTGTTGGGGGAGTTTGGTTTTTTCTAACTACATCAATCGTATCAGTAACGGAGACAATAGGAATGTAGCAGATGGACAGAGCCTGAAGGAAACTGGCTGCCCATGGTGAGGACGTTCAATGAAATGAAGACTTCAACACCTTCAGCCTGCAGAGTGGACATGGCCTGCTCCTGGCTGGTGGCCACCACACCCGACACCCACCGGCACAGTACACGGGCCTCCCCACTCTCAGAGCCAGAACACAGGGCACTAACCATGGTTGTGGGCAAAGACCTTGCCAAATATCAGCCCTAGAGATGCTTTCCTAGCAAGGAAGACGCATGAGCTATTTAATTATGCAACAGTAGGAGGCAGGTTCAAGTCCCTGCAGGACGTTCTACAAAGACAAGGGAGTGTATCAAGGTCCATGACATGGGTACCTTGTGGTAGAAAAGAGACGCTCCTGATGACGACCTGTGGCTAGAGGAAAAGAGACAGTTGTAAACAGAAGGTCAGGTGTGATCCAAATCAGTGGCCGAGTGGAAGTCTTGGAGAGATCAAACCCAGCGTTCGTGCCGGTGTCTGAGGCAGGTACAATTGCAAGTGCTCCGTGTTCTCTCTTGCTCTGAACGTTCTGATCTTGCTAAGTGAGCGTCAGGACTAGTGGAATCAGGGAGAAACACTTATTAATAAGTGAAGCCTGTCAAAGCAGGCCCACACTGCCCCACGATGGGGCAGGACTCGAGGCTGCACAGCCCCGGTGCAGACCCCCTTCCTCCTCACCCAGCACAGAGCAGCAGCCGCTGCCGGCCCAGGGTTCCCTGCTGCCTGCCGTGGGGCCCCCAGTGCCTCACAAAAGCCAAAGACCGTGTAGGCACCTGCGGTTCTCAGATCATTCTGCAGAAAAGAACATGTGAATCTTGCTGGGCCAGCCACCCAGCAGGGGCAGCAGGGCTCGCGTCCCCTTGGCTCCTCAGGCCACAGCGGCCACCTCCACTCCAACACACAGAGCTTCTCAAGGGCCTGGGGCGTGTCTCCCTCTGCCCCTTGGCTCATCATCCACCCGGCACCAAGGTTCCCCACCAGGCCGACCTCCAAGCCTCAGAGCCAAGAAGCAGGGAGCAAGAGTGTTGACCTCCGGTGGGAGGGCGACGGGTCCCATGAGGTCACCAGGCTGGAGCAGCGGGTGCACAGAACACCCAGCTCTGGGGGCACACCGGAGGCAGCCTTGCACCGCCCTCATTTCCTCACCCACTGGGGCTTTACAGAGTGGATATTTACCAGGCCAAGCTCTTCTCCAGGTCTAAGGGAAGCAGAAGCCACTTCACCTAAGACGCCCAGGTAACAGAGGCACCAAGAGGAGACTGAACCAGGTGGTGCCACTTGAGTGAGGACTGTCCAGGAAAGGCAAAGTGAAAGAGCATGCAAAGGCCCTGGGGCAGGCTTTGGATATGGCTGGCCCGTGGAATGGAAGGCAGATCAATGGGCAGGAGCAAAGCAAACAAGCCCAGGGTTGATGGACAGGAGGAGGCCAGATCATCCAGTGCTCTGAGACAGGCCATGAGCTTGACTCTGACCAGGTGCCCGGTGAGGCCTGTGGAGGGCTCGGCCACGTGGGTTACATGACTGGGCCTGCATTTCAAAAGGTACCTCCAGCTGCTGTTGAAAACAGCACATCACAGGGGAGGGACCCGAGGAGCCAGGGAGACCAGGGAGACCAGTCCGAAGGCCAGGAGGGAGCCGGGGAGGAAGAGGCACAGGCACAGAGGAGCTACGGGCCAGAGCGTGCTGACCGGACACAGCAGGGGTCATACCTCCAGGGCCAGGCCGCCCACTGGCCACCTCCTGGAGCACTCCCAACCTCTCTGCCAGCCAGGTGCTAACATAATCTCCACTTTACTCCGGGAGCCTGAGGTCTGAGGCCAGGTGTTGTGAATCACTCAGAATTTACTTGAGAACTAAAAGGAAAGGGTGCTGGGGAGCGGCGGGTGTTGTGCTGGGGAGCGGCAGGTGCTGGGAAACGGGGTGTTGTGCTGTGCTGGGGAACGGCGGGTGTTGTTCTGGGGAACGGTGGTGCTGGCAAAGTTCCAGCTGTGCAGGAGACTCCGTCTGGGGACCCACAGCCCAGCACAGGGATGGTCCTGGTGATAACGTGCTGTGTGCTTGGAAATCACAAGGAGGATGGATTTGAGATGTTCCTGTAAAACTAGAAGGATGTGAGTGACAGATAAGCCAATTAGCTGAGTGTGCCCTTTCCGGTGTGTGCATATATCAAAACACTGTACAGTGTTCACTTGCCTGTTGAAAAATAAATAATATAACAAAATAATAAGGATTAAAAATAAGCATGCTCAGACAGTGAGGAAGTTTGGCACTGCAGTGGGCGGCTATGCAGACAGGAAGAGCCAGGCCATGCTGCGGTAACAAACATGCCCAGCTTTTCACCAATATGGAGCGTCCACTGCCTCAGGCGCTGTCTGCCCATTACAGGTCAGGAATCAGCCAGGGTCTAGGCCACCAGTGCTCTCTCCAGCTCTGCCAGGCCACATCTGGAAGGTGGTTGGGCCTGGCAGAGCTGGAGAGAGAAGTCCGTCCTGTCCTGAACGGATGAGTCAATGCTCTGGCCCCAAAGCGACACCAGCATCTTTCACATGCCGCTCCCAGGGCATCACGGACTCTGTGAGGAGAGGGCTGGGGCGCACAGTCTCATGAGGTGCCCAGGAGGGAGCGTACCACACAGGAACCGGGCACTGATGGGGGACCCATTGCACTGGGGGGGGGGCCTTTTATTACAAGTGTCTGAAATCAGCTCTTCCTGGGGTGAACACAGAAGAGGGGTGTTGCAGAGGGGGACTGGCAGCTGTGCCTCGGGAGAGACTGGATCAAGGCTGCTTGGGTCCCAGTGGGTCTCGGGACACCAGTGCCCCAGGGTAAATCTGCTTCCTCCACTGCCAGTGTGTCCGTGTCCAGGGAGGAGAGGGCATCCAACGTACCCACTGACCGAAGGCCACCAGGGCGGAGGGTGCACCACGGGAAACAGCAAGAGCATGTGTCCCCAGTGGTGTCTGAGGACCTGTGCCCCTCGGGTTCCAGAGGTCTGTGACGCCCTGCCCACATGTCCATGTGCCGCTGCTGGCCAGGGCTGTCCATGACTGACCCCAGAGACACAGAGCCTTTCCAGGAGCTGCTGAGGGCCAAGGGATAGCCCAAGCCGGACGTTCCCAAAGACCCGTCTTGGGCTCAAGGAAGATTTCATGGTTGAAACAAGAACAATAAATATGATCGAGGCGAGATTTCTGTAGATCCAAATTTACTAAATTTAAACTTCATTCAGAAGTCTGCCTTTTAGTGCTGGAATGTTCTGTCACTTATAAAACGAGGCTGCTACTAGATGGTGGGTCTTTTTAATGTTCCGGACAATAAATAAATAGGAGACAGAGAGCAGCCAGACTGGGTCACTGGTTATATTTGTGTGCTCACTAGTTTTGAATGTTCCAGGACTCAATGTCCACACCTGAAAACCAGCAATATGGTCATCAGGAATCCACAGCCTCGAGAAGCCAGAGGCCCAATAGCTGCTCTCACTTGGTGCTGGCCTGCAGACTGGGCCTCCTCACCCAATGCCACGTGGTCCTTCTGGGACCCGCAGCACTGCACAGCACTGTCCCTGGCCACTGGCCTCAGACAAGGAGGACAGACCCCAATCCAGGTCCTCCTCCCTGCACCGCCCACCTCCTGCCTCTTTCCGGCAGGTTGGAGTGGAAGTTTCGCTTGCAGGTAGGTGACTGCTTCATAAAGGTTAGCAAAAGCAACTCTTCTAATTGTTTAAATCCACAGTCAAATTTCCACCAATTAGTTAGGTAATTTGTTTCTTCAAGAGCCCCCGCCATGAATTACCCACTAAACAAACACCCGATGGTGGCTGTCTCCCCGCCATCATGCTGAGGTGGCAAACTAGCGATAATTACGCATAAGCACGCTCCTCCAAGGTGCCTGCCTCCCACCACCCGGCCTCGCTCAGCCTCCCGGAGGTGAGCTGGCAGCTCAGGTTCCACCCTCTGCTGGGGACGAAACTGAGAAAGAGAAACAAGGCCGTCTGGAGGAGAAACCAGCCTTTGGACTGCACTCATCCCCAGTGCTGTGAGTTTCTCTGAGCTGTCACCAGGCTCAGTCTGTACCGAGGCCGGAGGTGGCGGGGCGGCCTGGCTCTCCGGGGGCTTCCGTTCACCCCGCCCTATTTGCTGTGTTTATGGGGGATGGGAATGCTCAGAGAGGACAATAATTTTGGGAACGTCCTGGTCAGAACTCCCATGACCTGAGCCTTCCACAAGAACCGTCCTGAGATGGAGAGAAACCCAGGAAGATACAGAGTGAAGACCGTCCCTCGTGGCTTACATGGAGCTGGGAGGCACCAGGAGAAAAACTTTATTCTGCCTCATTCCTCTTCTAACCACCTGCAAAGAAAGTGTCTCGTTCTTTCAGAAGGAAACTAGATTCCATGTCAATTTTTTTCTGGGCAATCTAGATTTTGGAAGTGTCCTCTCAGAACCAGCACTGGATTTGGAGTCCACCGGGCCTGTTTGGACCCTGGTTATCGCAGAGCTCTAACTCCTGGGACTTTGGGTAAATTCCCTGGTATTCCCAGCCTGTGTTGTCCAGTCTGTAAAATGAGGATGACAGCAGGTGCCCTTCAGTGTTGTTTAAGGGACAAAGCTAATGACCCTGGAGACATGGTGCCCAAGCCCTTCCAACTGAGCTCATCTCTAAGGGAAGCTCAGAAATGGATGCTTGGGTCCTTGGCAGATCCCACCTCCTGTAGCCATGAACCTCACACACGAACTCTCCCAACAGGCTGCCCAGATGTTGGTCAGTCGTCTAAACCTGAGGGATACCACTTCTCGTCACGTGATCGAGGAATAGAAAAAAGTGTTTCTCTTGGAAAGTGATGTCCACTGTCTTCTTGCAGAACTCAACACACAGCACAGCCTCCCAGAGCTGAGGGTTGGGGAGCGGGCAGCGTGTTGCTCTGTGGCGGACAATTTCATTTCTGCTCTTTTTCAGGTGAACTTGGGAAATAGCTCTGACAGCATTTCTCAGGTAATTAGGAGACACCCTTTCCAGATGGGGATGCCAGCCTCTGGGACAGAGTGAAGTACGCGATGTTCAACTTGTCACCGAATCCCTCTAGGTTGTGGTTTTTAATCCAGTACATCAGGATATTCCTGGGTCTGTTGCAAAGGATTAATGAGACAGTATTTGTAAAGCGATTGAGGTGTCCTGAAGACAGGCACACATAAGCGGCAGGGCAGATGGAATGCATGAGGCCGTGTCTGAGGCAATCTATACTCAATTATGCCATTTTCTGACGCCCAGAAGGTCCACACAAGCCGAGATAGAAGAGCAAACAGCTTTGCACAGCAGCCACTTCGTGAGGTCACTCGTCATTAAAGTTTAATCACGTCCTATTAAAAAGTAAAGATTTCTGGTCTTGCTCTTTCCCAGTGCTCCCCAGCATGTGCGTAGCGAGGTATGAAGTCATGTCGATCCTTAAAGAGAGCCAGTTTGTATCAGGCTGTCCGACCTCCACCACGCCCAACGAGCCGTCCTCCCAGGTCCGACCAGTGTGAAAGATAACGACCACACAGGGTGGTGCACAATTAGGTGCCAACCTGCAGGGCCCAGCCCTCGGGAGGCAGGGCCAGGGAAGCAGAGGCGGCTATGCGAGGCCAGCACTTGGTGCCCACTGCTCAGCACCCACACTGGGGCCCGCGTGGGCAGAGAGCGCACCCACAGGTGTCTTAGACAAGCAGGTCTCGGGACGTGATGACCGGGACGGGTCCAGGGATGTGGTGTGCAAGGAAAGGGCTTGGGGGCCCTGGGAGGAGGCCCCCCGGCCAGCAGAACAGGGACAGCAACTCTGAGTAAGGAAACTGGTTAGGCTGCTTCAGAGACAGGGCTGGGGACCCGCTGGTGAGTCCCTGCTGAGGGAGGCCCACCTCGAGTCCCGGAAGCCTGACAGCCTTGGTCTCACTCCTCCAGGGTCCTTTTGTCCCAGATTTCAGACCCAGCAAAGGCTCCTGTTGAAGGACAAGACCGTTACGGCATCTTCTGCTTCCTCCACCACTAGTCTGTGCCTGGCCCGCAGACAAGGTCAAGGCCTACAAAACACCGAGCACGTGCAGATAGATCCCCAGGCGACCCCAGGGCAGCAGCAGCCTTGGTGGCCCTAAGTCACCGCCCAGGTGGCACCTCGACCCAGGGTGGCCTCTGAGCTCTCCCCAGGACCTGCAGACGTGGCCGGGCCCCCACACCTGTTATCTACAGTCAGATGGACAGGTGAGGTGTCTGGTGTCTGGAGTCCAGCCCTGGCCCTCCGCAGACCCCAGGTGGGTTATGGGCAGGTGAGGCCTCGATTTCCTCAGGTATAAACTGAAGGCCGAGTCCCTGCCTTACCTCCAAATGGCCGTCCACAGGCCCTCGTCATGTGGACCAAGACTGAAGCATCTGAGACCAGCTGTCACAGGAACCAAAAGAAGGTGAACACAGGTGTCATTTGCCTTGACTTCTGCTGACACCTCCCAGGACCCCAAGGTGCACGTGGCCAGGGTCACTGAAACCCCCTGGACCTCCATGTCCAACGCCACTGCCCTGGCCGGCCCCAGTCAACAGTAGGCCCTGGAAAGACTCCCCTGGTGACAAACACGCAGGCCATCAGGGTGCAGCAGTGGGCCAGGGGACTGCAGAGGTCTCTACCTGCTCTCAGCCTCTTCACAGCCATGGCCCTGCATGCCAGGGCCACAGGGGCTCCTGTCCGTGCCATCCCTTTGTCCCCAGCACCCTGGAAGGTATCTCTGAGCTCTCCCAAGATGGTCTGCAGGCCCCTCCTGCAGCTGGAGGCTGCTCCCAATTTGGGGAAGCAGGGTGTGTCCACAGGAGAGAAGAGCCCGGGACAAGAGCTCTCCCCGGCCCGCAGAGCAGCCTGGCCTTATCCCTGGAGCCACAGCCTGGAGCCAATGGCCACCCTCTTGCGCAGCACTGTCCTGGACTCTCCAGTCCCAGTCTGCCCTGCTGTCTCCAAGCACATGAAAGAAAAGCCCGTGAGCGGTCGCTGGCAACCCTGGGGTCTGGTCAGCAGGGTGGCAAGCTCTTCCTGGGAAAGGGCAGATAACAGCCTTCTCAGCCCTGTGGCCATGTGGCCTGGGCTTCAGCTGCTCCGTACTGGGATAGGTGACACAGTGACATAGACACGGTGAGCCCTGTCTGAGCGGAGGGTGGTAAAGACAGAGCACCAGAGAGGCCAGAAATGGCCTGTCCAAGCTGAGTCTCCAAGGTGTGGGAGGGGGAGGGGAAATGGAGGGGAAGGACACGGAGAAGAGAGAGGCCAAGGGCAGCTGTCCCTCGGTGCCTGGAGCCAAGGTGCCCAGGACAGTGAGGACAGGCCCTGCTGAAACCGAGTCCCACTGAGGAGCGGGTGCCTCACAGCTGAGAGCTGGACAGCATCAGCTGCTGTGGCCCCCCCAGGTGGGACCCTCCGTTTGGCACCCACCTCTTGGAAAACGATAGACCCCTTGAGGTTCCCAGTGGGGGAGGCTCCCTTCAAGCCTGGCCTCGGGTTGCTGGGGCGACGACAGGGACCTGGCAGTAACCACTCAGGTCCTAAATGGAAGACTACTCAGAGCCAACCAGGGACCCTGAGGAATCGGGTAGGTGGCAGGGCCAGACTTCCTGCCTGGCTCCAGGCGAGCCTCGCAAACCTGGGCCTCAGACCATCCTCTCCCTTCCACAAGGGCCACAGCTGACATTTGGAGTGCCCAGCTCTGTCTCCACCGTGGCCACCAAGCAGGGGCAGCAATGTCCTCCAGGTCTCTTGGGGAAGTGGTGCACTGAGTCATGCCGTCCATCTAAGCCACCATCACGAGGCTCCGGGGCACCCTGCTCCAGGAGAGATGGGTGAGGGTAGGAAGGCTTGGCCAAGGCCACAGGCTCCCAAGGGGCCACATTCTCACTTCACTCTTCCTGGACAAACACAGGCAGAGTGCCCAGCAGCCCAGCCCTCTGCACCAGGCACCACAGGGGACAAAGTCCCTACCCAGAGGAGCCAGCTCCCGGGAGAAATCAACAATGGGTGGATCAAAGATGGTGTGGTGATTCTGGAGAAGCCAGGTGGACAGGCCCAGGAGAGGGTGGCAGGGGCAGGAGCAGTGAGGTCCTGTGGGGCCCTGTGTCCATCTGCAGGGACTTCTATAACAATACTGAAGACAGAACCGCTTACCCAGCAGAAGCTCAGAGCTCCTGTGTCTGAGGCTGGACGTTGAGAGGGAGGTGCAGGAGGGATGGTCCCCTGAGGCTGCCCTCCATCTCCGTGTGTCTGTATCCTGATCTCTTGTCTAAGGACCCTGGTCCGTTTTTAGTAGGCCCACTCTAACAAGCTCGTCTTGACTTAGTCACATCTATGAAGACCCTGTTTCCAAAGAGAGTCACGAGTCACTTGTGCACCATAGGTGACTTCATTGCTGTGGGTATGCCACAGCACGTACCTCCACAGCCCAGCCACTGCATCCCTGGCTACATCCTGGGCAGTGTCCCACATGCTGTCCATCCGGGGCCCAAACTTTCTGTGCTACATGAGTACAGTCATGTTCGGAGGCCCCCGGGGCGAGGACATCAACGTCCCAAACTGGCAGGGCACAGCTTAGGCTGTGGCAAATCCCAGGAGCTACTGCAAGCCATTTACCAGAAAGGAGGCCGGGCAGCTGGCTGGCCTGGCTGACTGCAGTTTCCTCCACCTCAGGCTCTTGCTGGGCAGAGCTGCTTCACACGAAGGAGCCACGAGGGCCAACCAGGAGCAGAAAGTGAAGGGACTGCAAGGCTCTACCCACCTGCAGGTGCAGGGAGCCTTGGTGCTGACCAGCTGTGTGCAGGGCAGGACCTGGAGCGTGGGGACACGCGTCTCCCCTGGGGCTCAGCTGCAGGGCACTGGCTTTCACACTCAGGAGTTGGCCCAGCAGTCCAGCTGGGGCCCACGGCTTGCACAGCGTCTCACTGTGACAACTGGACCCGCAGTGTTTGTGGGTGTGCCAAGATGCCAGTCACCAGGCCCATCAGGGCAGTGATTAACTAACTGACCTGCGGAGGGTGCCCACCTGGACGGTGCTTTCCCTCAGAGTCTCCCGCCTGCGAGGGCAGAAGATAAGGCATGAGGTAAGGAAGCCCCTGGGCTGTGTCTGAGGACAGGGGGTGCTGGCCTCACCTCACGGATCAGAAGTGGCCCCATTTCCAAGGCGTAGCCTGCTGGATCCACTTAGGGAAGATTCCAGAAGCAGAGGCAGCTCCCTATTGAAACCGTGGGTAGGGCCAACACACACCGTCCACCAAACCCTGGGAGATCTGCCCTGGGGACCTAGGTATTTGGGCAGCTTGGAGAGTCATGGTGCCTCAACCACCATGGATATTCGGGCAACCAGCTGGTGCCTCCCACATGGAGTGTCCACGACCTTGGCCACTCTCTTCCAATGGAGGGTCCAGTGGATGGAGTTGACAGAAGCTCAGGTCACTGGTGAGATTTCCCGTCCTGAGGTCCCTTACCAGCACCCTTCCTGCCTGGACCGTCCAGTGGGGCAGGGTCTCCCGTCAGCCTTGGGCTCCCTATTGGCAGAGTAGATCTGCCCTGGCAGGCGTGATGCCCACCAGGGCAGTACGTGGGACGTGCACCCAGGGAAGCAATCGCCGAAGCCAAGTCTTTCCTGTTCAGAGTGGCGGTCAGGAAGAACAGGAGGACATCTGTTGATGGTCAGGAAAGCAGTTTCCTCTTTGAGAGTCCTTCCTGCCTTCCAGGACGCACCAACCCAGGCCCCTGCAGACGTGGACGTTCTCAGAGGCCTGGTCCCTGCAGACACATGTGTGGCCCTGGAACTAGGCTCCTTTCTGCCATTCCCTCAGGGACTCTCCCTCCTGTCCCAGCTCCCAGCTGGATGCCAGTTGCGTAAGTAGATTCCCGCTAGAAAATGACACAGCTGGTGCCGGCAGGGACGTCCAGAGATAAAGGGTCAACCAGAGAACTGCTGAGAAGACACCAACTGATGGGATGGCAGTGACAGCGTCCAGGTAAGAGGCAGCCAGGTCCCTGCTTCCAGTCACCAAGGGCGGCTCTCGGGCGGCCCCAGCCAGCTCTCTCCTTCCCCCTTACCGCCCGGCGGCAGGCCAGCCTTGGCGGAGCGCCTTCCTTGGGCACATTCAGCACTCTGCAGTCATGAGCAACCCTGAAGGAAGGTGTTGTCCCCATCGTAGGCATGAAGATCCAAGACGTAAACGCAGAGGCTTCCCCAGGGGGAACTCGCTCCTGGCCACGCGGGTACCTGAAGCCTGGAGGTGGGGCTGCAAAGCTCAGGGCACCACCGGTCCCATCCTCTCTGCCTCAGGGCCTCCCATCAGTCCCTGGAGGTAACTCCCAACCCAGCCTGTCCTCTTCCTCTCACCTCCTGGCAGGACTGTGGACAACTCTCCTCTGCTTTCTCTGGGGTCTCTGCTGCTCCTATCCAGGGTCCCCAAACTCAAGAACTTCCGCAGATTAGAAGAAGCAACCACGTAACTATAATTGCAGAATGTGGAAGGCAACAAAGACTCCATCCAAACCAAGTGCAGCCCATTCTCCTTGTCACCACGGGCTGCTGTGAACCGCGAGCCAAGGCTGCGTGCCTGCCGCCCTGGTCACTGTGTTTCCAACAGCCGGCCAGCCCCGGCCCTGTTCAGTGTGGTTCCCTTTGAAGACACCTTGCAGAATGCATATTGGGGAGTCGCTAGCACCAAGCTCCCAGCCTGGAGCTGACGTGACCCCACGTCCTCACCTGGGGTGCACCAGAAGCCTTCCGGCACCGAGGAACCTGGGCAGCACTTTAGGGGCAGTGCTGTGAACATGAGCACCAGGGACCTCAAAGGTCTCGAGTGCTGTGACCATGGATGTGATAGCGTTGACTCCAGGTTGCAAGCATATTCCAGCAAGTGGACAAACCCACCGAGAGGGGGTCCGAGGATAGTGGGGCGGCTGCACTTTGTGTGTCCTAAGCAGGAAGGCACGGGGCAGGATGGGGGCTTGAGAGGTGCTCAAAGGCAGAAGCCCTGCACAGGTAGCAGAGAGGCCTGGCTGCCCGTGGGCACACCCTGAGCTCAGGCGTGAGGAGACGCAGAGCACAACTGGAGATGCCGAGCCGCCCTCCAGAGCCACCTCTCTGCAGGACTCCACCCTGCCCTGGTGCCACCATCCCCTCCATTCTGTTTCCAACCATCCTCCAAGGCCAGCTCCACACTCCCCTGCCCTCTCCGAGAATCACTCTCCTGCTCGGTGTGACACCGTGGCCCTGCTGGCAGGCCCTCGCCCCACATGGGCCTCTGCGGCCCCTTGCAAGCCCATGTCCACCACACCACTCACAACTGCAGCATCTCAGGTGTCAGAGGGCTGAGAAATCAACCACTGACCTTCCATGGGAGAAGAGCCTGAGTCCCGTCCACAGTCCTCCCCTTGCATGGACATCTGCGTGGACAGAGGCCTCCATGAGGTCGGAACACAGCCTCTTCTACCTTCAGCCTCCTGAAGTTGTTCCAGTCCCCCCACGGAGGCTGTCACAACAGACCCCTTGGGCTGCGGCTTGAGAGCAACAGCCACCAACTTCTCAAACTTCTGGAAGCTGGACACCCGAGATCAGGGTGCTGGAAGGTTCTGTGTCTAGGGATAGCTGCTTTCTGGCTCATAGAGAGCACGTTCTCACGGTGTCCTCACATGGTGACCATGGGGAGGGTCTCTCTGGGTCCCTTCTGTAAGGGCACTGACCCCATTGATGAGGCTCCACTCTTGTGACCCAGTCACCTCCCCAAGGCTCCACCTCCTCACCCATCCCCTTGGGTGTTAGGGTTTCAACCTGGGTGTTTGGGGAGCTGACAGCACTTGGTCCACAGCAAGGACAAGAGAGAAGGAAAGGAGGGAAGGAAGAAAGGGAGGGAGGGAGGAAGGAGGGAGGGAGGGAGGAGGGAGGGAGGGAGGGAGGG
>NW_026000137.1:873165-893079 GCF_001458135.2 Marmota marmota marmota
GGAGGGAGGGACTCTGTTCCCTCTAATGCTGGCCCACCCTCTTAATAATCTTAGCACAGTGAGTGTGTGTGTGTGTGTGTGTGTGTGTGTGTGTGTGTGTCTGTCTGTCTGTCTGTCTGTATGTCGTGGGGATAGAAACCAGGGCCTCGCACATGCTAAGCAAGCCCTTCCACTGGGCTACACCCCAGCTCCTTTATTTGAATTTGAGGCAGGGTCTCACTAAGTTGCCCAGTCTGACCTTCAGCTTGGGATCCCCCTGCCTCAGTCTCCTGGGTCTCTGGGTTACCGGGGAGCAGTACCATGCCCTGCCCTGGTGACTCCACATAAGAAAGAGGCAAGATTTGGGAACAGAGGCCCCTGCTGTCCCGCCTGGCCCTCTGGCTCCCCGCCCTCCACTGTCATAGTTGCCAGCCCAGACGCTCAGCCCCAGTGGCCACCTTTCTCTGCACGTCCCTCTTGAGCGCCTGACCAGAGCAGAAGGGCAGGTGTGGAGGAATGAGGCCCCTAGCCCTGCCTCAGTGGAGGGGAGAGCCCGGTGGGCAGAGCAGAAGGCCCAGGGAGCACAGAGGGGGCAGGCAGCAGGGACATTCCAGAAACCACCGCGTCCGGCTGGAAGGGGAGGTCCTGAAGGAAAGGGCAGGAAAGAGGTGAGCAGGGGCCTCCACACGCCCGGTCACCTCCATGGGTCCGTCACTTATTTGGCAGACGGCATAGAAAGCCCCTCTCAAGAGCTGACGACCTGGGACGGGGCTTCTGGTCTGAGGACGGGTCCTCCTGCCCTGCCCGGCCCCTTGTGGTGTCTACAGTGTGCGCCAAGAGCTGCTCCCTGAGCTCCTCTGCCGCCCGGCCTCCCTGCCTGAGCGGGCGCACACCGTTAGGCATTGCCTTCCGTCACTTGAGGGAAAAGCTGGACCCATGTTGTCATTCAGCTGAGATGGACACGCGGTGACTACCAACGCGCCCCGCCTATGAGGGCTGTGGGACCCTAGTGGCCCGCGGCTCCTGTCTGTCCTCCCAGCACCAGGCGCACAGTGCTTTTCCTCCCGAGATGTGCTCCCAGACGCAGTTTTAAGCCCCACTTTCAAGAGCCCTGAAAACAGAGAGCAGGGGTGTGCTTCTCCTCGGACAGCTGGGGGAACTCGGGCCCAGGGGAGGTGAGCAGTATGCCCAAGGTCACACAGCACGGGGGTCAAGTCGGGCACAGGCTTCAAGCCCTCTGTGGATCAGGGAGCCTCCAGGCAGCGTCCTGCCCTGTCGGAGTCCCCTCCCCTCTCCTCTTGCCCTCGGCTCTGCCTCCACACGGGAGCTGGGCCCCAACACTCCAGCCCAGGCAGGCAGACAGAGCGCCACTGGAAGGGCAGCCACACTCCTGCGGGACACCCCTTCCCTCACCGTTTGCTCCCCACGCCGCCCCCCACTCCCTGTCCCCACCCCATCTCCCCCCTGAGGCACCTGGGCTCAAGGTGAAAAGATCAAGTGAATCCTTGGTGAACTGTCGGGGTGGGGATAAAGAGTTAATTTTCAAAACCCAGAAGCCAAGCTTTGGGAGAGAAACGGGCTCTCAGAACGCAGCACACGCTCCAAGGTCAAAGTCAGAGTTGGTCATTAAAGGAAATATTAATCTTGAGGCCGCTGCTTGACGTCTTGTGGCACATTAGGAAACTTCTGAAGAGCTATAATTGTACAATCCAATACTGCAAGAGCAGGACGAGAAGAGGTTTCGGTTCCTGAATCCGCTCTCCGCCAATTCCGGATATTTTTATAACTGACCAAATCCTGGGGTGGGCAGGAGGCCGGGGGAATCTGCTGCCTGTCCACACAGAGCATGGGCCGCCACACCCAGGATGGACCTGCACAAGTGGCCTTTGCTGTCGAGGTGCATGCACATGGGGACCTGCCAGGTGGAGGCACAGGAGAGCATAGGTGGGGTGGGAGGGAAAGAGCCCGTCGCCCCAACCACGGCACAGCCCACATGGTGTTCAGGACCTGGACTGGAAAGTCACCAAGGTGACGTGACATAGGGCAGAAGGCTCCAGCTCCCAGCCCAGCTTCGTCTTTGATCACTGCCATTACACCGTGGCTACTGTCCCCTTGGGCCTCAGCTTCCCCAGCCCTGGACCAGACACCGCACACTTACTTCAGTGCACCCTGGAACCCATGAATCTTCCACTTGAGTGGCAACCTGGGTTTGGGGCTCTGGATGCAGTCTCCAAATTCAAGGCTCTAGCTGGAGTCCTTGCACGACCCCCCAGAGCCTTCCTTACTTCGGAAAATTTCTTATTTTGTCCTTGGACTTAACCAGACAGAGAGCCTGGCCTCCCTGGGAGCCCCCAGGCCGGCAAATTTGAAGTCACTTGTAGCAGCAAAAAGAAACAAATGCACACACTATGAAAGATCTGCTTATGAGTTGACACAGCACAGACGGGTCTTCTAGTCCTCTACGGCCACCCCCTGGTTGGTTCCAGGACCCATGAACACCAAGACCCGTGCCTGATAAAAATCTGTCCTGGGCACAAGGGGTGCTTGCCGCAGTCTGGCTGGGCACAAAATCACGAGCCACCACACACCTTGTAGATTCACACAGCAACTCTTTATTCTCGAACTGTCACCGGCACTCTACACACACGTTCTGGGGAAAATCCACGTTCTGCATCCCAAATACTCTCTGAATCCCGTGAGAACTCAACGGGAACTCAAGGAGCAGGCGACCTGAGGCAGCAGGATACGCCCTATTCCCAGCAGGGTCCACCTTAAACCTGGAACCGCCCTAAACCCAAGGAGAGCCCTAAACCCTGATCCGCCCTAAACCCGGATCCGCCCTGGTCCTTGAGCAAGGTCACCTTACATGCAATGTCACTGCAAATGACCTGGGTCCAATATGGAGAGTCCTTCCTCTAAGCAACATGGGGTAGGCTGACAAAGAAATTGCCATGCGTCATTCCTACTTGGCAATGGCTCTCAGCAGGTGCTGTTTCTGTGTAATCTACACCGTTCCTCCTCCAGGGCTGGGGACAGTTCTTGAGAGGCCTGTCAGAAGCCTTGGTTCCTGAATCTGCCCTCCAGGTTGTTGATAGGCTTAGTTTCCTTATCCGTCAAATGGGGGTAACAGGAACAAACTTGGCTGGAGCAGGGCATACGCCTGAGACCCCAAAACCCTGCATGAGCAGGAGGGTCGCAAGTTTCAGGCCAGGGCTCTGTCTTTGGCGTGCCCTCAGGTTCCTCCTGGGCTCTGTCCCTGGGGTGACCTTGACTCCCTCCTGGGCTCTGTCCCTGGGGTGACCTTGACTCCCCCTTGGACTCTGTCCCTGGGGTGACCTTGACACCCCCTTGGGCACTGTCCCTGGGGTGCCTCTGACTCCCCCTTGGGCACTGTCCCTGGGGTGACCTTGACACCCCCTTGGGCTCTGTCCCTGGGGTGACCTTGACTCCTTCCTGGGCTCTGTCCCTGGGGTGACCTTGACTCCTTCCTGGGCTCTGTCCTTGGGGTGACCTTGACTCCCTCCTGGGCTCTGTCCCTGGGGTGCCCTTGACTCCCCCTTGGGCTCTGTCCCTGGGGTGACCTTGATTCCCTCCTGGGCTCTGTCCCTGGGGTGACCTTGACTCCCCCTTGGGCTCTGTCCCTGGGGTGACCTTGACTCCCCCTTGGGCTCTGTCCCTGGGGTGTCTCTGACTCCCCCTTGGACTCTGTCCCTGGGGTGACCTTGACACCCCCTTGGGCACTGTCCCTGGGGTGCCCCTGACTCCCTCTTGGACTCTGTCCCTGGGGTGACCTTGACTCCCTCTTGGACCCTGGGTGCCCTGGGGTCCCTCTGTGACTTGGATTCTTAACCCCAGCCTCTGGGTTAGTTTCTGTTTGCCATGTTTCCTGCCCAGGCACCTCCTCGTATCATCCTGCCAGGTGGTGGCACAGGAAGCCGGAGGTGGGGTGAGAGGCACCCGTCTCTGCAGCAAACTGGTGCCCTGTCTGCTGACCTTCCTCTCCTTTGCTAGAGGGAGCTCCTTGAGGTCCCTGTTCCATTGGCAGCCTGGACCCCCTCACCTGGCCATGCCTGGAACACAAGATGCTCATGACCATTTCCCGAAGGAGGCAGCAGCAATCAGAGACCACTCACCACTCAGAGTCTGTCTCCTGCAGTGGTGGACCGAGGTCTCTGACCAGCCTAACTGCCAAGCTAAGGCCCATGGCCCGCCCTCCTTCCGGGCCAGTCCCAGCCTCCGGCTGCTCTGAAGAGGCCACAGCCACATGCTGGCCAGGCCCAGTGTGGGTCCCGTCTGGCCCTTTCCCTGGCCTCCACGGTCACTGGAGTGGTGACCTGTGCTGCTTTGCCCAGGTGTGGACGAGGCTCCTGCCCTCCTCCCAGAGGTCCCCTTCCTCCTGCCCTGCACAGAGCCTGCCCCAGCAGAACTCGCAGCAGGAGCCTGAGAGAGGCCCAGGACAGCAGCTTTGCACCTAACCCTGCCAACGAGGAGCCATGTGGAAGCAAGGCCCATGTCCCCATGTCCTTCTCAGGAAGCAGGGAGACTGGGCTGGCTCCCTGACCACGTTGCGAGGAGTAGGGGAAAGCAGCGCCACCAGCGCCCTCTGCCAGCCTTCACCACTGTGGCTCCTCGCCCTCCTCCTGGGGCTACCCCTAGGTCACACAGGCTTTGTGAGTGCTCAGGGGGGGCCTCGGACACTGCTCAGGGAGCCCTGGGTTTTAACCAAGCGCAGACCCTCGAGGCGGAGGGGCTGGCACTTCGGAGGCATGGATTCCACGTGTCCTCAAGAACCCCACAGCCCCAGGGGCCTGGCACCACAGCCCCTCTAACAACAGGAAAACTGAGGTTCGGAGACATGAAATGACAGTCCCCAAATCATGGCAGAGCCAGAAGTCAATCCAAGTATTCAAGAGCAACTTCAGGGTTACCTCAGGGGCTCGTGGGTGACCACCCAGGACCGCCACTCCCTGGGCGCTGGGGAGGCCACTGGGAAAGGTGGCCCCAGTGACATGGAGACAGAGGAACGGCTGCTCCTCCCTGGGGGGAAGCGCCCTCATGGGCACCCTGGCAGCCCTGCTGTGCCCTGGGGGCCGTGTCCCCTCCAGGGGGACACAATGCCTCCAGTCTGCAATGCCAGCACCTGCCACTGTCTGCCTACGGAGGACGTCCCCACAGCCCCACAGTGCTGTCCTGTTGCACAGGAGTGTGACTTTCCTCACTCCCCTGCCACAAACGGCGCCCTAGGAGCCGCACCAGGGACAGCCAGACAGACGCCATTCACCAGGGCTGCCGGAAACCGCCGCTCACTCCTGGGGGCACTGCCAGCAGGGCCAGTAGAGGGACCAGACCCGGCCACCACCCTTCCTGGTGGCCATATCGTCACCCTCTTGACACTTCTGGGAGGGGAGGCTGGACCGCAGTCCTGCAGGGTCAGCTGTGGGAGCGGCCACCGGGCCTGGCCTGCACGCTGCCCTGGGCGGGAGCCGTCTGTGCCCAGTGCTAGCTCATCAGAGCAGGCCCTCCCAGACCGCGCGGGGCCTGCTTGGCCCGGAACACTGCAGCCAGACTCCCACAGGTTTGCATCAGGACAGACAGCAAAGCAGGGCATTGAGAAAAGCTGGCCCTTGGGGCTCCCATTGTCTGGGGTAAAAGTGGGCTTCCGCGCCCGGACCTTCCAAGCAGTCCCCGCCTGAAGGTCACCGGCAATATGACTCAGCCAAGGCAAGCACAAGTGACAGTAGGTCTCCGGGAAATGAAAATCCTCTTGTTGTCCAGCCCGGAAGGTCAAAATTTGCCATTTGAGATTGCCTAGGCAAGCAGGGCGTCCCCCCACGGAGGCGACCGCCTCTGGTGCAAAAGTCAGCATTGCTGCCGTTCGCCAGCGTTGCGCACTGAGCAAAGGCCACATCCAGTCATGCCATCAGGAGACAGAAATGCCACAATAAAGAGGTACTTGTCTGAAAGGCCACCGATCCAGTTGGGCCGGGAAGGAGAAAGCACCCCAGCACAGCGGCAGACCTCACTTCCAGGGGTCCACCAGCAACCAGCACCTCAGAGTTGGGCGGGAAACAGCTATGGCTTCTTGCAAGAAGAACTGACAGACACTGTATCTGTAGATGCTCCGGGTTGCCCCAGAGAGACAAGCTCGTCCCTGCAGCCTCTCGTCCCCACATGACCAGCCAGTACACAGCTGGCTCCATGAACAGTTCTGCTCAAAGCCACCATGGAACACGTGTTGTCCACTCACCGTCGGAACTCGTGGCCAGCAGAACTGTTCCCCGAGAAGGCAGCTGAGCTCCCGAGGGAGGCACCCTACTGTGCAGAGACACTGTGGCCTCTCATCACTGCCTACGCCACTCTCAACAGCAAAGTCACCACATGAAGAGCAAACCGTGTAGAGCGCGTACAGTGCACAGCGTCCCAGCCGGGCGCAGGTGCCAGAAGGCAGGGTGTTACCTGTTGCTCCTTGGTTGGGATCACCCACAATGGTGACTCTATCTGCCACCATTCCATGTGTCCAGAAATGACCTCAGAGGTGCCCTAAGTACTGATTTGGAGCTACAAAGATAGTTTAGCAAGTAGGTGAATTTGCAAATACAGGATCAGTGAATCATGAGGCCCATTCCCCAACATGAAGCCAGCTTCCTCTCAGGACACAGCAGCTCAGGGGCGTGATCTCAGTAACAAGAGCACAAACAGCCTGTCCCACCCTGGAGCCGCCCCAGGAGTTCCTATCCCTCAGACAGCCCCGATCCTGAGGTCCTCCTGCCCTCCCCTGGTGCTCTGCCTTGACCCTCAGCGCCAGGGTGGCCGAGGGGCCAGGGAGACCAGTGCCCACTGCAGAAGACAACTGAGCAGCCCCCAGGCCCCAGAAACAGTGTGCCCCGTCCTGGGAAATCTCTTACAAGCATTTCAAGTTTCGTTCTCTGTGGTATTTCCCTCTTTCAGTGAGCTGCTGAAATCTGGAGTGGAATGCACGGTGCACCTCTTGCGAATCTGTAGGAGCCTCTGGCATGATCTGTGAGAGAGCGTCCCCTCCGTTTCACCCCAGGTGTAAATTAGAGGGGGTTCTGGGTCGTCTCTGAGTCTCTTGGTCACTGTTTTAGTTCTAGCCTAGATCTTGGTTGGGAGACGGTGTGGGAGGTGCACAGAGGATCACAGTGCGAGTTCCTCCCCTCACTGTGGACTGGGCACGTGTGCGCTTCAGGGTGGGCCGCCTCAGGGCCGTCTTGTCCATCTGCATCCCCGCCCACCGTTCCCCCAGCAGCAGTAGAAAGGACTCCAGACAGGTTCCCTGGGGCTGAGAGGAAGGAGAGTCAGAAGAAAGAGGTGCCAGGAAAGCATGGGGGCAGATGGGGGAAGGTGGGGTCGGCCTTGAGCAAGACTGGCCACTGCAGCAGTGTCCTTAGGGGGACCAGGCCTTCAGGCGCCCAGCACAGCTCTAGGTTCCAGGCCTCCAGACACCTAGCTCTCCACCTGGAATGTAGCACTCCTTGCCACCCCGGCTGTGCCTGGTGAGGTTGGTTCCCCCGACCCCACGTGGATTGAACCTGCCCTTGTGCAGGAGAGTGGTGGCCGTTCCACCAGCTCTTCTTGCTGAGCAAGCACGGCGTGGACAGGAGACCAGGCTGCTCTCCAGGCTGACAAGGGGCTCTGCAGTGGCTCAAGGAGGAAGTAAGGGTGTGCCATTGACACTTTGTGACACTCTGAGAAACTGTAGGTGACCAAACCAAAATTCTCTTAAGAACCAAGAAACTGAAGTATTTGTGTGCCATGGTGTCATCCGGGTGGGTGGGTGGAGGAGGGCAGTGTGAGCGCTGACCAGCCAGTCCACCTCACTAGGTCCCACCCAGAGCGAAAGGCGCTGCAGAACACCTGAGGCCTGCTCCAGCCTCCCCCTGCCCGTCCCGCTTGTCAGGACAGCCATCCCCAGGGAGCCCAGGGGACGGGCTCTAGGACCAGCACAGATGCCCAAATCTGCAGCTGCTCCAGCCTTCTCCAAAGAGGCTGCTGTCCACATGAGGCTTACGTGCGTCCTCAGTGACACGCAACCGGCCCTGCAGCGCACCTGGAGAGGCAGGAAAGCTCTGGGAAGATTGCTGCACACTGTCCTTTAGGGAGCAGGGACAGGAAACAAGTGCAGTCCTGGTGCCGTGCTTTTAACGCTTTTGATCCACAGTTGGTGGCACCTGAGGGGCAGATGCAGGGTTAGGAGCTGAGAGTGTGGTGCTCCCGCTGGGGGGCCAGGCCAGGACAGAGCCAAGGGCTCCAGGGGAGGCCAGCCAGCGTCCTGGGCCCCTGTTGCTCTTGCTTCTCTCCTCCGCCTCCCTGGTCGCCCATGAGCCTCAGCCAGCACAGATGCACCCTAGGCATTCTGCAGTGCTCCATGGCCACCAGGGTCCAGCAGTGACCACTCTGGCCTCCAGAAGCCAGAGTCCTGAGTCTCAGCTCCACCCCTCCCTCCGTGGAGGCCACCAGTGGCTGGTTGGCCTCACAGTTTGGGGACCTTGAGCCACTTCAAGGTGGCTGCCACCAGGGTCTTGCCTCCCCAACCCTAGGATGGGGGCTGACCCTGCCAGGCACCTCCTGATTCCTGTGCATGTATCCAGGGTAAAGGAAAGGGCTTTCTACCCTCTGGAGTTGTCAGCTCTAAACGCCACCTGGGTGGCCCGGACCCAGCTGCATATCTGATCTGTTAGGAGAGGGCAGAGCCTTCGAGTTGCAGGTCCAGATCCAGCAATGCCAAATAAGTCCCAGACTGACAGTTACCAGAAGCAAGAAACTTGCCTTTGGGTTTAAACTAGTTTACCTGGGGTTTTGATCACCTGGGCCCAGGACTTCTGCTCATCCAGGTAGGCGAGGTGTGATAAAGGCCAGTCTGTTCATAGACAAAGCTGATTTACTCACTGAGATGGAAAGAAATTTGAACCAAGCCTCCCAGGATCCCAAGGGCAGAGCAGGTGCTCAATGAATGCTGATGAGCCTCATGGTGGATACAGGTGACCTGCCAACAGGTGGGGGCCTCTCCTGCGTTCAAGGCCCAGAGGGTGCAGAGGTCAGGCTCTGCAGGCCCTAAATCCTTTGAAACATACCAGTGAAGATCAGCTGGGTCTCAGGGCAAAACCAGCCTGGGACGAGACACCAGTCCCAGCAAAGGCTTCACATCTTCCTTAGCACCCGGGGTGCACGTGGTGGACACACTCTGTCCGTCACAGTTGTACGTAGGCACACTCAAATCAGGATATGGAAGGATTCCTAGTTCTTTAAAGGCCATGAGTCCTCCCAGTGACCTTCCATCTCGATGCCTCATGAAGTTCCTCTTCTACCACCCAGACATGGTGGGCAGGAACGGCTCCAAAGCACATGGTTTCCTAACACCAAATGAGAACAGAAGACCTGGCAGGTAAAACCAAAGCAATCATGATATCACTGGCCCTCCGGAGCCCTGCCATACCCCAGCTGCTGCACAGCAGTTAGCACGCACCATCTCCCCTGGGGAGGTTTGGTAAACACGTCCCTTTTCCTTACAAAACAAGACAAGGATCTCCCCGTAAAACTGCACCTCTGCATTTTGTTACAAGTAGTATGAGCGGAGTCTTGCCTGCCTGGGAGTCAGCATGGCTGTAGGGGGTGGGGCTGTCTGGGCAGGGACAGGAAAAGCAGCAGAGGCTGACTCCGTCTGCAACCTTGAGACCTGACTCAGGCAAACCACCTGTGAGGTTTCCAGTGACTCCGGGCCTCAGAGTGACTGGAGTTGTTCATCTCCAAAGCCGAGGGGCCAGGGAAGCCACACTGAGAGATCTCTCACAACTCTTCGAATTCTCTCACTAAACTGATAAATTGGAAAATTCCTCTCAGGGTTAGCAAAGAAGACGTTTATCAGTGACTGTTCCCTCTTCACTCTCTGGCAACACCTGGACCATCAAGTCAAGATTCTGGGGCAGAAATAGAGAAGGCCATCAGGGAACTGCAAAGCCCACCACAGTGGCACAACCAGTGGGTGCCATCTCACTCCACTGGAGTGGTCATGTCCAACAGATGAGTGCGACCAGGACACTACCTCAGGAACAGTGCAGCAGTCCTCCCCTCACGAGGACACGCACCCAAGCCAAGGAAGACAGCGCCTCGAGGACAGCCCTGTTCTCCATGTTCCTTGTGGCGCTGTTCACTGAGTGTCCGCGGGAGATGAAGAGAGGCGGGGACACTCCTCAGCCTCAGGAAGGAGGAAATCCTGCCGTGGGCCACAGCATGAACAAACCCAGAGGACATTCGTTAATGATAAGAGCCAGGCACAGGAAACAAGGGGTGCAGGTACACTATTATAAACGGAAGCTAAAAGAGTCGGTCTCGTGGAAGTTGAGAGTAGAATGGTGTTTCCCACAGACGAGGAGAGTGTGAAGGCTGGAGAAGAGGTCTGTCACTGGGCACTAAGGTACAGCTAGTGGGAGTGAGTTCTGGCATGCTACCGCACAGCAGGGTTTCTGCAGTTAGCAACAGTGTGCCAGTACCTCAAAGCAGGCATAAGAGAGGATTTTCTCACCACAAAGAAGGGACAAAGGTTTATGCTGATGGACATTCTAATTACCCTGAATTGATCATCATACATTATAGTCATGGGTCAAATCATCACGTTGTAAGACATAATATGTATGATTATAAAATTAAAAATAAAAACAATAGAGAAGGCCCACCACCTCCACTACCCCTACCATCACCACCTCTGCCACCATCTTCACCAGCCTCCCTCACCAACACCATCACTACCATCACCACCACCTCCACCATGTCTACCACCATGACCACCACCCCTACCACCATGATGACCACCTCCACCACCACCATCACCATGACCACCTCCATCACTACAACCATCACCATGACCACCTGCACTTCTACATCACCACCACCTCCACAACTACCACATCTGCTCCACCACCATCACCACCATCTCCACCACCACCATCATCCACTTTCATACCACCTTTACCATCACCACCACCTCCACAACTACCATCTCTACCTCTACCGTCACCTTCACCACCATCACCACATCTACCACCTCCACCACCTCCATCTCTTCCTCCACCACTTCCACCACCATCCACATTCTCATCTCCTCCACCACCACTACCACCCCTACCACCACTACCACTCCCACCATCACCACCACCTCCATGTTCTCCACCTCCACCACCACTACCACCTCTGCCACCACCACTACTGTATTGACTACCTCCACAACCTCTATCTCTACCACCTCTACCTCACCCCTTGCCTGACCATATCTCTCCAGGACTATGCCTAAATACAGCTGTGTCTTACCTTCCCAGGAGAAAGTTCTAGGCTGGGGAAAGACTTAGGCAGCCTGTGAAATTCATCTGGCTGCAGATGGTTTTTTCAGAACTCCACTTGCAAACCTACCTTTGCATTTCCCAATAAAGCCAGTGTGAGGAAAAGCCCTTAGCAAGTGGCCCACACTTGGAGGAACCATCTGGATGCATCATATGGATGCTGGTCTGGTGCCACAGGCTCTAGGGAGTTCTTGCAGGGTAAGCTGGCCTGGCAACATGTGGAATAGCTCCATCTTGGTACCCTCCTCTGCAGGGCATCCCCATGCCAGCCCTGCATCCCAGCCCCATGCATTCCTCTGTCTGCACTCTGTGCAAGTCCCCATGTTTGCCTACACTCCAAGGCCTTCCCCCTCCCCTCTTGGCTTTGTCTTAGGGGTCTGCAAGAGGTCAACCTCCCCCTCCTCGGCCTCTCCTGAGGTAGGTAGAAGGCAGAGCCACTGATAACACAGGCTCCTCTGTTAGCACAGCTCCGAGGGCAAAGAGCTGCTTTGCCCACCAAACACCAGCAGGAGTGAGCAAAGTCTGTGTAAAGACTCCTGGCGGGAGGCCTCCGGGCCTCGCAGTCACTGATGAGAAGCAGAGAAGAGGCCCCAGGCTCAGCAGAACTCCCTGACCTGCCCAGTTTCCTCGGTGTGTCACCCATAGGCCCTGAAAGGCCCCTTTACTGAGGGGAAGGGCTTATTAAATGCTGAGGAAATGTCTCTCAGCCCCCAAAACAAACCAGCAGCGAGTGCACTGTCTGTGGGAACTTTATAGGGAGAAGATTTATTTCCTTCTTATCACCAAGGAAGGAGGGGCAAGGTGCAGGTAGGTGCAAGCAGAAAGAACTGCATTTCTCACGCAAGCAGGGGGTGACCGTCCATCCTGCCCTGCAGCCAGGACTGGCCAGGGTAGAGCGAGCCTGAGACACCCCCATCCTGGGAGCCAGCCTCCCCATGAGCCCTGGGTGGCAGCAGCCAGGGTGCAAGGGGATTCGGGGCCAGAGCGGCCCGTGACCCTCCCTCTGCCAGGAGCACAGTTCTGGGCTCCAGGTCTTCTTCCATTAATGGAGATGGCCAAGGCTGCTTCTCCTGGGGACAAGGGGAGAGTGGAAAATGAGGTCACAATTCATACGAAACACTGGGCACCAAAAGGAGCTCCCAGGAAACGCTCAGCCAACAGTGACAGTCTGCCCAGGCCGAGGACAGTCCCAGGATGCAGGACTTTCATGCCATGACCAGGAAGTCCAGGCAATTGTTGGTCTCTCTACTTGGAAAAGAGACTTAGCCACCCCTGGAGAGGGGAGATGAGGCCATCCAGCTCCAAGGCCACGGGCAAGGTGTTTGTGGAGGTCCTGCACCAGTGAGGCACCTGGACCTCATCACCTCTGTGAGTGGCCCTCCTCCAGATCAAGCCCTCATCTGGCACTGCCCACCCAGCGCCTCCAGCCATGACACCTTAGGGGGACAGATAGAGCCCCACCACCACCGTCAACTTCCCTGCATCCCAGACCTCAGTGAGGGAAAGTCACTTGACTGCGTTGTGTGGGTCCCAAACAGAAGATGACAAGGTGTGTTACTAGGAGTGTTACTAGGAGACAGACAGTGGTAAGAAACAATTGCCAGAAGTGGGAAACTGAAGTTCAAGTTCACACATGTCCTCTGACCTACAATGGTTCCCTTAGGGCCCTTCAACCTTACAGTGGTACAAAAGCAATGTGCGTTCGGTAGAAACTGCTTCCAATTTTGAGTTTTGCTCTTTTCTGGGCTCACAATCTCTCAATGCTGAGCAGCAGGAGTGAGGGCAGCTCCCAGTCAGCCCCTGGATCCTGAGGGGAACACGGACCCTGTAGCACACGCTGAGTTCCTGGGCGGTGACGTTCCGTGGCAGGTGCATTAAATGTGTTTACAACTTTCACCGTCTTTAACTTGATCCCACCTGAACACATGAAAGGTTGAGAACAGGGAAGCCATAGAGACAGGAGCTAGACTCATGGCTGCCCTGGCGGCAGGGGAGGGAGGAAGGAGGTATGGGGTTTCTTTGTGAAGATGAAGATGGGAATTAGTGATGGTGATGTCTATACACCTCTGCGAGGATACTAAAAACCACGACTTGCACACTTGAAATTCACAAATACTATGTAAATAAATCACACCTCCATCTTAAAACTTGAATTAAGAAAACAAAATCAGTGAGGGCCAAAGTAGGTTCATGTCCAAGCCTGAGCCTTCTATCTGGGATGTCCCCTGTGGTTTTGGTCATAGATCCAAGCTCTGTTCCTCCAGAGCCTGTTCCATGTTTGTGCATTTCCTGGTGTTTCCTTGGGGTCCGTTCCCTACAGGTCACGAGCTCCCTGATGGCAGAGTGGTTTGCTCATGCCATGTCCCTGGGCCCAGCACAGTCACCTAGATTATGCTGCTCCATAAATACTGGATGGATAAACGTATGAATGGTCTGATGGCTGAGTGAATAGATGGATGGATGGATGGATGGATGGATGAGTGAATAGATGGGTGAGTGAGTGGGTGGGTGGATGGATAGATGAATGAATGGATGAATGAGTGAATAGATGGGTGGTGGATGGATGAGTGGATAGATGGATAAATGGATGGATGGATGGATAGATGGATGAGTGGATAGATGGGTGGATAGATGAGTGGATGGATGGTTGGATGGATGGTTGGATGGATGGATAGATAGATGAGTGAGTGGGTGATGGATGGATGAATGAGTGTATAGATGGGTGGCTAGGTGGCTAGGTGGATGGATGGATGGATGGATGGATGGATGAGTGAGTGGATAGATGGGTGGGTGGGTGGATAAGTGGATAGATAGATAAATGGATAGATGGATGGATAAATGAGTGAGTGGATAGATGGGTGATTGGATAGATGGGTGGGTGGGTAGATGAGTAGATGGATGATTAGATGGATGGATGGATGGATGGATGGATGGATGGATGGATGGATGAATAGATGGATGGATGGATAGGTGAGTGGGTAGATTGGTAAGTGGGTGGTGGATGGATGAGTGGATAGATGGGTGGGTGGGTAGATGGGTGGATGGATGGATGGATAGATGGATGGATGAACTGGTAGATGGGTGGGTGGGTGGATGACTGGATGGATGGGTGGATGGACAGGTGGATGAGAAGCTAGGGATTAAATATTACTTCTCCCCAGAAAATCTTCACCATGAAACAAGGAAAAGTAACTCACACCCAAGGATTCTATGAGGAAGGGAAGGAAACTCAGAGGTCATTAGATCTAACCTCCTCCCCAGAACCAAAAGCCCTCACTGCCACCTGGCTCCACCCTAACCCACTGGCATGCCACCCATGCCTCTCATGCCTCTGCATAGGACCCGGCCAGAGGGGAGGCACAAGGACTGGGGTGGGGGCAGCAGGTCCAGCTTCCCCTGACATCTATCTCTACCTCCCAGTGTGCCCTGACAGGTCCCACTCTTTCTCCAGTGCAGGATCCAGGGACATGATTTCAGAGTATCACATATAACAAGAGTCCTTCCCTATCTCCATAATCACCTCACCTTCCTAACCCTAAAGGAAGAAGAAAGAGGCGGAGGAGGGAGAAGACGGGAAGGGGGAGGAGGGGAAAAGGAAAAAGAATTCAGAAGGCAAACAAAAATCTAATCATCGGTAGCCAGCGTCCTTGGACGAGGCTGGGGGCTGGGTGAGCTCAGAGTGTCTACAAGGGCAGGGGCAGGGCTGCCCGCTCGTCAGCAGTGACTCAAGCCGATGGAGCTCTTTGTTATTTGTCCACAATGGTGGGAAGTGAGCTGCTCGATGCAGAACAAAGCAGTTCTGTGGAGCAGCCAGGAGCAGAGGGCAGAGCTGGGGACTGAACACTGGGAACAGAAGGAGAAACCCCTGGAGTGTAGGCTGGGGACCATGGGTCTTCCAGGAGGCCGATGTCTGCGGTGGCCAAACACAGAGGGGAGACACAGGCACACACACAGGACAAGAATGGCCCTGTGAGTACCTGCTGGAGTAGGTGGGAAGTGCTTGAGGACACGGAGTGCACTCCTTGCCATCTGCCAAGACCCCAGGAGGGTCCTTGGGCTGTATATCCCTTCTAGCTGCCTCCAGTCAGGCCTTGGGCTCTGGCCGCCCACACCACAGGGCATCTCCAGGCCTGCCTGCCCTCCGTTGCTGCCCAACAGAACCCAGAACGGGGCACCTGACCTAGGACATCCTCCTGCTTGAGCTCTGAGGATAGAAGATGCCCAAGCTCCCTCCTGGGTGAAGGATGAAGGCTCCATCCTGCTGTGGCTCTCCCACATCACTGCCACTGATGCTCCTGCCACCAGACACACCCAGCACAGAGCACGTGCTATCCTCAAGAGCCGTGACCCTGCCAGTGTGTCTTATGCCCTGAGAGGTCCAGGTAGAGTTCCACGTGCTTGTAGCTAGCTCCCTGGGACCCAAGAGTGGCCAGTCTGGCCTCTGGCTTGTGCTGGCCAGGTGAGCATGCCTGCTTCTGCTTTTCAGAGCATGCTGCTCATTCGGGCCCCCACCCCGGGTGGGCCTCAGGAATAGCCTGAACTCTCCCACTGTGCCACTCACTCCCAGATGGATGTGCCCGGAGGACCCAAGGACCCCACCCCTTGAGAGAGACAGAAGTCCCATCTGTATCTTATCAAGAATGGCCCTCGATACCTCCAAGGGCCACTCACATGGGATAGGGTGAAGGTGCACACCAGGCAGTGTCCCCAGCATGTCCACCTGCTACCATCAGAGAACTTCAGAGCCCTGAGCCGGGGTCACCCTGCAGTGGGCAGGCTGACATATCCCCTTGTTCCTTGTGGCTTGGCCACCCAGTCCCCACCAGATCTGGAGATGCCCAGTCTGAGGATGGACATCGGGGGATGACCAGTCTCCTGAGGGGACAGGCAGGGAGCTGGACAGCAGAGGAAGGAGCGAGGGTGCCCTGGGGCAGTTTCCTGGACAAATCTGAAGTCCAAACCCACGGGCTCCCCTCTCCCCTTCATGGTGCCTTCAGAACTGCTGGCCCCCAGCAAGCCGCTGTTCAGCCTGCTCTCCTGACCCTTTTTAGCTGGACAAAATTCCAGCAGAAATGGAAAAGGAGGAACCCCTCAACCCACCTAGGGGGGCTCTCTCTCCCAGGGCCACTCCCGCAGGGACTGCCTGGACTTCAGGAGACGTCTCCTTCACCCTCCCTCTTCCATGCTCCACTCTCTGACTCCACCCCGTGTCTCCCTGTGGGGCACACGGGAATGTACAGTCCCAGAGGAGTGCCCTAGAGGACAGACGGGCTGCTAGGCCTGCAGACACAGAAAGGCAGCAGCCCATAGGAAAGAGCACCAGGGGCCACCCTTACCAAGACCAGGAGGCGGGGAGGCTGCAGGCCAGGTGGTGGCCGCAGAGGCAGGCAGCTCAGGCGGGGGCTGCAGGGATCCAGGGCCTTGTCCTTCACCCAGCAAGAAGAGCAGGGCACATGCCAGTCCTCAAAGTCTCTGCCCAGAAACGAGGCCAGTGGCTTGCACGCCCAGCTCACTGACTCACGTCACGTGGCCACGTGTGGGCCCAGCGGGAGCGGCCCCTGTTTGCCGGGCAGTAGTGCAGACCATCATAGAGGGTGACCCACACAGGCACCTCTGAGAAGAGCTCATCTTAAGTGGGATGCACACCTGCCACCCAGCAGGGGAAACTGGACCTGCACACGTGGACCAGCGCCAACCATGACTGCTGGACACAGCTCGCACGTCATCTAATGTCACACAAGCGAAGAAATGTGCGGGTATTTAGATGACCAGAGTGTTTCAGGGAAGAAAGGGAACTCACGAGAACTCCATGTGCCAACATGTGGGAACCACGGTGTATGTCAACACCAGGGTCCCTCACGCAGGCAGTGCGTCCGGGGTCTGCGGGCTCCCGCCTTCCCTCTTGTTTCAACTTGTCGTTGCCCTGTGTGTGAATGTTTACCCTTTTCTCTGCGTTGGGTTTCTCAGTGGAAAGTGCTCATGGGAAACAGAAGCACCGAGCCTGGGGCCATGGGCCTGGGCCTCTGCCGGCGAAGGGGAGGCCACCCCCACCCCAGAGCCCCGAGGAAGCTCTCCCACACTGGCACAGTGTCCAGGACAGCCAGGTCTGGAGCCTCTCCCTCCTCCTTGTGCAGATTCTGATTCACCTGGGAACAACCAGTCCCCCACGCAGGCCTACATGGACTCTGCCTCGATGGCCCCAGCAGGGGGCCACTCTGCCCACAGGACAGTGCCCAGTGACAGCGCCCCCAGGTCACTGTGCTGTCCCATTATGCCTCTGGCCCCCCGGAGGCTGGGCAGGTGGGAAGGGCTTTCTGTCTCACTGGCTGTCTCTGGGGCTCCGGAGGCCTGGCCTTGGGCTACGCAGACTGAGAAGAACTGAAGGACAGCCGACCAGGAGCTGCCTGCTGAGAGGGAGGCTGCAGCCTCTTTACGCCTCCTGCTACTTATCTTCCCGACACCAGGTGAGCAGTCCCTGCGGAGAACCTTCATTTTGCTCAGAAAAAGGAAGTCTTTGAAGGTTAAGAAGCTTGTCCCAACTCTGCCCTCAGAAGAGGACACTGGGCCTGGTGAGGCCCCGCGGCCTGCCTGTGCACACCTCACACTGCAGAAGGCCACGGGACCCTGGCGAGCGGGTGCCTGGACCCTTCCCCCCTCTTCTCCAGGAGACCCCTCCTGAAGCCCGGCTTTCCCCAGCTGAGCTCCCAGCTCTGGCCTCTCGTCCCATCACCTGGAACAAAGCGGTCACAGAGCCAGGTTGTCAACAGCCCAAGGTTCTCATCCCTCAAACCAAACCAGAAAGGGTGACCACTGCAGAGGAGGACAGCAGCTGCGGTGTTGGGAGGACTGTGGCCACTGAGCCTTCAGATCCAGCCCCCACGGCCCTTCTCACTGACACAGAAGTGGGACTCTCCTTTCCTCCAGGACTCCGGGGGGAACGGATGATGACCCAGCTGATTCTTAAAATGTTCTTGGACCTGATTTCATATGAATTTGTGATTCCCGTAAGACTTTCTCAGAAGTGAAGGGAGATGTCGTTTGCCAAAGCGGGTGTGGAAAATCCCGAGTACAGATGGGACGCCGGGTGGAAGGAGAGCTGCAGCTGCCTGTGGCTGTGGACCAGCTGGAGCACGGTGGGCAGCGTCCTGAGTCGGGGCATTTCCAACAGCAGAAGGGTTTCTCCTGCTCAGTCCTCCTGGCTCTGGCATTGAGGAAACGTGGGCAGTGCAAGCCGAGGGGTGCCACTGTCCCGCTCACCTTGGCAGTGGGCGTGGCGGGACCTTGGCAGGGCTTCACCTGCGGGAAGGGCTGTGGCTCGGGTTCAGGGTGCCCAAGCTCCACTGAGGCTGAGGGTCCCCTGGAGACCTGCTCTCCTGCAGTCCCCCGAGAGCACATCAGGCAGCACACCACAGAGACGTCTCCCGCCTGGCGCCCATCCCAGGTGACAGCCTGTCCCCACTGATGGATGAACGTCAGATACACCTTTGGAGCTGGAGGGGACAGCCAGCGAGACCTCCCCTGCCTTCCCTGCCCAGCTGGCCCGCTTCAGGCCTGGCCGACATCACCTGTGCTCTGCACCACCCGACTGGGACCATGCTCTTGGCTGGGAGCTTGACAAGTGGCAACTGGGGCGGGGTGGAGAAGGGAAAAGGTTCTGGAAATCACAGATGGTGGGTCTTGGAACTGCTGTGCTCTGAAAGTGACTAACTGAGCTTCCAGGAGCCAGCAAGGCAGAGGGCGGCTAAGGGACACCATCGTTTTCCTGAGTGCTTAAAATGCAATCATGATGTCGAGGTCACTGAAGAACTTATCCCAGCATGCACGCGGCATCACTGTGGAATGGCGGGCCAGTCCCGTGGAGCCCGCCTCCGTGCCTAGCAATGCTGCCGCAGGCCACCACTGCAGGAGGCGTGAGCGGGAGCACACACAGGAGTCAGGCGTAACTCAAGCTCTCCCTTAGTGGTCGGGGACTATCCCTCAGATCCAACTGGTGTCTGCGGTGAGCCTGCAGAAGACAGAAAGTGCCAACAGAATGGTCAGCAAATTGATCAAGCCACGGAAATCCTCAGGGTGATCAAAGAGGTGCCCTTGAGAGTCCACGGGGGGGGGGGGGGGGGAAGCCTTCAGTCCAGGAGGGAGCACCCAGTCCAGATCGCCACAACCACAAAACTCACATCCTTTCTCCATCCTACCATCATGAGAGACTGAGAAATGTCATTTAAAGAAGCCCATTGTCATGGTTTGGATATGAGGAGTCCCCAAAGCTCCTGTGTTATCGCAGGGATGTCAGGGGCGAGATGGCTGGAAGGGGAAGGCTGTAACCTAATCAGTCCACACTCATTTGGTTGTTTGTTTTTTTTTTTTTTTAATTTTTTATTGTTGGCTGTTCAAAACATTACATAGTTCTTGATATATCATATTTCACACTTTGATTCAAGTGGGTTATGAACTCCCATTTTTACCCCATATACAGATTGCAGAATCACATCAGTTACACATCCATTGATTTAAATATTGCCATACTAGTGTCTGTTGTGTTCTGCTGCCTTTCCTATCCTCTACTATCCCCCCTCCCCTCCCCTCC
>NW_026000137.1:893973-951244 GCF_001458135.2 Marmota marmota marmota
GTTATCCCTAGTTTTTCTAGAGTTTTGAACATAAAGGGATGCTGTACTTTGTCGAATGCTTTTTCCGCATCTATCGAGATGATCATATGGTTCTTATTTTTAAGTCTATTGATGAGTCCACACTCATTTGAATGGTCTGGATTAATCCATTTGATGGATGAATGATTTGAATGGATTACCAGGTGGTAACTGTAGGCAGGTGGGGCATGGCTGGAGGAGGTGGGTCACCAGGGGCATGGCCTTGGACTCTATCTGTCCCTGGACCCTTTCCCTCATGCTCTCTGCTTCCTGGATACCAGGACCTGAGCAGCTTTCCTCAGCCACGCCCTTCTGCCTTGATGTCCTGCTCACCTTGGGTCCAAAGCAAGGGGGCCACTCTCTGTGGACCAGACCTTTGGAACCGTGAGCCCCAAACAAACTTTTCCAAGTCAGGTATTTAGGTCACAGTGATGCGGACCTACCCAACCCAGCCATGTGGAGGGTTGTTTACAGAGTAGACCCTCCAGGTTATCTGGAGATTCAGCTCCTCCCTGCAGGAGAAGAGAGGGCCTGGGATGGGACTGAGCCTTGAATAACGCCCAGTTCACAGAGGGGAGGCCTCTGCAGAAGAAATGCAGCTGCTCACACTAAGTGACCCACCGTGGCAGTGGTCAGAGCTGTGGCCTTGTAGTCCATTCCCAAATCTGTCATTCATTACTGTGACTTTAGACAGCCAGTCAGTCTCTCTAAATCTCTGTGCTCTCATCTACCAAATAAACACAATTCAGAAACTTTTTCTAAATAAGATAATTCCAATGTCTGTCTCTCAAGAAATTTGCTAAATTATTATTAATCCTTGTGCTGCAAAAGACGTCCTTTCAAACTGACAGGCAGTCTTCAAATACATGCTACAGGAGGGAGAGAGGAGAGACGCAGGACTCCAGCAAGTGGAGCTGCAGCCAGGAGGTGGGAGCCCCTGGCCAGGTGTTCAGGATGAAGAGGAACACTGCCCAGGGGGGACCCCCGCTCCAGGCATTCAGGCTGATGCAGAACTCCAGGGTGCTGAGCAGAGCAGCACAGAGCTGATCCGTCTCCTTGGAGTGTGGGGGAGCCCAGGGTTTGCAGAGTGAACACCTGCACTAGAAAAATGATCCCCATGCGACTCCCACTCCAAGACCCTGTAGGTCTCTCCTGCACCACTTCAGTGCTAAATGCCACACAGGGGCACTGCCTTACCAACACAGAGATTGTGGAAATGTTCCCCAAAAAAGCCTTACTCTCTGGAGGAACTGGCTCACTGGAGCCCAGACCTAGGGACAGGTCATGTCAGGAAGGGAGCCCCCCACCCCCATGCAGAAGAGCCCTGTCTATCAAGCAAGCGGGCCTTCAACCTCTGCCCACACGATCTGCCTCGATCCAGGGCAACATGTGCCAAGTTCCAGGGCGAGGCCTCCCTCCAAGAACTCGCAACCATGGCATTGAGAACAACACCGAAATGGCTTCTCCTGCCTGGGCGTCCATTACATAGACCTGACGGACACTCGTTTCAAGGGACCAATGTCCTCCCACCCCCCACCCCCGCTTTAGAAGGCAACACAAGCTCATTGTGCAGAACCTGGGAGATGCAGGACGGGGCCTCCTAACCACCAGACTCCACCACCCAGGGCTCAACAATGACTATTTTATGTACTTATTGTATATAAAACATTTATTTTACAACACTGGATTTATAAAATTTCTTACAAAAAAATTTGTCACTTATCATCACATTATGCAAATTTTCCAACCATCAGATATTCTTTAGAATTGTGGCTATGGGGTCCACTGCATGGGTAGGGTGCACTTTACTGGATGTTTCAGTCAGCTTTTTCACTGCTGTGGCTAAAGATCTGAACAGAACAATTGCCAAGGAGGAAAACTTTGTTTGGAGGCTCAAAGTTTCAGAGGTCTCAGTCCATAGACAGCTGGCTCCATCCCTTGGGGCTCGAGGTGTGGTAACGCATCATGGTGGAAGAGTGTGGCAGAGGGAAGTGGTTCCCATGATGATCCGGAAGCAGAGAGAGACTCCACCTGCCAGTTACAAACATATACCCCAGAGCCACGCCTCCAATGCCCACCTCCTCCAGCCACACCCAACCCTCCTTCAGTCAATCCCATCAAGACATTAATTCACTGATTGGGTTAAAACTCTCACAACCAGATCATTTCTCCTCTGAACCTTCCTGAGTTGTCTCACACATGGGCTTTTGGGGGACACCCCACATCCAAACCATAGCACTGGGCAGTCTCCTATTTAGCTGTGCTATCTCCGATGTCTTGGTATTATTTACAAAGTTGAAGTAAAAGTCCTTGGGTGTAGCTTTTTATTGTTTCTTTAAGATAGATTCCTAGGACAAGTTTATTGCTGGTCAAATGTCTTAGCATTAAGAATCTTTAATCTTTACTTCCAGAAACTGTCCCAGTTTACTCACAGCTCTGTACAAGGGAGCATCACTCCACATTTGCCAGCCAGGCTGGACATTATCCCAGTTGTCTTATCTCTGCCAATTTGGTCATTGAAAAGTATCTTTTATTTTACTGTGAATCATTTGATTCTGGGGTGGGTGAACGTTCTACTTATTTTTGTTGGTCATTTGTCTTACTGCTGGTAAATGTCTACTGACACTGCTCATTTTTCTTCTTGGATGTTCAACATTTTCTTACTGATTTTCAGGAGAATTTTTATATTCAAGGATTTTAACTTTTTATCTATCATATGCAAATTTTTTCAGTCCATTTAATTTTCATTTTAACTTAAAATACTACTTTAATTTGCAAGTATTTGATTTTAATAGAGGCAAGTGCATCAATTTTGCCTCTTTGCCATTTCACAATGTCCTCTCCATCCCAAGGTCGGGAGAGTATTGCTCTGTTTTCACACTCTGGTTTTTTAAAATTTTTTTCATATGGAAATATTTAATCAAAATGGAGTTGATTTTGGTGTTCCACGGGGAGTAGGACTCTTAAATCTTCCTTTCCAAATAGTAATCTAGTGTCCCAACTCTATTCATTGAATAACCCATTATTTCCCTGCTGATTTTAAATGTACTTTCTATCAAATACTGAATTATTATAAAGTATGGGATCTGTTTTACAGCTTCCTTTTCTGTTATATTCTTCTGCATGATTCAATATTTCTTTTTTTTTTTTTTTTGAATTTTAATATTTTATTTAGTTTTCGGCAGAAACAACATCTTTGTTTGTATGTGGTGCTGAGGATCAAACCCGGGCCGCACGCATGCCAGGCAAGCGCACTACCGCTTGAGCCACATCCCCAGCCCCGATTCAATATTTCTTTATAACTTTAATCTTGTAGAGTGAATGCAGCATCTATAAATTTTCTTTTTTGAAAATTTTATCTCTTTCCACCATTTGTTATTTCTCAAATTTAGAATCTTTTGGTTGAATTCCAGAAAATATCTGGACATGATTTTGGTTGAAAATACATTATGTTTTTATATTAATTGTGGAAAAATTTTAGCCTTATAATATTCACTCTTTCCATTTGGGAATTTGGCACATCTTTCAATTTAGTTAAATGGAAAACTTTTGGTTGTTATACCAGTTCTGCATATTCCTTAGATTTATTCCAAGATATTTTATAATCTATAATGAATATGATCTTTTTCCCTTTATGTTTTCAAGCTAGTGATTATCAACGTATAGAACACCTATTGGTTAATATTTTTATGCTATGACAAGCCTATTTAGTACAAAGCTTTATAATGCTTCCAGTAAAATTTTCAATTTATTCTCTTGAATGTTTTCAGATGGACAGCCAAAACATCTACAAATCACAATAATTTTTATGTTATATTTTTGCTATATATTCTTTTTGGATACTTTTCTTGTCTTATTACATTGTCTCAAACTTTGCACATCAGTGTTAAGTGGGGAAATGGACTCTCGTATCTCATTCTTGAGTTTAATAAGGATCTCCCGACTGTTCTAGCTTTGTGTCTTATGTTAGATTTCAGTTTAAGAAAAAATATTTACCAAGTCAAGGGAGAATCCTTTATTCCTAACCTAAAACATTTTATCATGAATGGATTCTCTCAGAAATTTATCAAAATGAACGTTTTTTTCCTGTACTTATGTCTACTAATGTGATAAATTATATGAACAGTATCCTATATTAAGCCAGCATCTTATTTCTGACATAAATCCTTCACAAAATCAATGTGTAATACTCATTTCATATTCTGATGGATTTGATTAGGTAGTATTCTATTTATAATTTAACACCCCCATATGCATAAGTGAGATGGGCCAGTAATTTTTCATACTATTTTGGTCAAGATTCATTAAAGAATTATATGAACTGTAAAATGAATGAATGTGGGAGAATTTTCACTTTATGTTTGGATATTCATGTAATATGAACATTATCCGTTTCCTGAGAGTTTAAAAGAACTTGCCCCTAAAATGTTTGTGTCCCCTTATTTTGGAGATCATTCTTTGACAATGTTTAAATTTATTCCAGTGACATCTATCCATGCTTTAAACAGCTTATTGATTAAATTTTAATTGACATTTAGTAATTGTTCATATTTGTGGAGCACAGTGCATAATTGCAATACATGTATACAACATATTTTCGCCTATCTTTATTTTCCCCAAGACTCATCAAATCCCTGAAAACCTATTATAGTCATATTCATATTTATACTGTAAGAACTTCATACCTATGCTTATCTCCTTTTCCATTTCTAAGTATGCATTTGTGTTTTCTCCTTGAATGTTAGGATGTCTTCATTTTTTTTTTCAAACCAATTTATGGATTCATGATGGTTTTCTACACATTGATTTCTGCACATACCATTTTATTTTCCCTGCTTCCGTTGCTTTGTGATTGTGCTTGTTGCTGTCCCTTTTAAACTTATCATGCACCTAGCATATCTATTTTCACTTTTCCCGGTTGGTAATGGATTGATCTAACACTAGGTTTTCTGAATGCTGCTTTAGCCACGGCCATGGAGTTGCTATGAGAGTTCCCGTTGATGCAAGTGAAATAGCAAGTGCCATTTTGGTTCCCTCATTAATGTGACTTACTTTGTTGAGTCATTCTTAGTTTCCAAGGAGCTTAGGGTCCAGGCTAGAACTACTGGCCAGGGTGAATGCAGCATTTAAGCCAGACCCCCCCCCCAATGGATGGAGACAGGGGGACCTACAAACCAAGACAGAGATGGTCAGAGGGGCACTGTCTCACGCCAGCTGCAGGATGGCCCTGCCAGCCTGGGGCAACCGACTGGCTCATTGCTGTTCTTGGTGCCCAAGCTAGTCCTTGATGGCACTCACAAAAGACCCTCTGGCGCCAGCAGGCCTCCCCCATACTCCCCCCTCCTTCCCTATTTCTTCCTTTTCAAGAGGCTCTGCTTAAAAACCTTAAAGCAGTTATCTCAAATTACGGAAAAAAGCACAAATCCCATCACCTTCTACCCCAGCACATGGGTGTCTCAGTGTCTCATCAGCATTTTCTCTGCCTACACAGACAGAAAGCATAGACTCAGGGTCAGGACCAGAACTTGTGGATGGTTCTTGCCATCGGAAGACTGCGGCCCCTGAGCCACCAGCAGCTGTCCCCCAAGTCTGCCACCATCAGCTGCCTGCTTGCCGCCATCTGTGGCTGAGGTGCCAGCACAGCTCCTAAGTCCTCCTAGGAACCAAGGGCCTGCCTCAGAGCCAAGCACATCTCTGTGCCCTCTTTGGACTGCCTTTCAAGACCACAGCCTCCTCCCCATCAAATCCAAGTCAGCCGTCACCTCTGGACATGGCTTTGAGTTGCTCCTTTCCTTCTGCCTACTCTGACATAGTAAGCCACTGCCACGAACGTCTACCATCTAGGGAGGAAGAGAGTGGGGTCCCAGGCATCGGGCCCCCATGCATGTTCCCCTGCAGCTGGAGAGGAAGGAGCTCTCAGGGGTGCTTTCGAGTGACGTCATGCACTCCACACCATGCCATCCGCCAGCGTCCTGCCCTGCTCAGCTTAATCACTTCTCAAACACAATGCCAGCAGAAACAAAGTTATGTTGACCAGCTCAGAGGCTGAAAGGCCTTGGCTGCTTCGTGGCAGACAAAAGAAGAAAGGCCGTGAGAGGGAAGAAAACAGGATTCCACCACAGAGATGCACTAAATCAATAGGAGCCGAGCAAGATCAATACTGCTCTGCTCGGGAGCAGCCGGGCCGTTTCCTATTGGAGCTGAACAAAGGCAGGTTCGGGGGGACATCGTTGGGGGAGCTGCTGTTTTCTAAAGTGTCTGATTAGATTCTTCAGGTGTGGTCGTATGTTCCCTCCTCGGTTCCGCAGTGGAGGGGACGGGTTCCAGCCCTGTGCACACAGAAGACGCCAATACTAGGAACAAACAGGGCAGCTGAGCCGTCGCCAGACAACTGGGCTGCTGTTGGCCTGTAGCGACCAGGCACTGGAAATCCACGCAGACGGACCCTCTCCAGGACCAGGCAGCGCCGCGGCATGCTGGCCGATGGAGAGGGCCGCAGACGGGTCCCACAGGAGGACAGCAGCCCACCCCAGCACGCCTGCGTCCCCAAGGAAGAGTGACGGAAAGAAGAGGGGCCTGCGCCTGGCTCTGACAGAGGAGCTGAGCACCTGGAGGTCTCTGGGCCTTGGTCCTTCTCATCTCTGCGGTGACACTTGGGGGCCGATGACCTCGACATCTTTTTCAACTTCCAAATTTCACCTATGAAAATGGGACGAAAATCCCTGTGAGTCGTGTTTGTCTCGAGGAAACAACGAGAGAAGACACTGAGGTGTTTCTCAGACACTGTGGACAGATCCTCACTGGACAGCAGTCAGCACCCTAAACAGAACGTGTTATCAGGGAGGAAAATACACACGCAGCCCAAGCCACATCCTGCCATCGACCTGTGCGCGGCACTGAGGCAGGATGTGGCCACGGGTCTGCATTTGTTATTAATAGGAGAGCTGAGTTTTTCAGGACAAAAATAACCTTATCCTCTGAACTAAGGAAATGTGAAGCTGTAAATAAAATATATGCAAGTTCTGGGTGAGAGCAGAGTGCCTCCGGCCTGGCTCTCCAAAACCTCCCGCTCCTGTGGGCCCCAAAACGGATCTGGGCTGAAGCAGGCTCGATTCCCACCCGGGGCTACAAGTCAGCAACGTGAAACCTGGGCTGACCCTCTAGAAATACTGAAGACCCAGTGACAGGGGTGCCCGGCCTGGGGGTGCACGTGGCTCTGGGGAGGGGAAGGCAGAGCACGTGAGCGCACCGGCTCCCAGCAGCAAGCAGAGGTGGCAGTCGGCAGGGAGCCCGGGGACGGCGCAGCCTCTCCTGCCCAGGAAACACACAACACCAGGGAAATCGGGATTCCAAACCCTGTCAGTGGTGCAACCACCACAATCCCACCCAAAGGATGGCTGGGCAGACCTGGGTCCTCAGCCTGGAGTCAGCATCCTGCTCCCTGCAACGGAGGCCGGGGCTGCCTGGGTCCACCTGCCCCTCCCGTCCCAGGCTGCCCGAGGCTGGACAGCCAGGACAGAGCTGGAGCTCTGGAAGACGGTAAAGGCCTGTGCCGAGGACCAGAGGGACAGTGAGAGGTGATCCTCCGGGCCGTGAGCCCAAGCCCATCCCAGGGACCAAGGGAGGCCCTGTGGGGTGCCGGGGACAGAGGAGCGCCTGCGCTGCCCTGGGGAGCGGGAAGGGTCGGGACAGGGCCTGCAGAGGGCTTCCTATGCTTGCTGAGGAGCAGACTCAGAGACACCGCTGTGTCTAACTGAGGGGCAGGCCACTGGCCCCAGAGACCAGGCCACCATGGTGTCCCTTTCTAAAATATTTTACATTTCCAGGAAAGGAGAGGAACTGAGGGACATCCTAATATGGGACAGTTGATGGCCCCACCCCACAATCCTACCCATGAGCCCCGAGGAAGGGCCTGGCCCAGGGTGGCCTGCAGAGAATCGTTGCCAGAGCTGCTGGCCAGCCCTGACCCTGAGCCCAGGTAGTCCAGAAAAGACCGCAGCCCTCAGGGGGCACCATGCCGGACCATCCCCCCAAAACCAGAGTCAGCCCGGGAGGCCGGGGCAGAGCCACGCGGGTCTGTTCTCCAGCGAGTGTGATCAACTCCTGGCAGCGTGCACAAGCGGAGGATGCCGTGCCCGGGGCCGAGCCTGGGGCTGAGCCTGGGGCTGTGGCCCACCCACCTCACCAACACTGAGCTCCCCAGGAAGGCGAGAGAGGTGAGGAGGCTGCCACCCAGCAAAGCAGACCCTGAGTCTTCTGGCCCTAGCCACTCCCAGCGCCAGAGCCCTCCTGGGAACACAGAGAAGAGTCTCACACCAAACTGAATCGCCCTCTAGGTCAGGACGGACAGCCCCGGACCTGTACACGGCAGGCAGTGGGGGCACGGTCAGAGCGGGAAGCACACCCCCATGTCTTCTGGCTGCCGAAGGAGCGCATCCTGGCACCCAGAGGTGCTGACCAAACATGGACTGCACCAGCAAGAGAGTGACTGGGGCGCGGACAGGGACCAGGACATACACACCTTCCCCCATGATGCGCTACCTCACCGGGGCCCAGAGCTATGCAGGTGACCACCCATGGATGGGCCTGTGAAGCCAGGAGCCCAAGGTTTCCTTCTCTTAAGTTGTTCTTGACAGGCATTTGGTCCTAAGCAATGAAACGCTGAATAAAACAATTCTGAAAGAAAAGCGAATGTTTTAAATAGTGAGTGCATTTATGTCCTTATGACACCACTCGGGACCAGGTAGGGTGGCAGAATCCTACCCTCTCCAGGTCCAGGGTTAGAGCTGCCCCTCAGCATCAGGGCTGAGTGGGTCCCCCTCCTGTGCTCGGCCTTTTCTGCACATGGCTTTCTCAGGCAGTTCTGTGCCCTTTTAGTCCTGCCCAGTGGGACGCTCTGGCTAAGAAGGATGATTTTTGTCCCGGCAACAGTGAGTCCCACCTCAGAAGACGCACCACGACTAGCTCCAGCAGAGGGCCTCACATCTGGTGCTCTGACCTCCCTGGGAAGCTCCTTAGAACCACAGAGGCCCAGGGGCCCCCAAGCCCACTGGGCCTGAATCCCAGGTGGGGCCCCGTCATCTCTGTCTCTCAAGTTCCGCAGGTTGAGAGACGGGTGGAAACCATCTTAACCATTCTGTTCCTCCTGCCCAACACGCACTTTCCCAGCCTGGTATGCAGAGAGGTGGGCATGGGACCCACCTGTGGCAAGAAAGACAAAAGCAAAGGTCTCCTGGAAAGTTCCGGAAAAGTTTTTCCTTTGTGACAAAAGGAAAGACCATCCTCACCCACCCTGCTTGTTCCCACTTCTGGCCTCTGAATGCAGTGTAGACAAGGAGGCTGGGACTAAGTCAGGTGCTTCACCCCTGAGGTGACAGGCGGGAAAGTGGAAAGTCTCCTGCTGTGGGGAGCAGAGCAGAGGCACTGGCCTGTCAGAATGTCTTTAGCTTCTTGGTCAACTCACAAGAAATCATCTCTGGAGTTGCTGTTAAACAAACAATAAATACACTAATGCCTTAAGCCACATTGAGGCAGACTATCTTACTTGCAGATATTCCTACCAACAGGCCTTTCTTTCTACCTTAGAGAAGGAGCATTTCTTTGTTCCTGTAACACTGCTTTCTTCTTTTTCAATCTATGTCATGCTGCAGGTTTTTATTTACATCTCCTTCTAATTGGATTCTGTTTCTTTCCAACAGTGTACCACAACATCAACCGAGATGTATCTTTACTGGACTCGTAGCTTGTACTTCTATCATGTTTCCCTTACTAACCTTCATTGACCTTCTGGAACACATCCTCAAGTAACATTCTCAGAAAAGGTCCATAGGAGATGAACTCTGTTTACTTTGTTTCTATACCTGTATTGTACTTGACCTGATGTTGCTTATGAAAACAGTGATGCTAGTCTGATTTTCATCCCTTTGTAGATGGCCTGAGTTTTCCTTCTTCTATATTCCTAGGTGTTTCTGTTTATACTTAGTACTCTGAAATTTCACCAAGATATGTAGGTCTTATTTCATTTATCATGCTGGAAACTCACTAAGTACAGTTACTTAAAAAGTTATATCTCTCTTTGCATCTTTAAATGTTCATATATCATTGATTTAATTCTATTTCTTTCCTCTCAAGAAATACTTTTTTAATACAGCAAGCCTTTTTTTAAAGTCTTTTTTTCTTTATAACTTTATTTTATTTATTTATATGTGGTGCTAAGGATGGAACCCAGGGCCTTGCACGTGCAAGGTGAACATTCTACCGCTGAGCCATAACCCTAGCCCCAAGAAATACTTTTACTTGTAGTTTTTTTGTTTCATTTTGCTGTTTATTTGTTTTATTTTGTTTACTTTTTTAATTGATCCTATATGTGTTCTGTCATTTTTCTCATATTTTCTATTTTGTTCTGTTTTCTGAAAATTTCTCCAACTTACTTCTCAACTCCTTTGATTTATTGTACAATCTTGTTGTTCTTATTTCTGAATACCCCTTTTCCTGGTTTCATAATATCTCTTCTTATTTTTAAGTAAAATATATACTTGAAGTGGACTCCAGGATGTTTTGTTTTGAAATTATCTTCTGATCCCTGAATGATCTCTTTTTCTCTAGGGAAAAGGTTTTCTTGCCACGGACCTCCACGGGAGGCTGAGCCTCCCTCCACCAGCCCTTCCACGCAGGCAAGCTCTGGGTGCGAGATCTGCTGAGATGTCTTGGGTGGTGTCAAGGACCCCTCCCTGGGAGGGGCTCATTCCTTCTACTCTCCTTCCTTACCCTGCTCTCAACAGAACGGGAGGCTGGAGGGGAGACAGAGACCTCCGCTCCGAGCTCTGGAGGCCAGCTCTGCCTCACTCCTAAACTGATGTATGAAACATGCTTCACATGGAGATGGGGCGCGGGCCACTCAGCTCAGAGATCGCCTGTCCTGCAGGGATTCATGGATGGCTCCTCTCCTGCTGTGCCCGAGCCCCGGGCCGCGAGGGCCTTCTCCCTCCCCCGCCACGCGTCTGTCCCCTTCTGCCTGAAGCAGGCCCCTCTGAACGGGAGGGGCTCACAGCCACGGCACCTCTGCCTGAAGGGGAAGTAGCGTGGGAAGATGCCACCTTCCTCTCCCCCCAGCGGCCGACTGGGAGTCACCCCTCCGCTGCTCAGAGTGGACCCCCGTGACCACAAGGACCGAGGACCACGCCGACTGGCTCTTTCTTCCCAATGAACACATTCCCCCAGATCCTTGTCTCGGGCCCTGCCCTCCGCGGGACCTGAACTGAGACAGGGCGTGTCGTGCTCCTTGGGAACGGAGTTGACACTTTTTGAAGAGGCTGACATTTTTTGAAGGGTTCAGGTAAGAGTCAAATGGCCCAAAAAACTGGTTCTGATGAATAGGTCCAGGCCAGGGTTTGTCAGGACAGTGGTCAGGGCCACAGGACAGGCCCCACGGGGGGTGGAGGGCTCGTGGTGGGAGGCCCAAGGGAGGACTCCGAGGAGCCTACAAGGGCCTGGGCTGCGTCCAGCGCAGGACTCGGGCTGGTTCTGCACTTGGGCAAGCAGGAGCCGAGCCAGAGATGGCCTCGGGAGGAGGGTTCCACCCAAGCCCAGGGGCGACCTCGAGCCGGGCCCATCAGCCGGTCTGTTTCCCCAGGGGCCTGGGGGGAGGCACAGTGTCTTCAGACCCTGTCGTCAAAGAACTCGCAGCCTAACGCCAGAGCAAAGAGCCCGCGGTGCTTCCCCAAACCGCCTGTGGCTCACAGGCCTATGAGCCCGGCTGGGAGGCATGGCCCCGTGGAGTCCTGGGCTGGCTTGACCAGCGCGGCTGTGAGAGGAGATGGAGGCCCCACCCAAACCTCCCAGCGGGACGGGTCAGGGAATGAGGAGCACCACAGCTGACCCCGGAAAGGAAATGGACTTGTTTCGAAACAGTCGGGGGTGAGTCCTTGAGGTTGAGGGTGCTCAAAGCCTGCTGGGCCTTTATGAACTCCAAGGACCCCCAAGATGGCCTGCACATGGATCTCCTGGGGTTTTGGAGGGGGCTCTGGAGGCCAAGAGCGCAGCAGTGGAGAGACCAGAGCAGACCGTGCAGAATCCCAGCAAGGCCACGCGCTGGCCACACAGCTCTCTAAGCCAAAGGAGCCAGGACCCTGGCAGGTCCCAATGAAGGCAGGAGGGACCCAGATACACTCAGGTTGTTGACCTGCGGGCCTCTGGAAGTCTACAAGGCCCAGGGTGCCAAGTGAAGCCTGGTGAAAATCCGATGGTGAAGCAGCATTAAAAGTAGGTAAACATGAGGAGACTCCGCGGCGGACAGCTGGGCAAGGCCCTGCCAGAGTCTCAGGCGGGCTGTGAGACCCCAGGGGCTGGGGGCAGTCAGCCTGCGGCCACTGTGCATGAATATGACAGTCTGTGGCCCAGGCACTGTCTGCCAGGCCAGCCCTGACCAGCAGCCTTGCTGTGTGGTCCCCTGCGAGAGAGCCTCTCTGCACTGCAGGCGGAGACCCCACTTCACAGGTGGAGAAACTGCGTCTGAGCAGGCACAGCACAGAGCCTGGCGCAGGTCCTCCCCCTGGGTGTCCCCTTCTGCATCTTCTAGGTGCAAGGACAAGAGTCCTGTGGAAGGTGGAAGCCGTGACATGCAGCCTCCCTGTTATCTGGATTGGGAAAAGCAAGTCTCCCAGCTCACTGGGAGCCCCCTCCAAAACTCCTGAGGGCCAGCTCCTGAAGGTGTCCCCTCCAGGTAAGACGGGATCAGCCCTCAGGGGCAGGAAGAATCCAGCCACCTGCTGGATTGTGACCTCCAGAAGGGCCGGCAGCGCCGGCTGGGCTTCATCCTCATGCCGAGCTGAGTTCATGGTCCAGCAATAGGTGACCTGTGAATCATCGTGAGACTGCGGCCGATGAGAAGTGATGACAAGATCGTCGTCGATGGACGTGGATCACGAGTGAGGGTTTGTCCTGGGCTGGGACAAGAGCCGATGTGGGCCTTCCTTAGGCATAGCATCTCATCTGTAAAGGATGAGGAATGAGGTCGATGTGCTGACACTGAGCGACTGTGGGCAGCGGGCTCTCTGCCTCGTGAGAGGTGGCCAGACGAGACCCTGCCAGATCCTTCTCACAAGATGAAACGTGGCCCGAGGTTCCCATGCCTCTTTTCAGTCACAGTGGGTTTTCTTTTTCCTCTAGATGCAGATGATGCATATGGTTGGAAGTGTGTGAGAATAAAGCCCGCTTATTGATTAGTTCAATGTCTTAACTATTCAATGGTTAATAAATAGGTGGGTTAATTGATGACCACCTGTCCCTTAAGAACCCCTGAACCCGAGTGGACGAGCTAAGCCCTGTGACCCTATGCCTGTTTTGGAGCAGAGGAAGGAGGAGATCTTGCAACGCAGCCCCCACCTGGGATGGAAAGGTCAGTGCACCAGGTACCTTGGGGAAGACCATCAGTGATGACTTTGCTGCCACAGTGATGGTCAGTTCTGACACAGGCAGGTCTGGGAAGGATGCGGTGACACTTCACCAGGAGCCTTGCGTCGGCCTCAGGGCCGTGTCCAGGAGTGGCAGAAGGACCACTCATGTTAATCTCATATTAACAGTATACAGGGGGGCTGCTCAGAGGGCGGGCGTGCTGGAGAGCCACACTGACGAGATTGGAATTTGACTGTAATTCCCGCCAGCGGCCACATGCAACCACCGTTAGCCACCCAGCTCCTGGGGGATCCGCCGTCTGGGTTTGCAGGAGCCTTGCCCCTCCTGACCAGCAGATCAGCCTCTGCATCCTGCACCAGAGTGCTATCATGCTGCACCTGGCTGGCCTCAGGCCTCTCCTGTTCCCATCCCTCCCCACCGCAGCCCACGTTCTGTGCCGGGACATATCTGCTCAGTGGGCATGACTGTGATCTCAGCCCATCTGCAGAGGCCAGCCTGGTGGTGATCTCCCTGAGAGTCCTTTCTATGCTGGACAAGAGCCAGCTCATTGCTCCTTCTCCAGGGCATTTGGAGAGTAGCCCCAGCTGCCCTCATCTCTGACACTGTCACCTCTCTCAGTGCCAGAGCTGGACAAGGTGCCTCCAGAGGCACCCAGTGTCCACAGGGTCACCCTTGGGAGGCGCTTGCTGGGGGCTGCTCCCTGGCTACCGCGCAGTGGGTGCTGAGAAGTGCTCTCGATGATGAAACTGCTTGGCCAGCCACGCGGGGCTGCCTGCCAAGTGCTCTCCCAGCAGCAGGGACTGTTTTGCAGGAAAGAGGGAAAACGATGATTGCAGATCTGAGCCGACGTCAGCTTCTCTTTGGAGGATGAGGTCATTCCTCAGGCTCTCTCGTCCTTCAGAGTTCTTCCCACTGCGCTGGACCAGGGAAGCCCTAAATCCAAGGTGCTCCTCTGTCCAGGTCTCCCTGAAGACAGCAACCTCCCAGGGCACTCAGGGCCTCTGATGGCCTCGCGCCTCTGCTGCCCCTCTGCTGACCTCGCACGGCAGTGCCTGGTTAAAAAAAAGACCTTCAAAGCTTTCCCAGGACTTGCTGCGAGGAGACTCCCAAAAGCCTGAGAGAGCCTTCAGGGGCTCAGAGCCCCTCAGCTCACGTCACTCTGCTAGAGACACCCTGTAGCCATAGCAACCCAGGACCCAGTCCCCAGGACCAGCTCCCCAAGCAGACTGAGCAGGACAGAAGGGACCCACATACAGAGAAAGCAGCCGAGATGTCATCCCAAGGGGCGGCAAAGGGAGCAAAGTTTCAGGGGGGTGGGACAGAGATGCAGGAGACCCTGCTGCTGTGTGCTCCCGGGGAGCGGGTGGAAGAGGATAGGTAGATGGAGAATGGGAACAGACACAGATGCAGATCCCAGCTAGACACGGATACGGTGATAGGGTATGGACCTTGACAGATGGAGCTGTTGGCCCGGACACAGCCATGGGGATGGACATCGACACAGGCACAGTGAGAGGGAGACAGGAGGAGAGCTAGACGGACAGACCCACATGGACACGGGCATGACTACAGGTCATATGGCTATAGCTTAGGGAGAGCGCTGCTGTGGGCCTGGATGTGACGTGGATGGTGTTGGGGTGTGGATGTGAGGAGTCCCCCAAAAGCTCCCATGTGAGACAATTCAAGAAGGGTCAGAGGAGATGTGATTGGGTTGTGGACTCGTAACCCAGTCAGTGAACTTAGCCCTGATGGGCTGAGTGGTACCTGTGGGTGGGAAGGTGTGGCCAGAGGAAGTGGTTCGGGGAGTGGCTTGGGGGCATATGTTTGTACCTGACAAGTGCAGACTTTCTCTCTCTCTGCTTCCTGATGACCCTGTGAGCGGCTTCCCTCCTCCACACTCTTCTGCCATGAAGTTCGGCCTCACCTCAAGCCCAGAGGAAAGGAGCTGCCCTTCTATGAACTAAGATATCTGAAACCGTGAGCCCTCAAGTGAACTCTTCCTCCCCATAATTGTTCTGGTGAGACCTTTGAGTCGAGCAGTGAGAAAGCTGACTAACACACTGTGGACACGGATAAGGACCTGGGTGTGGGTGCAGATACAGACACGGATGTAGATCCACTCACCAGTGCACACACCCACACAAATGTTCTCATGCACACACCACATACACTCAACATGCTTACACACACACATGCATGCACATACTCTTGCACACTCAAACAGGCATGCACTCTAACACATTCACACACTGGCACACACAGGCATGTGTATCCACTCACACATGCTCAGACACCCACAGGAGTACACTCATGAGCACACACTCATGCAGGCTTGCCCGCCACACATACTCACACTCACATACTCACACATACATGTGCTCACGTGTGCACATACACACACTCATGCACAGGAGCAGTTGCGCAGGAGTTAGGGACATCTCACCCCCTTCCATCCCCGCCTCCACTTGCCCTCCCAACTCATTCTACGCTATCTGCCAAGGGGGCACGGCCAAGGGAGGGATATGGTGGCTTCTCCCTCGTGGAGACTGAAGCTGGCAGTGCCTGTTCTCATCCACAGGCAGCTGCAACCAACAGAAGCCATGGAGCAGCAAAGGCGGAAAAGTGTAGACAAGAAAGTTCTCCCCTGTGACCTCCTCTGTGACCTCCCTCACGCTGCTGTCCACGACACACCCAGGGGTCACCGTGCATCTGATGACGGGGCCAGCTGGTGCTGAGCGTCTGCATTCCTGCAAAGCTCCCGGGCTCCTGCCGGACCTCAGACCCCATTGTGAGGAGCAGGTTGTATCCGTGGGGGGGGGGGATGTGATCCTCATCCAGAGGGCAGGCTCGTGGAGAGCACCCAGGGCGTCAGATCACGAGGTCTAAGCTCTCAAAATTAAATCACTTTCACACCCACATGGCAGATTACTTGCCCAAATCTAAGCAAGGCCAGTTTCAAACTTTCTAGCAAGAAGAGGATCCTCTAGCCTCACTTGGCAGATGGGGTGGAGGCCCAAGGAGGCTGCAGGGCCTCCTCCAGCCCACTATCAGGCAGCAGCCAAGGCAGTCCCCACTGGTCCCAGGGGGCAGAAGTGCCAGACCCTGCTGTGTGTTGTGGGCAGCTTGGGGACAGCTTGGGCATGAAGTGGTGTGAGCTGTGGAAGTTACGTGGCTTCCTGAAGCCCATCTCCTCCTCTTACTCTGCATCAAGATCAAAACCCTGGCAGGGTGTGGATCGTGACCGGAAGTCCACCCAGCAAGCGTCACGCACTCTCCTCCTCTAAATGGAACATTCCAGACCAGACTGAACACTGTCCTCAATAATCTACAACCAGGAACAGGACAAGGATGCTCATCATCATCACTTCTAGTCAACATGGTACTAGAAGCCCTAGCCAGAGTAATTGGACAAGAAAAAATTAATAAAAAGACAAAATTCTGGGCTGGGGATGTGGCTCAAGCGGTAGCGCGCTTGCCTGGCATGCGTGCGGCCCGGGTTCGATCCTCAGCAACACATACAAACAAAGATGTTGTGTCTGCCGAAAACTAAAAAAATAAATTTAAAAAAAAAAGACAAAATTCTTACCAAAATGGTAAGAAAGAAGTGAAATCATCTCTTTCGGTATCTAGGAAACCCTAGATCCACCAAAAGCTATTAAAATGAATAGATTAATTCAGTAAACTTGCAGGATACAAAAGCAACATACTCAAATCAGTAACATTTCTAAGAAACTATCTGAAAAAGAAATTCAGAGAATAATCCCATTACAATAGTGCTAAAAACTAAAATATGCAGGAATGTATTTAAGCATATTGTCCATCAAGTCTCCATGACTCTTTCATCTTATGACTAGATTCTACCCTGACCAAAGTCCCCTCATTTCACAGCCTCCAAGCCCTAGCGACCGCCATCTCTCTCTGCTTCTATGAGTTCCACATCTTTACGATTCCACGTTAAGTGAAATCATGCAAGATCCGTCTTTTGCATCCTGTTTATTTCATTTAGTGTGCCAGGTTCAATTATTTTGTCATAAATGGCAGAATGATGTGCCATTGTGCACCCTGTATGCCACATTCTCCTCATCCACCCTCCCACGGGCACTTGGCTGTGTCCCTGTGCTGGCTCATGAACAATGCTGCAGCAAGGTCACTTCAGCTCACCAATGTCAATTCCTTTGTTATATATTCAGAAGCGGGATTGCTGGATCATACCGTAGTTTTTCTTTAGTTTTTGAGGAAGTTTTCCATATGGTTTCGCTAATGGTATCCCAATTCAAGGCCTCAAACAACATACAAAGGCTCCCTTTCCTCCAAGTTCTTACTGCCACGTGTTGTCATTTGACGTTTTGACGGTAGCTATTCTAAGAGGTGCAAGGTGTTATCCCATGTGGTTTTGTATTGTATTTCTGTGAGGTTGAGCACTTGTTCATACAGCTGCTGGTTATTAGTACGTCTTCTTTAGAAAATGTCTACTCAGGTCTTTGCCCATATTTTAGTTGGGTTGTTTTTCTGCTACTGAGTTTTATGAGTTCTCCTTCTGAGCAGATAATCCCCCTTGTTGATTTTTGTTTTTCTGATTTGTGCTTTTGGAGTCATATTCATAAAGTCACTTCCAAGACCAGTGTCAAGGAGATTTTTCCCTCTGTTTTCTTCTAGAATTTTTATGGTATTAATTTTTATGGTTTTGTGTTTAAGTTTTTATCCATTTTGAGTTGCTCTGTGTGTGGTGTGAGGCAAGGATCTGATTTCATTCTTTTGCATATGACTGCCCAGTTTTCACATCACCATTTATCGAAAAGACTGTTCTTTCCCTGTTGTGCATTCTTGGCACCCTCATCAAAGATCAGTTGACCACACATGTGTGGGTTTATTTCTGAGTCTCAGTTCTGTTTCACAGAACAAGTGCTGCGATATCTGTTCTTATGCCATGCCATACTATAGCTTTGTAACAGTTTGAAATCAGGAAATATGATGGCTCTGGCTTTGCTTTTCTTACTCAAGATTGCTTTGACTGTTCAAGGATTTTTGTAGATCTATATGGATTTTGAGATTCATTTTTTATTTCTATAAAAATTTTTACATATATTTTGAGGATTACATTAAATCTGTAGATCACTTTGATTCATAATGGCTTTTGGTAATCTCTTTATGGATGGGAATATTTAATATTTTTGTCTTTTTCATTTCCTTGGTCTGGGTACACAGATTTTCACCTTCCTGGTCAAATTCATCCCTAATTATTTTATTCTTTTTAGTGCTATTATAAATAGGATTGTCTTCACAATTTCTTTCCCAGATTGTTTCTTGCTAGTAAATAGAAATGCAACTGAATTTCATATGTTGATTTTGCATATCCTGCAACTTCAATGAATTTATTTATTAGTTTAATTCATTTATCATGTTTTTGGTGTATTTTTTAGGGTTTTCTAAATATATGATCGTGTCTTGTGCAAGCAGAGACAATTTTACTTTTTCCTTTCCAATTCATATGCCTTTTATTTCTTTGTCTCACTGAATTGCTCTGGATTGGACTTCCAATGCTAGGTTGAATAGAAATGATAATGGGTATCTTGTCTTCTTCCTGGTTTTAGAGGTAAAGTTTTCAAATTTCACCATTAAGTATGATGTTAGCTGTGTGTTTATCATATATGGTTGAGATCTATTCTTTTAAACCTAACTTTTTGGGAGTTTTTATTAAGAAAAGAAGTTAGACTTTGTCAACTGCCTTTTCTGCTTCTATTTAGGTTACCCTAAGATTTTTACCCTACCTTCTGTTACTGTGGTGTATCCCACTTATTTATTTGTGTGTGTTGAACTCCCCTTGAGTCCCAGGGATAAATCCCCCTTGACTGTAGTATAGGATTCTTTTAAGCTACTGTTGAATTCCGTTTGTTCCTATTTGACGGAGGAGTTTTCTATGACGTTGGCCTACAGTTTTCTTTCTTGTAGTGTCTTTGGCTTTTGTATCAGGGTAATCCTGGCTTATAAAATAAGTTTAAAAGTGTTCTCTTCAAGTTTTTGGAAGAGTTTGAGAAGGATTGGTGTTAATTCTACTTCAAGTTTGAGAATGTTGGTGTTGATTCTTCTTTAAATTGTTTGGTCAAGTCTCCTGTGAAATCATCTGCTCCTGGGACTTTCTTTGATGGTAGGCTTTTGATTACTGATTCTTACCATCTGAATCAGGACAGCCCTCCAGGGTCTCACAGTTGAAGACTTGATCCCCAGTGGTGCACTCTATGAAGATGTTGGAAACGTGACGACGGGTGGAGTCTAGTTGGAAAGGTGGATTACTGGGGGCATGCCTTACGAGTGTGGTTTGCCCCAGCCCTAACACACACTCTCATTCTCTCTCTCCCTCCACTCCCCTTTCTCTCTCTCTTTCTCCCCTAATATCTATCCTAACCATCCCTTTCTGGACCTCCATGAAGTTTGCCTCTGCCTTGTCACGTGCTCTGCACCATGATGCTCTGCCTCTCCACAGGCCCATGGAGCCAAGCAACCATGGACTGAAACTTCTAAAACCATGAGCCAAAATAAACCTTTCCTCCTTTAAGTTGATTTTCTCAGGTAGGTTGTTACAGAGCCAAAGCTGCTGTGGAGGCCCAGGAAACTGGAGATATCTGGAGCATGGAACATCTGCCCAGGAAAGCCGCAGGCTAGGAACAGAGCCAGCCCAAGAGGGTGACCATGTCACCTGAGGCTGGCAAGGCAGTCCCGGCAGTGTTGCCCGAAACTTTAGGAGCTCACTTCATGCTTACACGTGTCCCAGAGGCCGGACACAAAGCTACAGGGTTTAATATTGTTCTGCTAAGGCTTGGTCTTGCTTTGGTCCAGTCCTTCCTTGGAATCTCCTGTTCCTCCCTTTTGGAATGCAAACGTCCACACTATGCCTATTCTACCATCGTAGGTCGGAAATATATAACTTACTTTTCTATTGTTACAGGTGCTCACAACTAAGAATTGCCAGAGGAGATTTTGAACTCACACCTTCCTTTGATCCTGGAATGGTTAAGACCACAGACACTTGCAGTGTGATTTGCATTGTGAGATATGCATGAGCCTTTGGGAACTGCAGGTGGAATATCATAGTTTGGATCGGGAGTGTGCCCCAAAATTCATGTGTTGAAGGCTTGGTCCCCAATTTAGCAGTGTTCAGAGGTGGGTCTTGTGGCAAGTGATTGGATCATGAGATTTCTGATCTCCTCAATGGATTGATCCACTGAAGGATTCATAATTGAATGAAATACTTAGAGGTCATGGAACTGTAGAAGGTGGGGCCTCGTTTAAGAAACTAGGTCTCTGGACGTGCATTAGGGCAGGCTATATGGTGTGCCTTGAAAGGGTAGGTACGTCTGGTCCCTTGACCCCTTCCTGGCTGTCTACCATGGCTTCCCAAGGTTGAGGAGAGAGTCTCTGCTCGGCCATATCCTCCCCACCACGGTGTTCAGCCTCACCACAGGACAACAGTAATGGTGCCCACTACCATGGGCTGAAGCTGTGAGCCCAGTAAATCTTCCTCCAAGCTGATTGCCTCAGGTATTCTGTCAGAGCAACAGAAAGCCACGACCCCGACTCAGTCTCCCTCCTTGTGTTTGATCTATTCAGATTTTCTATTTCTTCCTGACTTAGTCTTTTTAAGTTGTATTGTCTAGAAATTGGCCCATTTCTTCTAATCTATCTAAATTTTCATAACAGTCTTTTGTGATACCTTTCATTTTATGATATAAATTGTAATGTCTCCTCTGTTGTTTATGAATTTGAGCCTTCTCTTTTTCTCTTAGTTTAGCTGAAATTTTATCAAAATTTATCTTTAAAAAAACCTCAATTGTATCCATCATTTCTATTTTTTTCTCTGAACTCTATTTCATTTGTCTCTGCTCTCGTCTTTGTTAATTTATTCCTTCTGCTAACTATGGGGAGTTCTTCTTTTTAGGGTTCCCCCAGACGTCCAGTGGGGTTGTTTGTCTGAGATCTTCTCCCATCGGCCCTCACGTGGGCATCTCTCCCATCGGTCTTCACGTGGGCATCTCTCCCATTGGTCCTCATGGGGCATCTCTCCCATTGGTCCTCACGTGGGCATCTCTCCCATCAGCCCTCATGGGGGCATCTCTCCCATTGGTCCTCATGTGGACATCTCTCCCATTGGTCCTCATGGGGGCATCTCTCCCATTGGTCCTCATGGGGGCATCTCTCCCATTGGTCTTCACATGGGCATCTCTCCCATTGGTCCTCATGTGGACATCTCTCCCATTGGTCTTCACGTGGGCATCTCTCCCATCGGTCTTCACGTGGGCATCTCTCCCATCGGTCCTCACGTGGGCATCTCTCCCATCGGTCCTCACGTGGACATCTCTCCCATCGGTCCTCACGTGGGCATCTCTCCCATCGGTCCTCACGTGGGCATCTCTCCCATCGGTCCTCACGTGGGCATCTCTCCCATCGGTCCTCATGGGGGCATCTCTCCCATCGGTCCTCACGTGGGCATCTCTCCCATCGGTCCTCACGGGGGCATCTCTCCCATTGGTCTTCACGGGGACATCTCTCCCATTGGTCTTCATGTGGACATTCATCCCTATAAGTTCCCCCCTAACACTGCTCTTGCTACATCCCTTAAGTTTCAGTTTGTTGCATTTCCATTTTAATTTTCTCAGACATTTTTATTTGCCTTTTGATTCTTCTCTGACCCATTGGTCACTTAGGAGTGTGGTGTAATTTCCAGATATTTGTGATCTTTCCAGTTTTCCTCCAGTTTTCTAATATAAATTTCATACCAATGTGATCAGAAAAAAACAGTGGATATGATTTTGCTCATCCTCAATTTTTCAAGAAGCATCTTTACATCCTGACAAGTGATCTCTCATGGTGAATCTTTGATGTGCACTTACGAAGAACACGTGCCCTGGTGCCATGGGACAGAAACCCTCTGTGCGTGTTCACAGGTCCACTTGGTCTGCAGGGTCACTCACACCAGCTGTTTCCTGATTGATCTTCCATCTTTTTGATTTATCCATTGTTAAAAATGTAGTGATAAAGCCTGCTTTTATTATTCTATTGCTGTTTATTTCTCCTTCTAGTTTTGTTGATACAGACTTTATATATTTAGGTACTCCAAATTTGGATATATAAATGTTCACTATTGTCATGTCTTCTTGATGGATTTACTCCTTTATGTTGATGTAATGCTCCTTAGTCTCTCTTTGATTACTGTTTACATGACACATCTTTTTAATTCCTTCTTTTCCAGCCTACGTGGGTTCTTAACACTAAAGTGAGTTTTTCATCACAGTAAAACCCAATAATTTATATAATTAATGTGTGTCCATAATTATAAATCTAAAAAAAAAATAAAGTGAGTCTTTGTAGGCAGGATGTAATTAGATCTGGCTTTTTATCCATTCAGTTGCTCTCTATCTTTTGAGGGAAAAAAAACAGTTTTTAATCCATTTTGCTGAAAGTAATTATTGATAAATAGGGACTTACTGCTGCCATTTTCAAATTGTTTTCTGGACATTTTGTGGTTCTTTTTTCCTTTGTTCTTCTCATACTTTCCACCTCTGTGACTTGATAGTTTTTCGCAGTGATAGGCTGATTCCTTCAACCTTATTTTTTTTTTTTGAGTGTCTACTCTTGTGAGGCCTACTGAGAACATTTTATGATTATTCCAGTCTATTTTGGATTAATGGAAGTTTATTATCAAAAAAATAGAAAAAACTACCCTTCTGTTTGCCCCCAACATTTTTTTGAGGTCAAAATCTTCAAGGTATAATATTTTATGTGAAATATCCATTAAGTAAATATTGAAGCTATGATTATTTTTAATGTCTGTCTTTAACCTTTAAGTTTTGTCTTATGCAGTAAAAGCATACTGTATAGTAATGGAGCCCCTGAACTTGGCTCCATGGTAAACGTTACCAGTGAATTTTATATGTTCACATTGTTTGTGATCGATTCATGTATTTTTTGTTCCCTCTGAATAGTCCCTTCTGGCCAGGTAGGTCTAGTGATCATGAACTCTCTCAGCTCTTGTCTGTGGAAAAGTTTCCTTCTTCCCTTACTTTCTGAAGGACAGCTCTGCAGTCTTGGTTGGCAGGTTTGGGGGTTTTTGTTCTGTTTTGTTTTGTTTTTCCTTTGAACACTTTGAATAGAGCCCCCGATTTTCTCCTGGAGAGCAAGGTTTCTGCAGAGAAATCGGCTGATAGTCTGAGGAGTGTCCCCTGTGTGTGACGTGTGGCTTGCTCCTGCTGCTCCCCGGGTCCTCTCTGGCCTTCACTGTGTGTGATGGTCGAGTTCCAGTGGATCCCTTTGAGACTCATCTGTAAATCTGTGACCTTCGTGGATAAGGGTGTTCCCATCTCTCCCCAGGGTCTGGGAGTTTCCAGCCACGTTCACCTCTGTCCCTTTCTCTCCCTTCCTGAGACCCCTGTTGGGCACTTGGTTTGCTTAGGTGTCCCATGTGCTCCATGGACATTCTTCACTCTCATTTTTTTCTCTTCTGACTGAATAATGTCAAAAGATTCACCTTAAGTTCACAGATTCTTCCTCCTGCTTTATGGAGACTTTTGTTGAAGCTCTCTATTTCATTTTATGTTTCATTCATTCTATTCATTAACTCCATGAATTTGTTTATAATTTCTCTTTGTTGAATTTTTATATTGTCCACATATTGCTTTCCCGATTTCACTGAATTACCTCCTGTGTTCTCCTGTACATTGGTGAGCTTCATACATTCATACACTCGGGCGATTCATACATCTCCGTTTCTTTGTGGTCAGTTAATAGGGAATTACTGTGTTCCCCGTAATGTCACGTTTCCTTGATTTCCCATGTTCCTGTGGCCTTGCGTTGATGTCTGAGCATTCGACTGGGCAGTCACCTCTTCCAGACTTCATAGATTGGCTTCAGTGAGGAAAGACTCTCACCTCCAGATGGATACAAGGTGCCAGTGGGTGGGGTGTGGCAGCACGGGTTCGAGGTGGTGCGGTGGTTTCTCCTCCACCAATTGAGGTCAGTGCTGGTGAAGAATGGGACATCCTCAGTGGCTAAGGCTGCAGTGTTCCAAGGTGGTGGTGGCAGCAAAGAGCCCTGGGGTCTTTAGTGGAAGAAACTGCTGGGGTCCTCCTGCCCTCCTTTGTCTTGCAGGGGGAAGTCCCACCCAAGAGGAATCACTTTTGGCTCTGACTCTTGCGTGGCCTGCAGGTGTCCAGGGCAATGTCGTGCTCTGGGGTGCAGGGGCTGAGAGCAGCTCCAAGCTGAGGTCTTGCAGAACTACTGTGGCACCTGGATCCTGTGGAGTGGGTGCAACTTCTAGCACATGAGTGTGTGCGGATTTCCCACTGAGCTGGGATGTAGCCCCACGGCTTGGGCCCACAGCGTTGGGTGGGAGCACTCCCGTGGCTCAGAGCCAAGTGCATGGGGCTATTGTGGAAACCTGTGTCCCAGGGAGGCTGAAGCACAGTTGTGCCAAGAGTGACAGCCACCCAGCAGCAACTTAGGCCCCTGGGGTGCTGTGACACTGACATGGTGCAGGCCCTGGGAGGGAGCAGCAGCCATTCATTTCCCAGGAACAGCATAGGGTCATGCCATCAAGGCTCCAGGGAAGTCAGGGAACAGCAGGGACTAGGGCCCCAGGAGCAGAGCACAGCATAATGGTGATCCAGTCCCCGGGGCAGCTGGGCCTGCAGCAGCTGGGCCCGGGGTGTGGGTTGCAGCAGCAGTAAGACCCTGGGGGTGGCCGTGGACTGCTGTGGCTCAGCCTGAGGGAGCGCAGCCCTGAGGAGGAGAGGTTCAGTGGGTGATGCAGCTAACGGGCTCCAGGCTGTGGGGTCGCTCTCTGTAGGTACAGTGTAGTGGACTCTGGGCAGCTCCCCAGGTGGGCCCAGCAGCAATGACCACCAGAGTCCCCAGGGCAAAAGCTGCGGTTCCTGAGGTGACGGTGAGGCCGGTGGGTGCTGCCCAGCATTTCCCTGCAGGGCCAACCCTCCACAAGGAGCCTTCCTGGTCCAAGTGCTCCCAACTGGGGAACAGGGTGGTCAGGCATAGCCTTCCGTACCTGTTCCTCTGAGGCTGTCCTTGGTCTCCGTGCCCTACGCGGCTGCTGTCACTGCTGGGCATTCAGAGACCTGGATGATGGGGGATGGCAAGAGGAAGGGCAACTGGGCTAAGCAGCTTGTCCCCTCCCGGGACAGCAATGACACAAACGCTGTCACCCAGGCCAGGGCTTGCAGGGGTGGGGGGCTGAGAGCATGGAGAGGAGTCCAGGACTTTGAGGACACTGTGCTCTGAGGAATAAGCCAGGCACAAAGGGACAAATACCACAGGACGCCGCGTGCTGACATGGAGATGGCACGAGGATCAAGGCTTCAGGGCTGGGGGAGGGAAAGGAGACCTAGGGCTCACGGGTACAGAGGTGCTGCTTGGGATGTTGGAGACGTTTGGAAATAAATAAATAGTGGTGACGATTGCACAACACTGTGAATGTAATTAATGCCACAGAATCGTACACTCAAAATGGTTTAAAAGGGTGAATTTTATGAAATTTGTATTTTTGCCACAATTTTTACAAGTGAAAGCATTTCATACACCAAAAACCACTGACTTACACATTTTATTATGAGCCACACCTCAATAAAGTGAAAAAAGAAGAAAGCCTGTTTATTAGTCAGCTTTCCATCACTACAACAAAGACTTGAGATAACCAACTTATAAAGAGGAAAGGTTTTTGGCTTCACAGTTTGGGAGGTTTCATTCATTGCCCTGGGCTTATGGCCAGCCGCCTGTCGTGTCAGGAGCACATGGTGGAGCTGGGTCCCATCACCCCCTCAGGGGCACACCCCCCATGGCCTGACGGTTCTCACCAGGCCCCACCACCTCCCAACCATACCATGAGCTGGAACCAAGCCTGGAACACGTGGGGCTTTGGGGGACACATCAGATTCAAACCACAGCCAGAGAAACAGAGGGAGGGAGGGAGGGAGGCGCAGAGAAGGTCCGCCTTTCTTCCTGACCTCTAGAGGTTGCACCGCACTCTGACTTGCACCCCGGCCCACTCCAGCAAGGACAAGGTTCTGGGTGGCTGTGTGTCCTTGTGGTATGTCACCGGTGTGTTCATCAATTGCTCCTAATAAATGTCACACCCCCTGAATGCCCACAGCACCCATGTGCATGTCCCCTCTCTCTCTCTCTCTCTCTCACACACACACACACCATGTGACTTCATCATGGTGCAAAAGCAATATATGTTCAGTAGAAACTGTACTTGGAATTTGGCCTTTTGATCCTTCCCAGGCTGGTGACATGTGTGATATTCTCTCAGTGTCCCGCATGGGCTGGGAGCTGCAGCTCAGGGTCAGCCATGCAGGTCAGGCGAGCAAGGCTGGTGCTCTGCAGCGTGCCGTGTTGGGGGACAGTGAATGGGCGTCCTCACATCCCACCATGCCCACCCATCTTGTGTGCACATAAGGAAGCCAACCCTTCCCTGTAGGTCAGGCTGACTCTGCCCCACCGTAGCCAGATGGGAGTTCTCTGAGCACGCTTCAGGTGGACTGGGAGCTAGACACTCAGGAGGTCAGGTGCATTCGCCAGTGGCTGCCCCGGGAGCTGAAGTCCAGAGACAGGAATGCACCCCTGGGACAGATGGCATGTGGGCAGGGAGGGGCAAGCAGAGCAGGTAGGACAAGCCCCACATCAGGGAGGAGCTTCCACTCCTACATGTGGGGACAGAGGCCTTCCTGGTGCCGTGCGACCCATGAGTCAGACCGCCCCATCCTGGTGAGTCATGTGGCAAGGACTGTCCATTATGGAGCCTGGTGTGGGGACCAGAGGCCCAGGTTTGATCTCTAGGAACTCACGTGAGAGAGAGACCATGGGCAGGCCAGGGCCACCCCGAGTCCCCATCTCCTTACAGGACAGTGATGAACCAGTCAGGGTGTCGCAAAAACAAACGACATGTGCAAGTCACACACGGGCCGTTCCCTTCCCCAGCTGCTGACTCTCACAGTCTGAATCTACCCGGGTCACGAGATGGGGGGGAAGGACAAAACCAGGAAGCCTCTGTGACCACCAAAGGCTCAGGAGGGGAGGCAAGTGTGTGGACCTGGAGAGACCCGAGCACGAGTCCTCCTTACCCCAGAGGGGCCTTCCTCCAAGACGGGGAGCTCAGCACCCTGCCCCTGGCACAGAAACCGCCTGCCAAGGGGAGGGGCCTGGTTCCAGCAGCCCACAAACCAGCAGGACGGTTCTGTCCAGGGCTGGGTAGGCCCACACGAGCCCAGCATGTCCTCCTGGGGGTGAGCAGAGAGCGCAGAGAGGAGAGGGATGGTGCTGCAGCCCAGAGGACAGCAGAGCCAGGAAGAGGTGAGAGACGTCACAGAGGCAGAGCAGCTGCTGGAACAGGGAAGTGACCAGTGTCCAGGGAGGAAGGAGAAAAGGCCAGACCCCCTCCGTGCCCGGTGCAGAATCCTGTGTGAACAGTTCTGAAGGCTAGCTTGGCCTCCTGGTAGTCTCTGAGCCTGTGCCCATGAGAAGATGCCAGACTTTGGAAATGGAGTGCCTTAGGAGGATGCAGGTGACTTCCTCCAGAGGTTCAGAATCAGAGTCACGGGACAAATTTAACCTGCTCTGCTGCTTCCGGGCCTCTGCACTTCCCCAAAGCCCTTTGGCTCAGGTTCAAGAGCAGGTGAGGGAGCGGGAGGGAGCACCCAGAGCCTCAGGTTAATCATTGACGGTGCATGCGGCCCTCGCAGAGCGCAAAGGCCAGGCCTGCCCGCGCTGCTTAAGGAAGTAGCAAGAAGGAAAAGGTGGCCAGGAGGTGGGGCAGGCTGCAGCAGGGCTTCTCCACCAGCCCCCACACAGCAGCCCGGGTCAGCGCTGGGCGGAACTTCCTTCTTCTGGCTGAGCTGCCCTCAGAATAGACAGCTGGTCAGGGGTAAGGACAGGAGGGTGAGAAGGGGCAGAGCCCAGGTCGCCTGCCCAGGGCCTCGGGCCAAACAGGCTGACCTGCAGGGACCAGGCGGCAGTCCTCCTGGCGTGCAGCTCCGCAGAGCTGGCCCACGTCTCAGCCACTTCTCCCGGGTGTTCTGGGTCACAGAGCATGACCCACAACTGGGCAGGTGACGGCACGGTCAGTGTCAGGGTGGCCTCGTCACCAATGTCCTGCTGGAGCCAAACCCTCCCTGCAGACTGGCCGGCACCACACAGGTGGCCACACAGCCTCCCGCACACCCTGACCCTGCGAGGGTGCTGTCCTCATCCGGGACGTTTCCTGTCTGCACCCCTCCTCCTGGGAAACTCACGGCATGTGCAGCTGGCTTACGTCAGAGCAACTGTCCTCCCTCACCCCCTCCCGGGCCTCGCAGGCAGGACAGAGGCATGTGCCTCAGACCACGGCCCCTTGAGTCCCCACGAGTCACAGGCTTTCCGTCAACACATGTTACTGATGCAGAAGGAGCCCACGTCACATGCCTTGTGGGGAGGCTGGCTCCGCCTGACCTTGAGATTGGGGAGGTCATGTGGATTCATAACCCACATGTATGTGAACACAAGGGAGAACCACGTATGTGAGGTCACCTGCTCTGGGGACCCTGAGGCCCCGTCCGCGCCTGCTGTACAGCCGTCTGTGCAGCCCTCAGACCTGAGGCTGGACGACAGGGTGCTCTCCAGGCTCCTCGGGATAGCTGGAATATTTGGAACCTCTTGTGGTCACATTCACCTCCCAGGTGTTTCCAAGCCACGCCTCCATAACAGGAGCTGACCGTCTGACCTGGCATGCTGGGTCCTCCCTGGTCAGTCTGGACGTTTGCTTGGCCTGTTTGTCACCAAGGGAGCCCTGGCCCAGGGTGCTTGATGTCCCTCTTACACCCCTCCTCTGGTGTCTTCTCCTTCCTGCCCTCCTCCATTTCAATGCAGATTCCCTTCCCAGCCACCCTGAGACCCTCCTTGACCCCTGTCGCTGCTGGGCAGGGCCACACGGGGAACACTCTGTCTGAACCCTGAAGTAGAGAGCAAGCAGGGATCATGGTGCGGTGACCACCACTCTTATATATCCACCTGCCCCCAAAGGCCGAGCAGATATGGAGCAGATGCTCCATCCGCCAATACTGCTGATAGGAATAGCTCCGCGGTGGACCTCGTGCTCCCTGAGAGGCCACATTGCCCAGTGCAGAAAGGACATTGTTCAGAGACGTTTGTGTGCATGAAGATGAGGAGAAGGAAAGGCCCATCCGGCACAATTCTTCCAGTTGGATTGCAGATGGTCCGGTATCACAGGAACGAGGTAGAGACGGTGCTGAGAAGCTATCTCTGGCCATCCGTGGTCACAGCTAGTCGGGGCATGGCGTCCTGGAGACTCGGAACCCGTGGGCTGTGGCTGGGAGTCACTCCTCCACGTTCAAGGAGAAACTATTTTCCTCAAAACTGAAGAGCCTGGGAGAGGGGCCGTGAAGGTACCTCACGGGAGTGTCCCTTCTGAAGGTGGCCTGCACCCTCCAGGGCAGGCCTGGGTGGAGATGCCCCTCCTCCTCCAGTTCCTTCATCAGCAGATTCCAGACACAGCTGGGACCGCACTGAAACCAGGGCAGTCCAACTCCTGTCCTAAAGGAAAGCCAAGTGTTGCCCAGGGACAAACCGGCCCTGCTGAGCTGGCCGCATCCAGGGTCCTGAGAATACAGCGCAGGCTGTCTGGCACGAGGCTCTCAAGCTCAGCCACACTGCGCAGGCCCGTGCGCTTCTGCCCCCAAGACTTTGCTCCCTCCACTGTTTGGTACAACGGGGGCGGGGCAAGGGTGCAGGGATTCTAGCCTAGCAGGGCGGAACAGGGCAGAGAGGCATCCAAACCAAGGCAAGGCCAGGCAGGCAAAAACCCAAAGTCATTTAATCCAGAGGTAGGCTGGCCAGATCCAAGGATAACTGGTCACAAAGCCAGAAAACTCAACCAAGGAGCAGTCCGAGAGAGGCCAAGGCCTCTGGTGACTAGGACACTGATGCCCACTCCTGAGGTCCAACTGTCCACACCAGAGAGTGGCAGGAACCCATGCAGAACAGACACAGCTCCAGGGCTAAGGACAAGCACAGACCTGGACTCCCATGTACATGGCCGGGTGTCTGCTGCCCACGAGCTGGACACACGTCCAGCAGCACCTCCGCTTGCCTGAAGCATGTGCTCAGGTGTCCTCAGAAGTGACCAGAAGGTGTCCTGCGAGGGTGAATTTCATCTTTTGAAACCAGGGTTGTTAATGGCAGATCTCAGCAGTGGGTGGGCACCCAGGGTCTGAGTGCAGCAAGGGATGGCTTCCCGGGGTGCTGGCCAGGACAAAAGGCTGTGAAGGGGAGTCTGAGTTCCAGTGTTCACACACACACACACACACACACACACACACGTACGTGCATGCTCAGGTGTGCTCTTCACACTTTGTTTTGAAGACTAGTTGAGTGAATAGTCACACAATAGGCCAGGGACCTGCTCTTTAGAGGTATAGCTGTGGTCTGGATCGCACATGTCCTCCAAAGGCCACATGATGAAGGCTTGGTCCCACAGGTGGCACCATTGGGAGTTGGACCTTCAGGAGGTGGGACTGGTGGGAGAAAGTGTGGTCACTGTGGGGGTGCCCTTGAGGAACATTGGGGTCCCAGCCTTATCTCTGTTTCTTGGACACCTCTGTCACCTGCTTCTGCTATAATCTGCTGTGCTGCCACAGACCCAGAGCAACGTGGCCAAGTGACCATGGACTGAAACCTCTGAAACTGAGCCAAAGTAAACCTGTCCTCTCAAGCTGAGGGTCCCAGGTGTTTTGTCACAGCAGCAGAAAGCAGACTCACAAAGGTCCCTCGTGGCCAGAGATCAGGAAGAGCAAATGCACCTCCACATAGACATGTTCTGTGGAGCCCTGACTGAAGTAGGACCTGCCTGAATCGGCTGGAGCGCACCTGCACATGACGTCCTTGGGGTCTGTGACACCCAGTGGATGGCTGTCACAATTCCAATAAGGTCTTTTGGTTTCACAAGGGAAACACATCCTGGATGCTACCAGAACAGAGAGCAAGGTGGGAATGACTCCCAGGGGAAAGAGCCATCCTGGTCTCCCACCCGCGGGCCCTGGACCGCCTCGCCATGGTGGCCATGTGGAAGCCCTGCACCAAGCCTCCTGGGGACTCGCAGCTTCCTCCTGTCTGCAAACAGCTGCAGACGAACTTTGCCCGAGTTCAGGGAGAGCAGCTGCAGGTAAACAGCCCCGTTTGCCAAGTGGAGATCCCAGCCCTGTGTATTTAGTCATGAGAAAGATAAGATTTCTTCTTTGACAGCATGACGGACATAATCAGAGCACCTACCTGCCGTTGCAGCGGAGCATACCTGCAGAGCAAAGCTGGCACTGCCAACGCACCTGAGCCACTCCACCCTCGAGACTGGCAGGGTGAGGGGACCCAAAGCCCACCTCTGTGCCATCAGGAAAGGGGAGCCCTCCCCAAGCTCGGGCGGTTGTGGGAATGCCAAGGCAAAATTAACGACTTGTTGAGTGTTTGCATAGTTTTGCTCAGATAGCCATCACCTAGAGATGGTGAGCAATGAATTGTTGACCTTGGAGAAGTCCTGGGCACACTGGAACTTCCCGGGCCCTTACTGTAACTTTGTAACAAACCAGCCACGCGCTGACGCTGGTTTGGTGTTGGAACCTTAGTGACCAACACGTCAGCGCCTGCACCAGACCCCAGATCCTTCACCACACAAAGAAGAGGAGAGCCACCCGGCATCTTGGTGACATCGGGATTCTGTGACGTTTTTACAAAAGATCTGGTTTAAGGCCTTTTTCCATAGACACAGCAGTTTCCTGAGACCACCATGACAAAGGTGTGGACTAGTGAAATCCCAGGAATTAGGACAGTTTGCTCATTGAAAGTTCAACTTATGAGTTTATAGGTCCCCAATCACAGCGAGAAACACACATGCCACAAAAAAGAAGTCACTGAAACAAGCTTCTTTTGGAAAACATGTTCACAGATTTCCATGGTCTCCCGCCCTTGGCAAGGGAGACCAGAAGTTCCAGGAAAGCTCATGGGTCACAAGCTCAACATGGAGGAAATCATGCCCACAACTTATATTTTTAAATTCAGTTCGTTAAACTTCAAATCTTTATAACGAACAATCCGTTAAACAACCAAAGTCACCTTGTTTTTATCTCTAGGCTCCCTCAGCCCAGCTCTCAGAGCTACAGTTGGGTTCAAGACGCTCGGAACCTCAGTTTGCTGTGTCACCTCGGCCTCTGGGGCCCTGGCCGCAGCCTTGGAATCAGATCCATTGCGCCTGCCTAGCAAAGGGCGGCAGAGCAGGCACCAGCTCCAGTGTGCGCCAGGACGTCATCGTCCTCACAGCAGGCTGGTCCCCAATGCAAGCAGAGCGGTTGTGAGTGGCCTCAGTTCTGTGAGGTCCTCTTCGTCAAATCTCTGCACTCATACCTCACCCCACCACCAGGCGTGGCCCAGGCAGAGCAAGCTGACCGTAGTGAAGACACATTTCCCTCCTCACCACTGAGAACATGGAGCCAGGGACGGTCTCCCCAGTCCAGGGGTCTGTTCTGGGGAGACCAAAACAGAACTCGCTTCTGATCCGCAGCCCAGAATTACTAGAAAGGCATGGAGTGTCAGGGTAGGACCACCCTAGTGCACACGTTTGGGAAGTCCTGTTCTGTGACCCTCACAAAAGGCAAAATCAAAGCCATTCTACAGGTAACTAGACACCCAGGACAGCAGCACAAACCTGGCTGGGCAACTGGGTTTCTTGTGGCTAAAATGGGCATTGTCGGTGTTACGGTTTGGATGCCAGGTGTCCCCCAAAAGCTCACGTGTAAGACAGTGCAAGAAGGTTCAGAGGAGAAATGATTGGTTATGAGAGCCTTAACCCAATCACTGAATTAATCCCTGATAAGGAGAGAATGTGTTCTCCCCATCTCCATGGTAAACACCGCCCGTGTCTTGGCCGTCCTGCTGGTGACGACTGACTGCCTTCAGCCTGTAAGAGCACCTGTAGTCTGAGTCTCGTAATATGTAACAAAACTGTGTTCGCTGTAATCTAAAACCCAGAATTCACAGTGAAGTCAGGTGGAAATATTTTTAAGTTGCAGAACCATGTGGCACTGGGAGCCCCTCACACGTCTCCCCTTGTCCTCAGTCTTCCAATCATAAGGCCTGTAGAGCAGGAAGTGATCCAACCGGAACTGTGGCCGTCCCCTTGCCTCCCCAATTCTAAATTAGTCAATCGCACAGAATCGTAAGCCCGAACTCTCCCATCATAGAAGGGGTCACGCTGCATTTGGGATGAAGACCTGGGCAGACTTCCTGCCAGTGTGCATGCTTGCCGGGTTCTGTTTGTAGTACACCCTTGAGAAGTCAAGTTCACCTTGTCAAGTCACTTTTGAGAGTGTGTCTGATTTCTTGTGGTGCCCCGGTATCTCTAGCATGCCCAGGTCTTCACTGGTGAGGTTTTGGGAACATCACTGAACATTCTTCAAGCATTTTATAAGCACTTATTAAATACCTTTTGCGTGCCCACGGAGAGCACCCAGGGGACAGGTAGCTGCCTCCCACATGCAGAAGCACATGGCAGCCAGGGTCTGCCCCTCTGCAAGCCCTCTAGATGCCCGCACGGTCCCCTCCTCTACAGCCAGGGCTCTGTGCCAGTCGCCAGCTAGAAAATCAGTCCAGAAACTCTTTTTGGAGGAAGAAGCTGAGGCCAAGCAGAGACACAGGGAGGCTGACCCGAGGACAGGACCTGGCCCCCAACAGGGACCTCCCTGCCCTGCCAGGGACATGCAGACCCATTGCACCCCCATCCAGTCGTGTGGGGGTGAGTTCTGCTCTGGAGGGTCCCCAGTAACCCAGTCTCCCCAGGCTCTGCCTGCTGTCCAAGGCAAATGGTGGCGCCCCAACCCCAGGTGACACCTGATGACAGAATCTAGCCCACACCTTGTTTACACACATTATCAACTAGAGCCGAGCCTCAGGTGTGTGCGGTTCACGGATAAACAGGTGCCCTTGGCTGACTCAGAGTCTTGGAAGTGATAGCTAGAGAGCCCAGACCTGGCCAGAAGGCAGTGGACGACTAAAGACTTCCATCAGAAGCACGTCCCCAAGACCCCAGTCCAGGAGCAGGGCACACAGGCAGGCATTCAGACAATGGTGGCCTAGGTTGGCCGCCCACACCAGTTTGGGGGCATCCTGGGAAGCGACCCCTGGATATCAATAAAGGATGATGTGGAGCAGGCCACTCACTGTCCATGGCTCAGAAGTCCACCCTCACAGTGTGATTTGCCCATACTTCTGAAGGTACGAAGTGGAGAAGTCATGAGAATTACAGAAAAGGATGTGTAGGCGTGATTTCCTGTTTGATTTCTGCACGTGTCATTCATATAGAACTTTGATCGCCTTTAGAAATTGTAAGAGTTATAGGAAGGACTCACACAGGTCTGCCCTCGGGGGCAGGGCTCTGACAGGCGACCATTCTCCCTGGAACGCGAGCCTCCAGAGAGGAAACCAAGAACAGGGACCCAGGCCTCCTGCCGTGGGCCCCCACAAGTCCTTCCCGCCTTCCCTCACCCACTGTCACCAGCTGGCCCATTCCAGAACCCCCGAGGACCACACCCACACCCGACCCGAGCAAGAAAAGCCATGGCAGCAGGACACCCAGGGCCCAGAGTGGAAGGACACCCCCACCTGGCCACGAGGCCACCCCCAGGGAGCGCCTCTGACCGGCACTCAGGAAGGAGGCCTTCTGGGAAGCCGGTATCCTACCACTCCTCCAGTGGCCCACCCAGAACGGGTCAGAGGTGCCCAGGGTGCTGCGAGGGGGAAGGCAGGGCAGGGCTACAAGCAGGCCGCAATCTCTTCTGAGGTCAGGAGAGTGCTCCAAAATCCTGGTGTTGGTTGCCCATCTGTGACCACTAACAGCCACTGAAGTCCACCCCGTAAATGAGCAAATGTGATTTAAGTGGATCATATCTCAATAAAGCTTTTCTTTAAAAAGGAGCCTGTGGAGTCAGGAATCTGTACCCAGCTCCTGCACTGGGCTCAAGGGCGCGGGGCGAGCCAGGAACCAGGCCGGCCCACAGGCCTCCCTGACTCGTGCCCTGATGGTGGGTCTTGGCTGCCCCCGAGCACTCCACCCTCACAGACTGTCCTTAGAGAACCGTGTGGAGGCTCACGGGATGCCTGCAGATCCTCCTGCTCTGGGACCCCCGCTGCCTCCACCTCACCCAGGCAGGGACCCCACTGCATGAGCACCCCCATCTGCACCGCCAAGGACAGGGCACAAGTGTGGGCTTCCTGGACAGTGGAGGGAACACTGTGAGGCCATCTGGCCACGTGGGTGTCCCTGAGCCTCCAGCTTCCACCCTCAGAAGCGCTGCTGCACGTCCCAGGTCCTGGGCTGCAGCGGGAGCCACCACCACCCAGCCCCAGGACTGTCATGTCCCCAGGGCATCGCTGGGGAATTCGGCCCTGGAGATGCGGTCTCGGGTTCCCAGCCCCAACAGGTAAGCCACACGTCAGGGCAGCAGGACAGACAGATCTGCTGTGCCCACAGAGGGTCCCCAGAGCAATCGCATGCCGAAATGCCAGGAGCTGTTCTGAAAAGGAGTCGTCAGTTAGCAAGGATGTCACATGTCTCCAAAACTTCAGCAGAATCCCACCGCTTTGAGCTGCTGCTAAGATACACAGAAGTAAACAAAAGGCCATTTGCAGGTCTCACTGAGAAAGTTCCCTGGGAACTCTGAGTTCTGCATTAGGCATTTTTAAAAGGAACTCCACAGGGCCTCAAGAGGCTGGGAGAGTAGGGATGCAGGTTCAAAGCCAGTCTGGACAGGTTATCGAGACCCTGTGTCCAAAAAAAATAAAAGGGGAGGGGCCTGGAGATGTAGCTCAAGGGTAGAGCACCCTTGAACTCAGTCCCCACTACCTCAAAAACAGTAATGATGATAATAAAGGTACCGCACAGCCTTAAACTCCATCCCCTGCGGAGGCCAGAGCGGGAGGGAGCAGAGCACGATGGTCCCAGGAGACCCACCCCTGCCCTCCACTGCCGGTCCCTTCCCTCCCTCGCCACCTGCACTCACTGAAGCTGCTGTCCAAGTCCCAACCCTGGTGACCCATCAGAAGTACCAGAAAGAGGACTCCTGGTCCCACCCAGACACAGCAAACCATTTCTGGGAGTAAAGTTGTCAGAGGCGATTCTCTAGAACTTTCCAGGTGACTTAACGAGCAGCAGAAGGTGAGCACCTAGTGGCACTGAATGCCACCACAGTCCCTTTACCTGTGACATCTTTTGGCATTCCTCTGCCAGTCTGGAAGATTGTGTGCCCCTAAAGCAAGTGCACAGAGGAGCAGGGCACTGCTGATCCAAAGACACACCCAGCTGGCCACAGCACAGTCGGGGAGCATCCTGAGCAGCTGAGCTACCAAAGTGACTGGTCACCAGGCCCTGGTCAGACTGCCTGGGCTGGCCATCCAAGTGCAGGCAGCACCGAGGCAGGAATCCTCATGGAAGGCTGGGGTGGGGGCTGGCACAGGGCAGGAGGGTTGCCACGGGGTAAACCAGATGAAGGGTGCTTGAGCACAGGAGCCCCGTGGCCTCCCCTCAGGAACAGGGTCATCAGTCCCCAGGACCCCCTTCGCTTGTGTGGACAGTATATTATCTGGGTGTTGTGGGCAGTGACTCAGAGCCACACCAGCTCTTGGAGCCCCACACCCAAGACCTGCTGCACGCAGCCCTTCACGCTGCTGTGCTGCGCCTGAAGGCTGGTGAGAAGTGAGACTGTGCATCTGGCATGTCCCCAGTGCTGGCCTTGGGCTCCTGGCTCTGTGGCCCAGGCCGTGCCTCCCCCCTGTTCCCTCTGCCACCTGCCGCTCAGCCCAAGCGGCCTCTGGGGTTCTCCACTGACCCAGAACTCCAGCTAGAGGTCCACTCATGCAAGCAGGGCCTCACCAGGAGGAGCCCCGACCCACCATCAGTGGACACCCACACACGGCCGCATGCGGGAGCCAGCCGTCCTGGGTTATAGGACACGAGCAGTTATTCTAGGGAACCTTGAGACGGGAGGCAGCCGCACACTCCGGACAGTCCCAGGAGGGGCCAGGGGTGGGCTGTTGCTGAAGCCACACAGCCCTCCGAGTTCCTCCCTGTCACCTCTCGGAGGATGGCGCTCCTCCCTCAGACCGAGTCATCCTGCCCACTGCCGAATCCCCAAAGGGAACACCTGGCACTGCTGCTCAGGAGCTTAGAGGCCCACTAAAGCACCGTCCCCCTCATGGCACAGCTTAGGTCATCTTGGAAGGGCCAGGCCCTGGACTGGCTAGGGGCAGCTCTCAGCCCTTCTGGGAAAGAAGCCACCTCCAGCCTCCTGGGCACCTGGGCTGTTAGAGGCCAGGATAGAAAGGGAGGAGTGTGTGTCCTTTTCCCCTTGAGGGGACAGCCTCTGGGCAGCCTTGGGGTCTGCACTGTGGCACCTGCCTGCCATATACCCAAGGCAGGAAAGATGCTCAGGCCTATGAGACAGCCTGGTCACCGGCCGGGAGGTGGCACTCTACCCTGCGCAGCTTTATAGAGGTGTGATGGAGGAGAAGTCGTGCATATCCAGAGTGTGCAGCAGCAAGTGGCAAACGCATCCGAGTGGCACCTTATCACAAACAAGCTGACATGTGTGCCACCCACCCAGCTCCCTGGGGCTTGGTTTGTCTTGAGAGCCCTCCACACCAACTCTCAGCAGAGTCCGAGTGCGCGGTGCGTCTTTACTGACCAGGCCCCTGCTGTACGTCTCCGGTCACCTTTGTACCACTCCCCCGCAGCCCTGGGAACCCCCGGCACTGTGAACCCAACTTGTCTTCAGTTTCCACATCTAAGCGATGTGCCTGGTCAGTCTCTCTGGGCACAGCGTCCTCCGGCTTCGTCTGTGTAACTGGAAACAGCAGGACCTGCTTCTGTTCTGAGGTGCGTGTGTCGCGGTTTCCTCATCCATTCATCTGGAGGCCTCTGGGCTGCCTCCTGGTGCGTGGTGGGCAGTGGCGCAGGCGTCTCGGACACAGGGGTTCCTTTCCTTTGGATCTACACCAGAGGTGGGGCTGCTGGGCCACAGGGTGCCTCTCCTTCCGTCTCCTGAGGGGCCTCCACATACCCTTCCACATGGCTGTACAGCTGACATTCTTCATGGTGAGTCAAAGTAGCCCTTGGTGACTGAGCTCAGCCAAGCGGAAGAGCCTCTGCAGAGTCCTCTCCTCCTTCTTGGCTTACCAGGTGCCTCTGGAAAGTCCTGCCCATCTGTTGGGTAAGCACTTTGCCCAGGCTGAGGGCCACAGAGCCCTACACTGGGCCACAATGGCAGAGCAGAGTTTGGAGCCTTTCAGGGGATTGCTGGTGATGCCAAGGACCCAGTGAGCCAAGAAGTGAGCCACAAGCCACCGAGAGCCATCTTCACCATCAAAGGAGCCATCCGGAGAGCAGAGCACCAGAGACCTCATTGTAGCAGCAGGGTGGACGGTGCAAAGCTGGGCCACACGCCAGATGCAGAAGAGCGAGACGATGGAGCAGGTCGTTTCTGAAGTCCTGCGCACGTCTGGAAAGGAAGGCAGGAGGAAGCTTCGGGTGACACAAGGACAAGAAAGAACCTGGCATCTCACCCTGAAGGTCGACACCTGGCCCTGAGCTGAGTGCATACGCCACAGCTCTGGGAGCCTGGCCTTTGCCCCTGGAGGTGGAGGTACGGCCTGACACTGAGCACAGAGGCCTGGTGTGAAGACACCGGAAGGGACACAGGGAGAACAGCCACCGGCTCCAAGAAGCAGCCACAGGACTCTGGGTCAGAACAAAACAGAAACAGGAAGTCCTCCAGAGGAGCCTGGCCTGCCTGGGCCCCAGCTCACAGCAGCTGCGTGGTGTGCGGTGCCTGGCTGAGGACTTCCTGCCGCCCGAGGTGCGGAAGAAGCAGGGAGGCTCTCTCTTCTCCTGGGGCCCCGTAGCCCTTTGTCCTGGACAGTCTCTTGGCTAGCCACTGGTGCCCTTGCTCATTCTCCCAGGACAGGTCTTATGTCCATACCAGAGCGTGTACCTGGCCTGGTCTCAGCAGTGTGTGGACTCAGTGGAGCCTGCGTAAGAAACACAGTTATGCCAGGGAGCGTGTCCCCGTACCTGGAGGACACCCGTGCCCATCCCCTCGACTCCAGGCTGGACCCTGGGCCACGGTCTGAACCATGAGAGGAGTCATCATGGAGCAGTGAGCTCACGGATGCTGCTCAGCAGGAGGCTGCACCCTGCTCTGCCTCTGCCCCTCTTCAGCCCCAGCAAGACAAGGGCTTGCGTTGGACCAGCCCGCTCCCTCCAGAATCCCCATGGGCCACCGCCGCTGCTGGGTTCCCCTGGATTCTGCACTGCCCTGACATTCTCCCAAGACAACGCTATACACCCTTCTTCTTCCTTTTGGTGAGTCAGGACCACCAGGGTTTCCTGGGACGAGGCCGGCCTCCCAGCCATGCCTGGCCACTCCGCCACAGCCCTCCGTCCTGTTCCGAGTTTCACCTTCACTCTCTGAGTGATGATTTATCTGGCTTTCAGAACAGAAGGCTGAGAGGCCTAATGTGCATGTGGCTTCAGGGTGGTTTAGGTTTATAAATATTTTAATAGGATTTTTATTCCTTCATAAAAAATATCTTAGAAACCTTTGTACCAGGAGAAAATGTCATGTCTTTTCCTATTAAAAAAAAAGTATTTCTTTTTTCCTCCTCTACTTTAAGAGAGAGAAAATAAGAAAAATCATCACAACTTTAAACGTCCCTTGGGCAGCGTGCTGGTGGCCCCTGATTCAGACCAGCTCTCCACGGCTCCCACGGCAGGGACTCCATCATGCCCCCAGAGCTCGCCCCACCAGAGCCTAGGCCACAGTCAGGGACAGTAGCCCTCATCTTCATTAAGCCTCTGAGAACTATGATGGAGTAAGGAAGGCTGGTAGATGGTGGAGTCTCTAATTTGAGAAGTTGTCCTCCAAATTAGATGACAGAAAGCTCCGGAGTTGCACATGGAGAAGCCCAAACCCTCCAGAGGACCTACCAGGGCCAGAGAAGGCACAGAGCTGAGGCAGGGCCTGGAGGTAGGGCTGGGGTCCTGCTTCAGGGGTCCTACGTCTGTACCTGTTTGCCTGCTTGCTTCCCTCCCACATGTCACTCGCCTCCAGAGATCCCAGTCAGGGTGGCTCTCCGCTGAGAGAGATGGCTCACTCCTGACCTCACGCCTGCTTGACTCCTGCGGACCTTCCTCTTGTGCCACATCAAAAAAAATAAATCACCCCCAAAATCACTTCAAAAACACCAGGGTCTGTCTACCTGCACGAACCGTCCTGTGAAAACTAAGAAATTCATCCCAGGGCTCAGAGACTGGACATCCAGAAGACACAGAATCCGGCACATATTTCCCTTCTGCATGGTGGGGACAGAGAGAGCATCATGGAACCATGCACAGTGCTTTTCCCTGGTGGCTAAGCATAAGAAGAAGCACTGTCTGGCCTCGAGGACAGAGAGTGAAATGCGTTGCTGCCCTCAGAGCCACTCTAGAGCTGCCAAGATGCCTGAGCCCAAGGATGACAGCAGAGTTGAACTATTGCCCAAAAGCAATTACTGATTAGAATTGATTATTTCTACAAAGAAAGGTGACCGATGGATTAGTTGTCACATTGCAGCAGATTTGGGCGAAACTGCTGTAATTGTTAAAGGGACCGAGCTCCCTAACATAAATGGGAACAGAGACCATTAAGCTCCAAGGATCCTTCTGGCCGCAGTTCTATAAACTTGAAGTTGATGGGGCTTTTCTGTCCTTGAGCCATCCTGTACTTGTTCTTCCCCCTCCACAGATGAAATTACGCCGTCCCTGTCATATCACCCTGAGATGTAGGTAAGAAGTGATATTTAAAAGCAAACCATAAATAAAAGCCATTGCTTTTATTTAAAAGGGATTATAAAATACAGAACTCCTTCAAGCACCCAGTAAATGAATGGGAAATGACATGTGACTAAATATTTGAAAGTCATTGCCGTGCCTTATTTGATTTGCCTAATTACATGTTTTACTGCCTCCTTTACGGAACTGTTGCCTAAGGTATCTGAAGCCGTTATGCCTACTTCTTCAGAAACAGCTGGATCAAAATGCCGCGTGCTCACGTTGGCATGCAATTTTAAAACTGCTTCCAAGTCCATTGACGTGTGCGTCGTGGAGAGAGCCTCTGGTGGTAGAATTCTAAGACCCGTAGACTGGCATTCTTGACCAATGTAATACAAAGGGTCTCCCAGCCCCTCCGTCACCTCCCACCCACATCCCTCCTCCACCCAGCAAGACAGAACAAAACAAATCAAGGGTATAAATACGTCAGGGTAAGAAAGAGAACATGTTCAGGACATTCAAACACCGTCTGCCGATGGAAAGAAACAAGAGACTCCAGGACAATCCTGCACATACTTGGCCTGCTACCATGGCCCACTGAATGAAGCCGTTACCATGGCGGGAGGAGCCAGGAGGAGGGCTCCCCAGGGCAGGCTTTGTCTGGGCCCTGCTCAAACAGAGTCGGGATTCAGTCTGTTGGTTTGTGTACTTTGGGGTAAGCCATCCTCACACTGAAAAGGCCAGAGGAGAAGTGTTGGGTCTGACTTCTCTCATACCTTCGGGTCTCTCCTGGCACCCTCCCCTCCCCCACCCAACCTCCTCCAGCCGTCTCCGACAGCAAGCACTCTCAAGGGTCCACCAACTAGGGTCTCCCCGCTCCAAGGACAAGCCTGGAGGAACACCAGGTTCCAGGACAGGAATCTTCTTCTTTAGGGACATGCAACACACTGGGGTGAGCTCAAAGCAGCACCCTGAGGCGAGCCTCTCTGGCAGCTCCAGCCTTTGGGGAAGAGTTGAATCCAAGGAACTTCACGTGAGATGCTCAGCTCCTGCGGGGAAGGAAAGCAGCGGGAAGAACAGGAGACCACGGGTAGGACTGGGCTTGGGAACTCCAGGCAAAGCCGCTAAAGGCTTGGCAGCCAAGCTTCCTGTCCGTGCGGAGACAAGGCCACATGACCTAGTCCACCTCATGGTGGTACCCCGAGGACCTTGGTGTCAGAGATGCGACTGTCTCAGACCATCTTAGATCATCAAGGAGAATCCCTAGGTGTCACAGGGAGTTTGCATTCCAAATAAAACAGAAGTAGGAGGTGACTTTCTCAAATATGGCCTCTTCACAAGGGACAAGTTTACACTCACAGGACAGACGCACTGGGGCTTCCGTGTGATGTGACTGTGGCTTATCCTATTTGCTGTTCAAAGAGGCATGGGAATAGGCCTCAACAAGAAGTAAGATTATTTAAATTAATTCGATTTGATTGACTGTTCCCTTCCATCAAACTGAAGGAATGACCCAAGCTGCTGGGCCTCCTCTGTTTGAAAGCAGCTGGATGGTTTTACATCCCGTTGCCTTTGGCCTAAGTGTGTTTGTACCAACGAATCTGAAATTCCAGTTGCCATGTTTTGTTGTATTACTTTGTAAAGAGCAGGGATCGAATGCATTTCACAACGTGCAACCAGTTGAGCTGGCTAACTAATAAGAAACTAAAGTAGATTGGCAAATACTCATTGAGCATCTTCTGAGTTGGGAGCTGTGGGACCAACAAAGAGAAACGATACCAACACCCCGAGGGCTCTTCTGGAGATCGGTAGACACGTTGAGCTAAAAGGTAGGAGCACCAACACCAAAATGCAAGTGAAACCCCGGGGTAAAAGGTGGAGATAGACGATGACCCCGAGGCCAGCTGTCATCTGCCCAGGGGGTGATGTGGAGAAGTCCTGGGGCCCCAGTCATGATGGCAATTGACAACACACTTTGAGAAGGCCCAAAGCCACCATGGGACCAGTGGGCACAAGTGCAGATAAGAGCACCTTGGATGTGGTCATGGGCCGAGTCCACAGGCTGTTGAGGCAGAGTGTTCTCGAAGCAGGAATGAAGGACGGTCCACATTCAAGGGACAAGAGTGGATCTGAAATGCTCCCTCCCTAACTGAATCACTAGCTTATGAATAAAGATCCCAGAACTCGGGGCTGCCTCTCAACTCACACCCAACAAGGCCTCAGAGAGGTGAGACCCCAGGTCTGAGCCCAGCTCGGCTGGGGCTTCCTTTGGGAAGGAGCTCGGCAAGCTGGGCTCATCTCTCTGTAAGGTATGCCCAGGGTGGGGCAGGGGGGCCTCATGCCCCTCCTAGGGGCTGCTGTGAGCCCTGCAAGGTCACTGCAGGAAGGCAGCCCTGTGCCGATACTCCGTGTTTCTGGTACCAACTGAGACTCGGGGTCAAGCTCTGTCTCAGCCTCTGACATTGATTTTGTCCTTCAAACAAACAAAATATAGCCTTTAGCCTCCAAAACTCTGAGACAAGCCCATGGCATCACTTTGGCCTCCCAGTGGGCACCCCAGGAAACAGGCAGACACACCAGAGTCAACCACCCCACACACCTCAAGGCCAGGGATAGAGCACAGGGGGCCCTGCCTGCTGGAAGGATGGGAAAGGCTTCGAGGAGGGCAGCAGGGGAAGGAAGAGCCCAGCTGGACCCGGCTCTGGGCACCTGACTGTTGGGACAGCACACCCCGCAGACTCTGCCATCTATCTGGAAAATGTTAGGTGATTTCAATAAAACTGAATCTGACTGCAACTAGCAGCAACCACAGTGGCCACTAGTGTCCTGGCTCCTCTGTTCTCCATCTTGGTGGGATGTGGCCCGGGACACCTGGCCATGCCCCCAGGAAACACCATCGAGGGCCGCTGTCCTGGTGCCAAGAACACTGAGCAACTTCACAGCAGGCCTGTGGCAGGGGTGGAGGCGGGCTGGAATCCTGCCTTTTTGCCACAGTGCCCCATCAGGCTTCGCCGTGGAGTGCCTGAGGCCTCAGACAGAGCTGTCTGCCTGACAGGCCAGCAGGGGAACTTCCCGTAGCTGTCCTCCTACTGTAATCTGAGAATCACAAGCCATGGGATCCCACAACCCAGGAACTTGAGCACGCCTCATCTTGAGCCTGGGGTGGTGTTCACTGCTTGGGCCACTGGGGACCTCTGGGAATTGCTGCCTTTCCTGCATCTCATCCACACTTGGGGCTGTGGAGCACAGAGCTCGGAGCCCATGGTCAGGCCCAGGCCTCACTGGCCACTCATAGTGGGCAGTCCTGGGCCAGGTCACCTGCTTTGCCTGACGGGCACACCCCTCTGGGGCAGAACTTCCCCAGCTTTTCTGTGCTGTCCTCTGCAGGTGCCCAGCAGAGGCTGGAGGCTCCGAGGACCACTGTGGCTGGATGGCACCTCCTCACCGTGTGGGTACCGCTGTTCACCAGCCAGCGCTTTGGGTCTGTTCTGTCCCAGGGGCCCCCCAGTGCACAGCGAGGGCTCGGTGTGGGGCCTCAGCTTCCTCATCTGTAAGTGGGAAGGGGCCATGGAGAGCCCTCTCTAATGAACTTCATGAAGTCCATGCCCCTAAAGGGGAAGAAAGTCATGTGTAAACTAGGACACTCCTAACTGATGCCAAGCCCTGTTGTCCAGGCCTGAGCTTGGAGCACTGTTCAAGAAGCCATGGGACAGATCCCTTTGAGGAAAGCACTTGTGGGCACCCCTTTTCTCCCTCCGCAGGACCTGTGGGCCACTTCCTGCTGAGCTCTGAGTATCCGTGGTCTCCTTACAGGTTATCTGCCTCCTCCTCTACGTTCCTGGAGCACAGGGGCTGTGGTAGCACAGGCCTGCCCACCCAGACACCAGGGAGTACTGAGCAGAGATGGACATCCAAGGAGCCCAGTGCGAGTGCACTCTGTGGTCACGTGGGATCTGCAGCCCCTCTGTGCCTCGTTTCCTAGGGTGTGGTGGTGCCTCCATTCATGGGCTTGCTTGTGTTGAGTAGCTGAGTTTAATCCCAGTTTATTCAAAAGTCAGACATGCCCGACACTGAACACTAATGTTATTACCAAAGCTGTGGGTGAGATGTGACTTCACACTGAGTGCAGCTCTCAGGGTGACAGGCCAGACCCAGGAGGCCAGGTCCATGGCTGTGGGGGCAACCACACGGGAAAAAGCTGGGGAGGAGCCATGAAGCCTGCGAGCACAGCCTCGGCTCCTCCAGCCCCCCCAGGCCCCCCAGGCCAGAGCTCCAGGCCTGCGCTGCACGGCTCCCGCAGGCTCAGGAGCACATCAAAAGCCCGCGCAGGCTCCCCTGGACAGTGGCTGTGCCCCGGCACCAGGAACGCCTCCCCAACCTGCAGAAAGGACCACACCTGCCCTCTCTGTGCAAGGAGCAAGTCTCAGGCCGTTGGTGGCTTTCCTGTCAAATGCTCTCCAAGCTTTAGGGCCACGGGAACATCAAGCTCCGCGGAGAAAGCCTGTTGGATCCCTGGCAGCTTTCCTGATCTCTGTAAAGCCCCAGTGTGTCCAGCCCCCTCCATTTCCCTCTCTCGCCACTCCCACCTCGTGGCCCCCCAGCCCTTCCCTCACCTGCCTCACCCCACCTGCCTACCCAGAGCTCTGTGCATTCGCCCTCCCCAACAGGTCTCTGCACCAGCCACGCAGGCTTTGATAGGTCTGACTCCTAATTTTGCACGATATGAGGGAAGAGTGAGAAGAAGGCAATGCTCCTGAGAGGGCTGAGGAGCTCCAAGACTCCCAAGCTTCTGCCCTGTGGCCTCCATGCTGCCTGGCTGCTCCTGACCTGGAGGTGGGTCCCCAGTGTGGACGGGCTATATGCGGTGGACACACAGTGAGTCATGAGGGCCCTGTGGGGTCCACGGAGCCCCCATCAATGGGGCAGGCAGGGAAACCCATCCTCAGATCCCCTCTGAAGGGGGACCATTGCGTGGGCACCGGGTTCTTCTGAGATCAGGATCGTGGACTCCCAGAGCTGAGGGCTGAGGGAGCTTCCACAGCAGCCCCCCTCTCTCAGGTACACACTCCTCCCTCACCCTACTCGCACCTGCTCTCCAGAAAGAACCGGAATCCTGCACACACTCCCAGCCTTCTGCTCTGCTGGGTGAGGCCCAAGTGCAGCTCCACTCCGGGGGCAGCTGGGGGAGAAGGGGTCCCAGGACACACTGGCATCCAGGTAGGACAGGGGAGCATCCGAGGTGGGACTCCAGCTGGAGACCCGAAGCCCAACAGTTTTGCCCCAACCCACCTGACCCCATGCCCCAGGCTTGGGGATTCCCATCAAGGAAGTCAGTAAAGCAGCGATTCTGATTAGACTGTTGGGAGTGAGGCCCCGGCAGCTTGCCGGCTTTTTCAAAGCTCCCCAGGTGATTCTACTGTGTACAGGTTTAATGTATTAACTTTCCCAGGGGCATCTGCATTTTAAGTAGCTCAAAGATTGCAGGGATGATAGGCTCATGGTTGAGTTCCAAGGCACAGCACACAGACCAGGACCAGAAGAACTAAGTCTTGGATCCAGCTCTGTCCCTTTCCCTGGTCAAAAGGCTACCTACCCACACTGTGTGCCTCTCTCCAACTTGCAAAGGTAGCTGGAGGGTAGGAAAGTGCTCTGGGACTTTGGGGGTCCACCTGCCTGAGGCATCATTCAGAGCTGGAGGAAACACCAGGGCATTGTGACTTAGTGGAGGCAGGCTGGTCTGAGACTGAGTCAGCAACAGCCACAAAGCAGCATCTCTCAGGCTGCATATTCACATGGAAGCACACTCCCTGCCCTGGAGTGTCTACTCGATAGAGTGCCACCACTGTCCTCACCCTTAGCAGGAGCAACATTTCAACCCCTCCTCTGTGAAGCCCGTATGCCTGCCGTGCCTGCTCAGCCTCTGTGAAGCAAACCTGGCCCCGGCAGGAGTCCTGGGGAAAGACTGTGGCCACTGCTGAGCCAGGGGTTCCCTGGGCACTGGGAGGAAAGTGACCCGAAAAGCCCACTCCAGGAGCAAGCTCAGCCTCCTCTCTGCAGCTCTCAAGCTGCTGGCACTCCACCAGCTGGGCCAGCAGGACTGGCAGCAGGAGCACTGGGCTAGGCATGAATGGTCACTGGCAACTCACTTCCAAGAGTGATCAAAACCAGGAGGGACCCAGGTTCTCCCCACAGTGGTGGAGCTGCTGCGGGGGTGGAAGATCTCCAGTACCCTCTGCACTGTGCTGCCAAGAGTCAGCTTGGCGAGGTCCAGCTGCTATCACTCAGCAGCAGAGACAGCTTCTCATAGGCCACAGCCACCAGAGGTCCTGTGCACGATGGCCTCAAAGCTCATCTGCTCTCCGCTGCAGTATGACAGACATGGATGCAGGAAACCCGAGAAGGCTGAGCTATGCCAGGTCCCCACTTCCTGGCATTTTCACGGGAACAGAGCTGCTACCTCAGGTCAGCTGCCGGCATGGCCACAGGCCACCTGGGTTCCTTGACCAAGTAGCACACAGAGCTCACATCCCTCAGACCCAGGGGTGGGCAAGAAGCAGCCCCCTTGGAACAGTACGAAGGGCCAGTTTCCCTCTAGAGTTTAGAGGAGACTGTGGCTAAAAATCACAAAAAGAGGGAGCAGCAGAAATTCAATTTGCCAAAACAGGAAAAATCCAGAAAGAAAATGAAACTGAATAGCTGGATGGAAAGAGATTGTGCAGAACTATTATAAGGAAGAGGAATCAAAGGGGAGGGACACAGGGAAGAGGAAATGTGAGCTTGGAGCCTGCGGAGTGAAACCGGGGAGCCTCGGGGAGCCCCGCAGGCAGAGGTGGGGAGGCCAGGGCAGAGCTGCAGATCCCTACTCTGAACCGGGGGAAGGGCAAGTGGGGTGAGGCTGGACCGACACGGCTAGCCCTGCTTCCTGGTCCTGCCAAGCTGGGGGTGCGGGGATTTCCCAAACCAGCCACGCAGGAGCCGAAGGCAGAGTGAGGAGGCCACCTAGCGGCAGGGGCCGGAAGGGAGGGGAGGGGCCCAGGACGGCGCCTCCTGGGGGGCTGGGGCAGAAGGCAGACCCGCACCTGTGCTCAGCGGGGAGGCTGGGTGGAGGGCTGGAGCGAGGCAGGAGTGGTTGAAAGCATGGAGGGAGGGAGGGGGGCTAAAAACGATCCCCAGAAAGAAGGGAATCGCCTAGACAAATTGGAAATGGGTCCTGAGGGCGCTGGGAATGTCTGGTCCTGTCTTGCAGAAGCCAGGGTTTGGAACCTCTGACTGGCACAGGGAGGGGCCCAAATTGTCTGGAGGGGGAAAGGCAAAGAGAGGGAGCCATCTGGTGTCTGGAGGTGGAAGGCAGCGGTGTGTGGTGTCTGGGAAGTGGGGAGTGGGTGGGATGGAGGGATGGCGGGTAGGGACAGAGGCTGCAGCTTCTCAGGTGGCTCAGCCCCGCGCCCTTGTTTCTCAGATAAGAGGTACAAAATGTCGTTGCTTTCCTCCAGGTTTTTCCCACCCATGACAGGGAGAAGGCACTCTGAAGTCAGATGTCAGTAGCAAGTTTTAAGGTACATCATTATTTTATCCTTACAGGTCCATGCAGTCCCCCCAGGGCCAGTCCCCACCAGATTCTCTAAGTGCCCAGGGCTGGTGGGGGATGGAGGCAAGAGAAGAAGCGTCCTTGGTCCCTTGCATTAGGTGTCTGACAAAACCTCCCCAGTAGCCCAGCACAATGCCAAACCTCATCCAGTCCCAACCCTCTGCCAAGAGGGAGCTGACCACTCCTGAGGTGCCCAAGTCCAGCCGTGCCCATGCAGAGCTCTGAGCAGTTCAGGATTTGCCCCCATAACACGCCTTGCCCACCCTGCATGTCGAGGAGGTGAACTGTCTGCACCGTATCGCTGCTCCCAGCACACCCCCTGCCTCTCTGCGCTCAGGGGCTACAGGGTGGCCGTGGGTCCTGTGGGCTTTCTGCGCATGCCTGAGTTTGTAAGGGAGGGTGGAAAAGAATAGGGAAGGAAAGGAACTGAAGCAGGTAGACACCAGGCAGCTCAGGTCACCTGTTAGTCCCAAAGCACTCCTGGGGCACAACGTGCATCTACTGTGCAGGAGACCACATCAAACAGGCCCTCCCTTCCTCCCCAGAGGGTGGTGGGTCTTTTCTTGCAGCAGAGGCACACCCCCTCAGCAGGACAGCTCTGCTGTCTGCTTGGTGGAGACCCCAGTTCCCTGCTCAGCCGGCCTGGATAAGCTTGCAGGCTGCTGTGCCGCCCAGCCTCTGGGTCGGCCTTCTCTGGAAGATTTTGATTCTTCACAAATTGTAGAACAGAGAAAAGAGACAAGTTAGGTGGGAGAGCAGGAGAGCAACCGACAGTGAGTCTCTCCTAAGATGCACCTCTTCTCTCCCCACCAAAAAAACAGCCTGACTGCCAAGAAAGTGCTGGAAAGGTGCCCCTGCCTGAGAGCCCAGCTTCTTACTGGGCCTCTGCTCTGCCTGGGATGGAGGGGAGCACTTATCCCTACAGGGCAACCGTGGAGGCATTCTTCCTCAGGGTCAGTATGCCACTTGCCCTGGTCTGGAGGATTTACTGTGGAGGGGTGGGGGAAGAACAGAGGGGAAGCCACGTTCCATAAAAAGAATAAATTTCAGACTTTTAAAACTAGGACTTTTGAATTTTTTTCTTTTCCTAAAAGAAGTGAAAGGGATTGGAGATTCAAGGATTGCTAAACTCTACGCACTGTTCCCTTTTCTATGATGCTCTTTGACCACAACCCTGTTCCCCATTGTCCCCACCCACCCCTTAGTCTGTAGCCCCAGCACCTGGCTGGCCTCTGTCCTTGAGGACTGGCTTACGGAGCTCCACTCACTGTGGCAAGGAGCCTGAATTCCACGTCCAGCTCATCCCTGGCCCTGCACTTTGCTCGGATCGATCACGGCGGTGTGTGTGTGCGTGTGCACAGCCTTGCCCACTCCTTGCTGCCCCAGGCACAATGGCCTCCTCCCACCACACATGCACTAGCCCAGCCAGCTCCCTCCTCTGTGCCCACCAGGTGGTCTGCCCTGCTGGTCCCTTGGCTCACTCTGGACCTGCTCCTGAGTCTCATCTTCTCTGCAGAGGTTGAACCATGTAAGGCGTTCATGGGAACACAAAGAAGAAGCAGTATTTTCAAGTTTTTCTAAGGCACATAAAGCATTTCAAGCAGCAATGCCTAAAGTCTTGGCCTCACATAATTACCCTTATCCAAGGATGGTAAATTTTCAGAAGAAGGTGCAGGGTCCTCTCCTCCTAGGGACACCTAGCCTGTAAAATCAAGTCTTTGGGGGAAACGGCAGAGCTGGGCAGGTTTCCCTCTCAAACATTTGAGAGACTGTTTGTTGATGACTGAAGCTTGGGGTGTGTGTGGGGGGGTCTAGACTGTCCTTTAAAAACTTATGTTGGTTTTAACTGAAGCACCTACCATTCCAGAGAAAGTAAAGGGGGAAGCACAGAGATGTGCACAAAGCAGGCAGTAATCGATCTTATCCTAGGAAACCTGCCTCTTCCCTGCCGCCCACCTCTTCTTAGTAAAGACCTCCCTCCACCCTCCCTATTTTTTTTTAACTCGAAGCCTTCAGGTGAAAATAAAGCAACAGCAGCAACAGAAAAAAAAATGTAGTCTTCTTCAGGGTTAACATCAGAAGACAAGCTTCTGCGGCTTTGGCCAATCAGATGCGCCCCTGCCAGCTATAATATAGTGCGAAAGGCAGCCTGTCTCACAAGCTCCCCAGGCTTGCTACCATTTAAAATCAGACTCTTTTTGTCTTTTGATTGCTGCCTCGAGACCCAACTCCGATGTGTTCCGTTATCAGCGACCGGCAGCCTGCCATTGCAGCCCCTGTCTGGGTGGGGATCGGCGGCGAGTCCCCCGCAGCAGCGGCGGGCAAGGTTATATAGAAAGAGAAAGAGCCAGGCAGCGCGCGAGCGAGCGAGCGAGCGAGCCCAGCGAGGCAGGGAGAGCGCAAGGGAGAGCGCACACGCACACACCCGCGCGCACTTGCTCGCGCACACACCCGCGGGGACAGCTCGGAAGTCACCAGGTTCCATGGACGAGATGCTGCTGCTGGCGAGATGTCTGCTCGTGGTCCTGGTCTCCTCGCTGCTGGTGTGCTCGGGGCTGGCGTGCGGACCCGGCAGGGGATTTGGGAAGAGGCGCCACCCCAAAAAGCTGACCCCTTTAGCCTACAAGCAGTTTATTCCCAATGTGGCCGAGAAGACCCTGGGGGCCAGCGGCAGATATGAAGGGAAGATCTCCAGAAACTCTGAGCGATTTAAGGAACTCACCCCCAATTACAACCCCGACATCATATTTAAGGATGAAGAAAACACGGGAGCAGACAGGCTGATGACTCAGGTAGAAACCCTGCGCGGGGCGTGGAGCGTGTTCCTTTCGAGGGGGCTGCGTGCGACCAAACAGTCCACACTTACTCTGTTTGCTCTTTGGGCGGATAGACCGGAGACTGTTTGGCCCTCTCCTTCCCCACCCACCTGCCCACCTAGCAGGGCTCCTCTTCCTAGAGGAGAATGGAAGCTTAGAGTCCATCAAAGAAGTTTAGGGTGTGGGTGGGGTGAGAACAGAAGGCGATGTGGTCCATTTGGGCCCTGATTTGATTAGTCTTGCTGGGACAGCCTCCCCTCTCCTTCCTCTACTCCGGCTTGTAACTTGGGAGACCTTGACTTCAGAGGGGGCATCTGCCCTTTCCAAGTCCAGGGTGAAAATGGAGGAAAGCTGTGGGAATGCACCCATAATCATAAGTGACCTCCAGGTCACTGTACAAAGGTAGCCTTGAGTATTAGAGCTCAGAGCTTACACGTTTTCCTTCTCTGTGGTTTTCTTTTTTCACCCTTTATCCCCACCACCAGTACCAGAGAATCCTAACTGGAAAAGCCAGGGGCCGTCTGACAAAAGCCAGGGGCTCCAGAAGCTCCCTGCTAGCCTCCGCTGAATCGCACTGCCACTCTGTCCTCCCCATTTGTGCTCACCAGATGTATTGATATTTCTGTAAGGATGCTCTTTCATTCCGGAGCTGGGGTACCTTGGGGGGAGGGACTTAAAACTTATTGGCATTGCATCACTTGAGTTTTCAACCTGCTTGCATAAGAATTAAGAGGGAATAAATATTAGTGAGGGTTAGCGGGTGGGAGGAGAGGCAAAGCAAAACATGAATTCCTCTCTCCATTCCCACCTCCTTGGAGACTTCTGGGCTGCCAATCTCCCAGCCAATTCTAGACTTTCTGAAACTCCATGCACGTATGACTGAAGCTAGAAATGGGTTTTCTTGCAAATATAGGTCAACATCCTTTTTATTGCCCTATTAAAATATTCAAGTCCTACCTTTAGGGCTAGGTGCGCACAGTGGCTGACGGAGCGGCGCTGGTGGGGCGCAAGTGCAGGGGGAGGGTGCAGGCGGGAGGGAAAGAGGAGCTTCCTCAGAGCCGCGCTGCTAGCCACAGGCTCCCGGGTGAGGAGGTTGAAAGAAGACGGCAGCCGGGTCTCGGTTTAGAGCCGGCAAACTGTAGGAGTGGGAACGCAGTGAGGAGACTCCCTCACTCCCTCATCTGCTGCCGACCACTTTAAATCTGGACCGCGAGTGTGTACGCGCGCGCCTGTGCCCAAGAGCAGCGCGAGCCACGGTTAACTGCACGGGGCACGGGGTGCCGGGTGCGTGCCGCCAGCTGAGGGCATTCTCCTGCTAGCCCAGTCACCTTGTCACCCTCCCTCCCGGAGGAGGACGGGCGGCCTCCAGGTCCTCAGAATCCGAAACGAAGGAGGCAATGGAAAAGAAAGCCTCGGGGGCGGGGACCTTAGGTCCCCCAGGCTGAGCGAGTCGCGTTCGTCCTTGTCGGCCCGAGGCGGACGCCAGAGAGAGGGTCCTTGGCCCGCGCCCCTGCCCAGGGGCCTGGGCCTCGTCGACTGCTGCAGAGCTGCGAACGCGCGGAGCCGCGCACCAGAGCAGACGCATTTCAGCTCCACTTACTCCGGGGTTATCGATCTCGCGGCTACGGTTTCAGCGCGCGCGGGGCTGGGCTCAGGCAGCCGGTCCCGGCCGCTCCANCCGCGCCGGGCTCCTTGCCTGGGGTCCTCCATGCCTGCCCAAGTGGCGCAGCTCAGGGTGCTGGGTCCGTGCTGCCCTCCCTCTCCCAGGCTGCTCGGTGGGAAGCTGTTTAAAGCCTCATCTGCTCCCCCCTCCCTAGAGAAAGGAGCTGTAGTGGGGTGGGGGCTGGAATGGGGGTGGCTGTGTGCGTGTGCGTACCGCGGTGTGCGCCTGCGCGCACCGGGCTTCAGATCCCAGCTCTAAACGGACCCTGGTTTACTGATTGATTTTCATGTAAAACGCGTTCAATCCTCAAGATGACCTCACTCAAACTCTGCCCTTCCGACTTTTTTTTCCTTTCTTTCTTCTTTTTTTCTTCTTTTACTTCTTAAGAAAGCTGCCGGCAGGCCCAGAACCCTGCAAGCGCTGACCTGTTACCAGGGCCGCCCCAGCCCCCCCCCCCACCCCGTCCTCTCGGCATTTGTTGTATGTTTAACTCTGCGACCATATTACTGGTTTTTATTGCTGCCAGAAACACAGGACTTTTCCTGTTGCGCAATTTGTCAGTCCCCTAAAAGCGCAGGCAGAGTCCTTGCAAGAGTCTCCGCCCTTTGTAAAAGAGTTCCCCTGGCTGTTACTAGGGCCCTTTCCATCCCAGTAACCTGCTTCCAAGCAGAGCATCCCTCCCCGCCTTGGGGTGGGTGGATATCAGCCCTACCCTCCTCAGATGTCACCTTGCAATTGCTTCTCCTGCCTCCTCTCAGGTCTGCTTCCCTTGGGGTGCACCATCATCGTTGTATCTCCAGTTTCCCCTTTTCAAATCCCGAATCCAACCCGCAGCAGTATAAAGGCCCAGGTAGTGAATGAGTACCCCCCCCCCACACACACACACACACTTGACTCAATTTTTATTTTCTGAATATGGCCCAAGATTATGGATGGAGCCCCCACAATCCCAAGTTCCACTCTGCCCTGCACATGGGTGGAGGGGAGCAGAGCAATGAGAGGGGCAGGCCCGGCTCCAGAGGCCTCAGGCCTTTCTGGGTCCCATCCCCCACCTGTTCTCCTGCCCGCCCTCCCCACCCTTTAAGTTTGCTCTTCAAACTTGCTGGACACCATTCTGCACCAAAGCCAAGAAAACAAGAAAGGAGGAAGGGAACAGGTTAAAGAAAACAAGAACACAATCAGACCCAGAGCAGCCTGGCCCAGAGGAGTTCCACAGGGGAGGAATGTGGCCACCCAGACAGAGAATGTTTGTCCTGCGGCCCTACCCATGCTGGACATTAGAGCTCACCTGCCTCCTGCCTCCGAGCACTTGGGCTGCCTCCCACCCTGAGTGGCTATCACTCCCTCACCTTTGGCTTCCTTCTCGCCTTGGATAGGCATAGGGTAGGAGGGAAGGTCCAGAGGGAGATGGCGCTGGGTTTCCCTGTCCTTAAGTAGTGCACCGAATAGGCTCTGTTTTCTGCACTGGCCTCCGTGGCCTCCTCAGCAGGGATTTACCCCAGAGAGAATGGTAGACCCTTGCCCAGGTATGCAGAATGGGGGGAGCACAGACAGGTCTAAGAAGTGCAGAGCAGTGGGGGGGGGCATTGGCCGATGGTGCCCCTAGAGGGTTCTGGAGCTTGTCTGAAACACAGTTGACCTCTTCCAGAGAAACTGCTTATTTCTCAGACCATGCTAGTTGATTGGCAGTTTCAGGATTGAAAGGAGGTCCTCAGCTTGTCTCCAAGAGAACTGGCTCCTCCTGCAAATGTTGTTCCCTTCTCCCCACCCAATGCCCACTCTAGTTCTGTCTCCCCACTTCTCTCCACATGTCCTTACCCTAAGCCTGGTCAGGGCTGGCTGATGGATGGGTTGGCGGGGTGGTGGGGTGGCGGAGCTAACAGGTCTGTTGGTTGGGCACCCCTTCTCTCTACAGAGGTGTAAGGACAAGTTGAATGCCTTAGCCATCTCTGTGATGAACCAGTGGCCAGGAGTGAAGCTGCGGGTGACCGAGGGCTGGGACGAGGATGGCCACCACTCAGAGGAGTCACTGCACTATGAGGGTCGTGCTGTGGACATCACCACATCTGACCGTGACCGGAGCAAATATGGCATGCTGGCCCGCCTGGCCGTGGAGGCCGGCTTTGACTGGGTGTACTATGAGTCCAAGGCCCATATCCACTGCTCCGTGAAAGCAGGTAAGACCCCTCATGCCCAGCCCTTCTCCATATCCCTTGACCCCACACAGTACGGTACCCTCACTCCAGGTCTGTCCTGTAAGGCCATCTGTTGGTGCAAGAAGCCACTATTTTCTTGACCTATGAAGTGGTCTTTGACATTTTGTGGACACTAACAATTGAGGACACTAACATCCTCACCTCTAATTTGAGGGGAAAAGAAAAGGGAAGTGAGGGCCAGGGAGGAAGGAGCACCCTGTGAGCCCCCTCCCTGCCAACCCTGAAGGCCAATGTCCACCGGCTGTCTAGCCCAGATTCAGAAGACCTGTGGCTTTCAGAGTCTCCAGACCCCACTTTTTGGAGTCCCCACTGCAGGTGGTGGAAACAAGAAGAAAGAGTGAAGGTTGGCGGGGAGTACTGAAATTTCCATGGCGACTCTGCAGTTAGCCAGGTCTTTCCTCTTTCATTTGGGGCTTAAAAACCTACCACCACTCCCGCTAAGCGCAGGAGGGTCTGTCCAGGGCATAAATGGGCTGCTGGCTCCTCCCCGCTGAGCGCCTGTGGATTCTTAACTAACCTAACTCACTCGCTAAGCCTTTGGGGAGAGGCCTGGTGGGAGGCAATAAACCCAGTAGTTACCACTTCCAACATCTGGAGCCGAAGGAAGCATCCGTTCTTATTAGGAGCCCAGCTGGGGTGCCCTGCGTAGGGCAGGAACGGGAAAGGCCATCCCCTCCCAGTCTGCAGCTGGAGCGCCTGGCCCCCAGGCTGAGGCTGACTTCCCTGGGCCTGCAACGCCACATGCTGTTACCGGGAGGAACAGCCACGGCGCCGAGGCATTACCCACACACGCGCACTACCCCGACTTGGGGCCGTATGTGCAGATCTTGCCATCTCTCGGACAAGTAGACACATTTAGCAAGACAATTCACAGTGAATTTCGAAGGAATTGTCTTCCGTGCCCCCCTCCAGTTTTTCCCGTTTTCTTCTAAACTGCATTTTAAGGGCACATTAGTAGGAAAACAGTGTTAAAGCCCACTGCATAGGTAAGAAAACGTTGCTTCTTGCAACAACCGAAGGTGAAGGTGTGAGAGCTCAGGTAGGAAAGAGTCGTGTACAGCTCCTGGCGACGCCCCTACCCCTGCACGGGCTCGAAGCGAGGAGACTTTTGCTGGGGATTCTTTCTCTGCTCCGGATGGGAAATGGTGGTGGCGGGAGGCCCTCAGCCCCCGGCGCGCCCTTTCCGGGACCTTGCTCCTGCGCTTAGAAGCGCGAGGTCTCCTTTACGCCGGCACTGTTCGTGAGGTCCCCCTGGCGGAAGTCCCTAGAGGTCTCTTCCCAAATGAGCAGCGGTAATCCCGCCCCAAGGGTCTCGCCGGGAGAGCAGAACCCTGGGCGCCGAGCCGCTCATTGGCATTCTGCGCACGCTAGCCTAGGCGCGGCGCAGTGCGTGTCAAGCAGGGTCGTGCGACTCGACGACTTGGGCTCGCCAGCGCCCGGGGTCGCATTCCGGGGGGCTACAGAGGGCCTCCATCGGCCAGCCCCGCACTTCATGACAGAGAAACCGATGAGAAGATTAAAAACCTTCTGTAATTCCAGCAGGAAGATTCTTTCTCGCAATCTCTATTTGCAAAAAGCATGATCCCGGAGATTGGAATGCAAAGAAGATCCATACCTCCCTGCCTCTCGTCCCTGCCACCCTCCCCCCCGCCCCCCGCCCCG